>NW_026947490.1:24470000-24984093 GCF_034190915.1 Cavia porcellus | reverse complement strand
GCAGCCCCAGGAAGCCAGTATCGGCATCCTTTTTCGAGCACTGCCTGCCACCACCGGTGCTTTTCGGCGCCATGTTGTTAAAGGAAGAACCTAGGTCGCCGGCGCTCTGAAATCCGGTTTGGAGCGTGCGCGCGCCGTTTTCCCCACCTCTCGTGACGTACTTCCTGTTGCAGTCATCTTGGTAAAGGGCTAAGGGCGTTCTAAGGAAGGGCTGTTGCCATCTTGTTAAAGGATAAATGGTGGAGGCTGGGGATTTAGCTCAGCGGCGTAAGCGCCTCCCTTGTAAGCAGGCAGTCGTGAGTTCGATTCCCGGTACCAATAAAAAGGAAAAAGACAAAAAAAAAAAAAAAAAAGGTAAATGGTTCCTCCCTCTTCTGAGTGGTACAAATAGGAACAGAATATTATAAATTCTTGGATCTCGTCCTCCGTTTAAAAAAAAAAAACCTTTTCCCTGTCACCCCAGATCTTTGCTCAAGTTTTTTTCTGTATGATGCTGTATAATATATGAAGCCCTGGGTTTCACATGTGTTAAGCAAGTGTTCTACCACTGGTCAACATCCCAGCCTTGTGATTCTCTCTCTAAACGGTTTGTTTTTGTTTTTGGAGACAGTTGCACTATGTAGTTAAGGCTGACCTCGAACTCAGCGATCCTCCTGCCTCAGATTACAAGTGTGTGCCACCATGGCCAGCCTATTTCTTTTTTTTTTTTTTTTTTTTTTTTTTGTCTTTTTCATTTTTATCGGTACCGGGGATTGAACTCACGACCGCCTGCTTGCAAGGCAGGTGCTTATGCCGCTGAGCTAAATCCCCAGCCCCAGCCTATTTCTTAATATCGTTTTCTTTAAAAAGAAAAAACAGAACTATCAGTATAAATCCAGTGCAAGATACTGCAATCTCAGTGTTTCATCTCTCAGTTTTCCTAAACTCTAAAGCAACACTAGAAATGTTGAGGTTGGACAACACTGTTTGTTTGTTTGTTTGTTTTGTGATACCGGGGTCACGACCTCACACTTGCCAGGCAGGTGCTTATGCCACTGAGCTAAATCCCAAGCTCCTGGACAGCACATTTAATGCCAGATTTTTTAAAATAACTTGGGGGGAGGGGTACCAGGAATCAAACTCAGAACCTTGCACTTTGCAGGCTGGCGCTGTGCCAGAGCTACATCCCCGACCTAATGCCAGGTTCTTTTATCTTCTTAATACTGGGGATTGAATCCAGGGCTTTCAAACTAGAGCTACCTACATCCCCAGCCCTTTTTAAATTTGTTAATATTGAGACACGACTGGGCATGGTAGCCCATACCTCTCGTTCCAGCTGGGTCAGTAGGATCATGTTTGAGTTCAAGGCCAGCCTGGGCTCCAATGGTGGGTTCAAGCCCAATCTGAACTACACAGCGAGACTCTGTCTCAAAAAACAAATAAATAAAATACCAACAGCTGGCAAAATCATTAAATTGCCCAAACAGGACTCAAACTTGCCATCCTCCTGTCTCTGCCTTGCAGGGTGCTGGGATCCCACGCATGTATCACCGAGGTCTAGAAAATGGGAAATGACTCAGAAGCTTAAACGAAGAAACATATGTGACTCTAGACTGTAGAGGACGGGCCCTGCAGTCCAGCGTGAGCTATTGTTACAGACTCACCCCCTGAGACTTTATCTCAGAATCAACGAATGACTATTTACAAATAAGGAAGGAAACTCAGGCCCTTGGAATCTGGCAGTCTTCCAAAAGGATTCAGCGTCCCCTAACAGCCACTCTTGATTCTTAGGGAAAACGCACAGGGAGGGCGGGCGCCACGTCGTGGGGGACGAATCACGGAACCCAGCCAGATCCTTCCACAGAGCATCGGGCAAGGTGACAGGGCCAAGGGCCCTTGCATGGGGCTTTCAGTGACCCCTGCCAGGCTCCGGAGTATCCGACAGGGGGCGCCCAAGGCCGCCGCAGCGGGCGCGCAAGCCCGGGTGAGAGGCGTGGCGGGTGTGACCTGCGGTGCGCCCTTCTGTGGTCGCTCTCCCCAGCGCCTCCTGCTACCCCCGCAGGAACCCTCGCGCCCTACGTGGCTAGTCGGGGCTGCGCACCCGGATCCCATGGCTGCACGTGGACAGGGGGCGCATATCCCGGCCACACCCCACGGCTTGGTTCCCAGGCCCTGCAGCGGGAGGGAAGAGGAGGGCAGGGCAAGGCGGGTGTTAGAGGGGGCATAGCAACTCTGGAAAATATGCAGGCCTGGCCCCCAGCCCGGGCCTGAGTCACCAGCCTCCGCTGCCTTGAGTCACGGACTCCACCCGCCCGAGCCAGCGGAGACGGGGGCCTGTACCCATTCCAGCCCCCCTTCTACACCCCCAAGACAACCTGACTGCAACCTGGAGAGAAGCCTGGGCTTTATTCGCTCAGTGGGGACACAATTCAGTTCTCGGGCCCCTCATGGGTGCGGATGGGGTCGCCGGTGGGTGAGGGAAGCCCGGCCCACAGCTGGAGGGGGCGTGGCCTCCAGGTGTTTATTCCTCCCCGCCTTCAGCTTGGGATCCCCCATCAGGGTGAGGCATTAATGTGGTGAAGGACTGAAAAGTGTGGGGGACAGTCCCGTCAGGGGGGTAGGGCTGTAGCACCAAGAACCTTCCCTCAGGACATCCCTGAAATCGAGATGGAGGAAATCCTGGCCCCCTTGTATCCAGTAGTGGTGCCTCTTTAGTGCTGGCAGAGGCGGGGCCACAACAGTCCTAGAATTGGGGCGCCTGCGGAGGAAAGGGAGGGGCCCCAGGGCAGGAAGGCCACTCCATGTAGGGCAGGTGGTGGACAGAAGTCCCTTCACGGGGCCATGATCCAGGAGGGACCTAGGTGGAAGGGGTTTTCCTGCCTGTTGCACAATCTTTATTAAAGAAATGGTGTGATCAGAATTTGCAGGCTTTCCCCAAAAAGGAGGGGTGGGGACTAAAGAGGGCTCCATCTGAGGAAGCAGGAGGTCAAGAGGCCCCAGTTGTCCCAAGACCTGAGGACAGGAGAGGATGGGAGGGTCTTTGCTGGCTGGGCAGGAGGAATGGGAGGTTTCAGCATGCTTTTGTGATCGGTGGGTTCCCTTTCCTGAGAATGGTAGCTCCATGTGGGCTGGGCAATGTAGTAGGTGCTCAATAAATATCTGAATGAATGATGTGTGGGCCGATGCCCAGGTGTTAGTGTCAGTGTGATGCATCTGAACATATGTATGTGGGGTGCAGTGCAGCCATTATGTGCCACGAGGTGTGAAAAAAGTGGCAGTGAGAAGCCTTGCCCTCCCCCTAGTCCCTACTAAATGCTTGGACCCAACTATCTGGCAGCAGGGAAGGAGGACTCTGTCCTCACAGCTGGGCAGGGTGGCGCATGTGGGTCAGAGCAGGGGTGCACGTGCAGCCAGAGGAGCCAGGGAGCCAAGGGAGGGCAAAGGAGAGCAGGGCCGGTAGGTAGCAGGCAGCGCTCACTCAGCAGAGCCTTTGTGGCGCCGCTTGGAGGGCGGCACGAGGCGGCGGGGCAGGTTGGTGGGCAGCCCATGGCCCTCGAGCTTGGCCTCGATGAGGTGGCTGGCCAGGGCGAACTCCTCGTCATCCAGCATGCCGTCGCGGTCCACGTCGCTCAGCTTCCAGATGCGCCCCAGCACAGAGTTGGGGAGCTTGGTGCCCACCATCCAGGTCTTGGCCTTGGAGCCACTCAGCTTGCCCTCGGCCGGCGCCAGGTTGTAGAAGATCTCGTCGTACTTGGACTTGTCCTTGGTCACCACCCACTCGGCCTCCTCATCGGACCCCTCCTCGCCATCCTCCAGCGCCTCATCTGGGCCCCGCTCCACAAAGGGCCCCATGTGGGTGCCCTCGAAGGCACCGCCCTGCACGCCCACCTCCGTGCTCTCCAGCTCCTCCTGCCGCAGCAGGGGCATGAGCTTGGCGATATCCTTCGTCAGCATCTCATCCAGGGCCTCCAGCAGTTTCGGCTTCAGGGAGTGGAATTTGGTGAAGTCATGGGCCATCAGCATCTCCTGTGGAGGGGGGCGGGGACAAAGGACGTCAGAGCGGCCCTGGCCATACCCAATCCACCATGTTCCCCAGCACTACAATCCTAGGTCTTCTGACTGTGCAAGAAGTTTCATCTCCCAATGTTGGTTTGTTCCTCAGTGTGGAATTCTCAGTTACCTTGGCACATGGCCACTTATGAAAAAGACTGCATGTCCCAGCACCCTTTGCAGCCAACTGGCCACGTGACCAGCTCCCAGCCAGTTGGATCTAAGTACAAGTTGCCCTGTGGAATTTTGAGAACTATTCAGTTCAAAATGGTAGCCATTGGCCAGATTTGGTTATTTTAATTAGTTAAAACTAAAGAAAAAGTTAGTTAAAACTCAGTGGCATAAGCATTCCCTGGCAAGCACAAGGTCGTGAGTTCATTCCCTGGTTCAAAAAAAGAAAAAAAAAAACCCTAAAGAAAAGTCTGTAGTTTGATGCTTTTGTGTGTGTGTGTTCCCCTCCTCTCTCTTTCACTGCAAATCAAACCCAGGGGTGCTATACCATTGAGCTGTATCCCAGCCCTTTTAAAAGTATTTTCAGGGGCTGGGGATTTAGCTCAGCGGCATAAGCACCTGCCTTGCAAGCAGGCAGTCAAGAGTTCGATCCCTGGTACTGATAAAAAAAGAAAAAGACAAAAAAAAAAAGTTTATTTTCAATTTGTTTTTCTTAGGCTCTCACTATGTAGTCCAGGCTGGCCTCGAACTTGTGACCCTCCTGCCTCAGCCTCCCAAGTAACTGGGATTAAAGGCATATACCACCATGCCTGGCTTTAATGCAGTTTGGTTTTTGTTTTGTTTGGTTTTGTTTTGTTTGTTTGTGCCAGGGATTGAACTCAAGATCCCATGCTTGCCAGACAGGCACTTACACTGCTGAGCTAAACCCCTCCTCGGCCTTTAATTCAGTCTTAATGTGGCCAGTGGCTATCATACTGAGCAGTCCAGTCTGGGACATTCCAATAATGGTAGAAAGTAGTATTGACTAGGACTGTTCTAGAAACAGTCCTTACAGAAACTATTCTCTTCCCTCTTGCTGACTGGAATGCAGACATAATGACTAAAGTTTCTGCAGCCATTTTGTACCATGAGAATTCTTGGGAGTGGAGGCCAGATATGCAGGAGAAATAAAACTAGTTCTTTGGCTCTATAAAGTACCAAATCAGCCCCAGGTCATGTTCTGGGCCTTTTATGAAGAAGGGAAAACAAAACTCTAAATTAAGCCACCATTATTGTGTGTCTTTTCTTCACTCCATTATCTTACCTCATAAAACCAAGTTCCCAAAGACCAACATTTGGAAGATGCTTTCCAGAACTTTCTCCCCACAATCCCCAGCCCCACTTTCTCCCCAGAGGTCAACAGAGGGTGACCTTCCTGTCACCCAGCCGCCCCTCCCACCAGCTCCAACCTGCATCTTCTGGCAGTCAGGAAAGTCACCGGGGGATATGTGGTGCTCCAGCTGGATCTTGGCGAAGATGACGGGCAGCTTGAGGATCAGCTGCTTCTTCTTGTTCTCCTTCCCGAACACAGAAGGCATCTCCTTCTTCAGGTAGCTGATGATGTATGCGTGAACCTGCAGAGGAGCAGCCCACCTAAACGGAGGAGGTCCCAGGGCTGGGTGGATCCTGGCGATCTTTCTTTTTCTTTATTTGGATTGAACTTGGCCTTGATGCTGAGCTCCATCTCCAGCTCCCCACCCTTTTTTTGGTTGGTCTTTTTGAGACAGGATATCACTATGCAGTTCGGGCTCATGTTGTAGCCCAGACTGGTCTCAAACTCTTAACGATCCGATCCTCCTGCCTCTGCCTCCTGAGAGCTGTTTTGAGACAGGGTTTCACTAACTCACCGAGTTGCCCGCCTGGGTTCAAATTTATAACCCTGCCTCAGCCTCCCCAGGGCTGGGATTACAGGTGTGTGCCTCCACGCCCAATTTGGGATCTGCAGGTCTATCCAATTATAGGTGAGGCTGCTGGGGGTGGGGTGGCTCCCTGTCTCCCCAGTGACTTCAGCCCCTATACTCTTTGGCTACCTCCACACTGTCCACTACGGCATACCACACTGCCCGTCAATGGGCTTGAGCCTTAGCTGAGTGCCTATTCACATTCCTCCCTGTAGCCTGGACTCACGTCCAGCCCAGTGCTGCGTCTCAGCTCCGCCACTCCTGAGGTAGTGCCACCCAGCCCTGCTGGCCCCGGGAATCAAGCAGCACTCTATCTTTATTTACTGTTGTTTGAGACAGGGTCTTGCTATGTCACTCAAGCTGGCCTTGAACTCATGGTGATCCTCCTGCTTCAGCTTCCTGCTTCAGCTAGTACTGTGGACATACACCACCACACTCAGCTCAGTAACTGCTAGTGGAAAGGGGTCCTGAGGCCCATAGGTCTGCGCATCACTGGCCTGCATGTCCTGCCTGGGTCCTTCAGATACAAATGACATCTCTCCCCCCTTCACTCCCATCCCTCACTGCCATCCACAGCTCTCCAGGACACTTACATCTCAACACCCCAGGGCCTTTGTACCTTCCACTTGCTCTGCCCAGAGTTCTTTCCTGGCCTCTGCAGACTTGACTCCCTCAAAGTCCTTTACACATCTTGTCCCACAGAGACTGTCCAGTGGGAACTAAGAGCCTGATCAACACTGTTGCTTTTAGTGTCCCCTTCACAGGGTGTCACAATCCACGGTTAATTTATTTGATCTGTTGCTTTAGTTCTGTTCCCCCCCCCCCATCAAATGTAGCTCCAGGGTATGAGGCCTGGTCCGTTTCCACTGTGCAGGCACCACATGCACAGAAAGAACTCCTGAGGAATGGGTGGCAGATGGGCAACAGACTTGGGAACCTTGGAGCCACAATCTCTCAAACCACAGAAACACTAGCAATGAAGGAGGCGAGCAGGGGGCTGGCATGGCCACCTTCAGGAGGCACAGTGACAACACATGTCAAATATAAAAACAAGAGGGTGTTGGGTGTGGTGGCACACACCTGTGACCCCAGCACCTGTGACTCTGGAGGCTGAGGCTGCAGGATCCCAGTGAGTTCAAGGCCAGCCCGGGCTACAAAGTGAGACTTTCTAAAAAAAAAAAAAAAATCGTAGGTTTAAGCCGGGAATGCTGATGCATGCCTGTCATCCCAGCATTATGTGACGCTGAGGTAGGAGGTAGGAGGATCAAAAGTTTGGAGCCCTGGGGCTGGGGATTTAGCTCAGCGGCATAAGCGCCTGCCTTACAAGCAGGCGGTCGTGAGTTCGATCCCTGGTACCGATAAAATAAAATAAAAAAAAAAATAGGGGTCAAAAGTTTGGAGCCCTGCCTGTGCAATTTTGAGATTTTGCAAGACCCTGGGTCAAAATAATAAAAACAGGGCTGAGAGTTTGGCTCAGTGTGAAGCCCTGCGTCCCGTCCCCAGCTCTGCAACAGCAATGATGGATTTAGAACATAACAGTTCCAGCGGCCTCCAGCTGTGTCCTCCAACCACCGGGGCACCTGGCTCAGGCCAGCGTGTTGCTGTCAGCGGGAACTAAGAGCCTTAGTTCCAATGGGGTAGGGGCGTGGCCAGGTTGGTGGGCAGGGCCTGGCAGCTGGCCAATGCGCGGAGGGGGCGGGGTCCACAGCAGCCGGAGCGGGCACCCGGGCTGATGGCTTTTCCAGGGAGGAAGCGGGGGAAGGTGCCAGGAAGAGATAAGGTGGGCGGCTGGCCGGGGCGTGGGGCGGCTCCGGGGTTTGTCCGGGTTTCCGGAGCCACCTCCTGCCTAGTGGGGACACCAGGTGTCCGGCCCCGCCGCGCCCCCTGTCCCGGTTCCCTGGCCTCCAACTCCCGCCCTGCTTCCCCCCAGGGACCTGGGGATCCAGGGCGAGGAAGCTAGAGAAAAGGAGCCCGGGCTGCAGAAGAGCTGGCGAAAGCGCAGGAGAGAGGAGGAGCCGGCGGGGGAGGGCGCGCGAGGCACCGCGGCCGAGCTCCCAGCCCCGTCCACACCGCTGGCGCGCGAGCAGGATTCCCGGGGGCGGAGGGGTTCTGACTCACCCTCTCCCCGGCCTAAACCAACATCTCAGCTCCGCCGCCGCCACCTATGGCTTTCTGGGCCCCCGCTCCACCCTGGCAGCCTCCCCGGTGCCTGCCCCGCTTGGCGTCTCCCTCCGAAGTCCCGACCGGACCCAGGCTGCTCCTGCAGCCTCCGCGCTGGTCTCCTCTGCCTTGAATACCCACTGGAGGAACCAGCCCTGCCGCTGCTCTGAAACCTGCAGTGGCTCCCTTGTGCCTGGCACAACCCTCAGAAGCCCAGCCTCAGCCGGGGTTGGCTGTGCTGGCTACACTTTTCTCCCTGGTGCCTCTCTTCCAGGAAGCCCTGCTCACCTCCCCTGGGTGATGTGACCCCCACCCTGACCACACAGGGCTGTACTGTCCTGGGGTGGTGGTGAAGCTCAGGGCTTGTCTAGTTTCTCAGTCGGTAAATATGTACTGAGCTCTGGTCTATCCAAGCTCTGGAACTCATCCTGGAGGACTTCCAAGGTCCCAGGCTCTGTGGAACTTAACAGGAGCTGAGGACGCAGATGCCAAACACAGACCTCGAAAGAATGGGTGGCACACGGTGGACCCACTGGCCCTGAAGGCAGAATTCCAGCAGGGTTAGGGCTACAGCAGGACCCACAAAAACAGCCCTTCTGGGAAGATGGCAGGTGATGAAGGCTGGACAAAGGTGTGGGGTGTGCCAGGTGGGAGGAGGAGCACAAAGAAAGAAGAGGTTTCCAAGCTCAGTGGCTTCAGTGCCTGCCTGATAAGCACAAGGTTGTGAGTTCAATCCTCGGTACCAAAAACAAAAAACAAACAAAAATGGATGATCTAGAAGAGGTTTCCAAGAGTGTGGACTGCAAGTGCAAAGGCCCTGGGGCAGGGGTAGGGTGCAGTGCAGGAGACTAGGAGATAAAGGCAGAGGAGACAGAGTGGGGCAAGCAGATGATCTGCAGGCCACCTGAAGATTCTGGCTTTTAGAGATGGGAGTCATGCTAGCTGTGGACAGAGGGAAGACAAGATATAGTCTGATCACAGGATGTGGTGGCACACTTGTAATACCAGCACTGGGGAGGCTGAGGCAGGAGGGTTGCTTGAGTTCGAGGACAACCTGCACTATATAGTGCATTGAATTCAAGGCCAGTCTAAACTGCATAGTGACTATCATCTCAAAAAACAGAAGCTACAGAGGACAGCAGAAACTATGCCATCCCCCACTCCCTCGGCAATGGCACTTGTTTGGGCTCACCCCCTAATCCCCAGGGTCCAGGCAGTGACTGCACTGCTTTGTCTCCCTGCCCCGCCACCTCCTCTCACCCTGGCCAGCCGTGCGCGCTTCACCAGGTCGTTTAGCTTGCGTAGCGCCGCGTGACGTGGCAGGCCCTGGATGTCGCGAAACAGATCCTGCTCCTCCAGCTCGAAGAGGTGCCGGTTGTCCGGCACGAGGAGCGGCTGAGACCAGAAGGAGCCGATGTAGACGCGCAGCACCTCGGGCGTGCCCACCACCTTGCCCAGCGCCCACATGAGCGCGCCATACACGCGCATCAGCTGCTGCGTCTCCACCATGTCGGCCTTGTTGAGCACCACGCGTATCTTGTCCTCGTAGCCGTGTAGGGCGCTGATGGCCTCGGAGAACTCATCCGAGATCTCCAGCTTGTGCGCATCGAAGAGCAGGATGATGAGGTCGACTCGCTCTGCGAACCAGCGCAGCACTGCTGGGAAGTCGTAGCCTGCGGGGCGCGGGGGTTGAGGCAGAAGTCAGACCTCTACCTCTTTTTTTAAAAAATCAGTACCAGGGATCGAAATCACCACTGCCTGCTTACAAGGCAGGAGGTTATGACGCTGAGCTAAATCCCCAGCCCCTTGACCTCTACCTTTAAGTGGCATGTATTTTTTTTGTACTAGGGATTGAACTGATGATCTCGTGCTTACCAGGCAAGCGCTTGAACTGCTGAGCTAAATCCCCAGCCCCTTCTCTTTGAACTGATACTGGACTGTGTGGATGTTCAGGTTGTTAACTATCCAAATCCTGTTCCATGCCAAATAGCTGAGGTCCTACCTGAGTCCCAGCATGCTGGGACTCTAGAGATCCCTGTACTTTTGCAGACTCCCAGCCCACTTCGGGCCTCCATGACCAGGCCCCTGAGGGCCAGCCTGAATGACACAGCAACACCCAGCTCAAAAAAAAAAAAAAAAAAAAAAAGGTAGAATCTAAAACAAAACCAAGCAAAGTTTGTGAGCCCAGAGAAGGGTGACTGAGAGCCCCTCTACCATGGTAGAGGGGTACACGGGGGTGTGAATTGTTTCTCTGCTCCATTAGCCCTGTGATTTCAGGCAAGTAAGCTATGAAGTCTCTGTGAACCTCTGTTTCCTCCTCTACAGACTGGAAATCATAATAGCACCTACCTCATATGGTGTCCGGGAGGATGAAAAGACTAGGAATGAGCTAATGGATGTAAAGTTTTAAACAATGGCAGGCCTCAAACTATACACTAATAAGTGAGTGAGTTTTATGACATGTAAATTATACCCAATAAACTTTTTAAAAAGTAAAAGCAGGTATGGTCGTGCATGCCTATAATCCCAGCACTCTGGAGGCTGATGTAGGATGGTCAACAGTTTCTGATCCTCTTACCCTGGCCTGGAGTTTAGTGACTTAGTGAGATCTTTTCTCAAAAAAAAGTGGGACTTAGGGGATGGAGCTCAACATGAAAGTCCTGGATTTAATCCCCAGAACTGCAAAATAAAAATAAAAACCAGACGGAGACCAGGTAGTAGGAGCACAGTAACTTAGTCACAAGTGTTAGTTCTGGACATGGCAGCCTCCTTGGGTATCTCTGGAACCTTCCCAAGCTGCCTGCTCTGGGGGAGGGAGAGGAACCCAGGCCAGCACCACCTCTGTCTCTATGGGGTCACAGTCCCCAGTGTGGCAGCACTTTTGTGACCCTATTTTCCAGACAAGGAAACTGAGGCACGAGAGATTAAGGGGTTTCTGAGAAACATACAGGCAGGAGGCAACAAGACAGGAGCCCATAGAACTCCAGGACGGGCTGGGGAGCCAGTGTGTCCCCGCCCTGGTCCTGCCCAGTCTCCTTGGGGATGTGTTAAGGTAGGCGGGGCATTTCTGGAGGAGGCGGGACCAGTTAACACGCAAGCACGGATTTGGAAAGTGTGTCTCACGGGAAAGAGGGGGGAGAGGTTGACTCAGTGTGAGAATAGGACGTGGTGGGGGCGGGGCCACAGAAAAATAAGCCCCGCCCCAGATCCCCGGGGCCCACTGTGCACCAACTTGGTTTCAAGGCTGTAACCCTTCTTACAGGCCAGGCTGTGAGCGTCACTGTTCTCATTCACAGAGAGCCAGGCACAGGGCAAAGGGTGCAATTTAAAGTAGCAGAGGACAAGGCAGGTGTGTGACTGCGCAAGCCTGTGATCCCAGCACTCAGGAGGCTGAAGCAGGAGGATCACCACAAATTCAGGCTGGCCTGGTGACACAGCATGGCTCTGCCTCAAGCAGAGCCCAGACTGGAAGCCGACTAGAGCCCCAGAGTCTCACCCCAGGGCACTCACAGATGTTAAAGCACACTCAGCTGGACACAATTAGAGCCACACATTATAAGATGCAAGCTTCCGGGCCACCCCTGCTCACCATCCACACACACACACACACACACACACACACACACACACGCTCACACACATACAACCACAAAGACCCCAGCACACACTTGGAGGTGCACTTGCACATCCACTGTCCTTCAGAGACACAGTTTACACTCCACACTGAGCCCCACACTCTCCTGGATCCAAAGGTACCCGCAGACATGATCACACAGTTGTACAATATACAATCCCACACATGGCTCACACTCACTTATGCACACGGGGCACCACTGTGCACCGAAACACAGTCTCACACGGTCCTTAGATACTCTCTTTCCACCAGACCTGATGGTGCACACCTGTAATCCCAGCACTCAGGAGGCCAAGGCTGGAGGATCACAACGAGTTACGAGGCCAGCCTACACTACATAGTGAGTTCAAGGACAGCTGGGACTATCAAGCAAGCCCCTGTCTCCAAAAAAAAATCCTCACTGTCCCTTCCAGTCCCACACAATCACACAAGGGCACACAGGCCACCCTCACATGCACACTCACGCCCACACTCCGCACCGTCCCAGACCCACACTGCTTCACCCAGTCATACAGAAGACGTTGCTTTAGACACATCTAAAGAAGACAAGCTCTTGGGCACACTTCACTATACGGCCAAGCACAGAGACTGTCACACATGGGCCCACAATACCCACCAGTCCTCCACAGTGCCCTAGTCACACAGTCACTGCACACACACACACACACACAGTGACACACAGGTCAACCCAGAGCCTTCTCTTCCTGTACCCTTCAGGCCAGGGAAGGAGACCTCGTCCTCTATTCCCTGCAGCCCTGGTGGAGACTTGGGGATGGGATCCCTGGCTGTCCCCTCCAGTCTGGGGTGGGAATTCCTCTCTGGCTGGCAGCGCGCCCTCAGCCTCCCTCCAACGGCTCCTGCAGTGGCCTCCTGCCTCTCTCTGGCTTCAGCTGCGCCACTGGACAGGGGCCAAGGACACGGAACCCTGGGTGTCCCCGCCCCACCCTGGCCTCCCTAGTCCCCTCTGCCCCACACTGCAGCCTCCTTTGCCCTGGTTCTTGGACTTCGAGGCCTAGAGAGAGTTGGGCAGATGCTGGGATGGGGGGGAAATCTGCGGGGCAGATGCTTAATGGGGCAGATGCTGGGTGCCATGGCAGGAAGGAGGCAGAGGCTCCCTCGAGGCTCTGCTGGAATTCACCCCTGCTGCTCCCCCTGCACAGCTGTTTATAAATTCCAGGCCCAGCCTTGGCCCCAGCCCAGGTCTCCCTCCCCACCCCTCCCAGTCCCATCTGCAGCCCAGGCCCAGCCCAGCTCTGACTCTCTTGGCCTCCAGTCACTCAGAATCCTGGCCTCGAGGCTGCTCCATCTCTTTGCCTCTCCCATCTCCGCCCCTGCTCCAGCGGGCCCAGGCATGTGCCCAGCGGCTCGCACACGTCCCCCAAATGCCTCCCATGGCACCCCGCACCCAGCACCCACATGGGACAATCACAGCCTCGCGCCTCCAACCCGGGGTCCTGATCCCCTCACTCACCACGGCTCACTCGTTGCTTGGCCCCCGACAGGATGCCAGGGGTGTCGATGATGCTGATGCTCTCCAGGACCTGGTTGGGGAGCTGGGCGCACATGAACCTGGGGGGCAGGAAGGTCAGGGCTCAACGTGCAGGCAGAAGCGAGGACAGGATGTGGGGCAGTGTGGACTCCACAGCAGAGGCCAGGTGCCCAGGAGGAGGGAAGAAGGCCTGCTCCGAGGGACAGCAGCCACCTCCTCCCTGTCCTCCCATGAGCAGCAGAGGGAAGTAGCTGCCCCCAGCCTCCCAGGCTGGCTGGCACGCACCTGTTGAGGAAGGTGTTCCCAAAGGGGTTGAGCTTTCGGAAGGGCTTGTCTGGGTCCACGACCAGGGCGTTGCCGGGCACAGTGCCCTCGGTGTCGCCATGCATGACAGCCACAAAGCAATCGGTGGTGGGCTCGGGCCCCACGCGGGAGCCGGGCACCTCCTGCTCCAGCAGGTACTGGATGAAACTGGTCTTGCCCGTGCTGTACTGGCCGGCCACCAGCACCATGGGCTTGCCGTCGAAGTCGGCATCCTCCAGGGCCGGCGAGTGGAAGGCACCGAAGCGGTAGTGCTCCTCCAGCGGCAGCAGCTTGCTGCGGTACAGCTCCTTGAGCTCCGAGGTCACCGTGTGGATGGCCTCGGGCTGCTGGCCCCGGGCCCCGCCCCGCTTCAGCCAGCTGAACATGGTGGCAGCACCGAGGGAGGCAAGTGGGGAGCTGCTGCCTGCGAGGGCCCTGGAGGGCGTGTCTTCGATAGGGTAGGCGGCCTGCAGAAGGCTGGGCGGGGCGGAGAGGAGCAGGAAGAGGGCGGTCAGGCGAGGCACAGAGGAGTGGCTGGGAAGGGAGCCGCTGGTGGGAGCCCAGGACAGGCATGGGAGAGCAAGCTGCCCGGAAGAATCCCATTTCTGAGTCTCTGTGCCACCTAGCACGTTTCCTGTCACTCTTTGATGCTGTAGACTCTGGGGCCACTTGCTCAGAGTTCCCTGTGAGATGGTGAGCAACAGGCAGCTGTGACACCAGGAAAATGCCAGGCATCAAGAAGCGGGCATGAAAAATTGGCCACAGGGTCAGTAAGCTTGGGGGTTTTTCTTTACTTTTTTTTTTTAATTTTGAGACATGATCTTCCTAAATTGCTAACATGCCCAGATTCTCCTGCCTCAGCCTCCTGGGTACTACAATTATAGGTGTGCACCACCATGCCCAGCTCAGGCTGACTATTGAGCCGCTACATAAAAGACAGGCAAGAGATGCAGCTCAGGCAGAAGGTGGTGAGTGCAAACGTCCCAGGGGAGGAGAGACCCCTGAGTACTGGGAGATGAGAAATACGTGGTGTTGGGGGGACTATGAGGAGGGGTGAGAAACGGAGCTGAAATGGCTGCTGCTCTTTCCATCTTCAACACCCTGTCAGACAGAACTGCTATTTTCCTCACTTTTTTCTTCTTTTTTTGAGACAAGATCTTGCTATGTTGTCCACACTGGCCTTGAACTCAAGGAGATCCTCCTGCCTCAGCCTCCTGAGTACCGAGATCACAGGCATGCATCCCCGCAGCCTGGCAAATCTTTTCAAAGAAGTAGGTCTTGGTCACCCTAGCGTCTAAACACCCCCCCCCCCGCCCCCGGGCAGAATCCAGGGCTTCTCGGAGAAAGTCGACTCCAGGGCTGGACAGGAGCAGAATGAGGGGGCCAGGATCAGAGTGGGACCCGCTAGAACCGCGGGGTATGTCTCGGGGACACAGGGTCTACCTTGAGTGTCCCACTAGCCAAGGCAGGGAAGTGTAAGCACCGAAGTAACTGGAAAGCCAGCCCGATAAAAATCTGTAAAATCACAAGGACACTTCAGGGGATGGGGAAGGGAAAAGAGTTGGCGAGGAGGGTGCGGCAGGCGCAGGGTTTGGGGTGTGCGCGGAGGTGGGTCCCGAGCTGACCCTGGCCCGGGGAGTCCCGGGGAAGTCTGTTGGGGCTGTGAGGTGGCGGGCGACCTACGGGGACAGAGCCAGAAGAGGGCGGCTTGGAGGATGGCGAGGGTCATGGGAGCCCGGAAAAATCCGGGCAAAAAGAAGCGTATGGGATGCGGACCCCGACGCCGTCGCAGAGGGAAGGGGGACACGGGTTTTCGGGGCGCGGGCTCGGGGACACTCACCGGGCTGGAGTCCGGTCTGAGGCGACGCGCGGCCCGTGCTCGGTCCTGTCCCGAGCAGTCTGTGCCGGGTGGGGCCGCCGGAGGAGGGGCGAGGGCGGGGGCGGGGCGCGGCCCCCCCAAACGGCGCCGGCCTCGCGCGCCCCCTGGCGGGCACGGACCAGGACGCCTTGGCGGGGCGCTCGGGCGCTGAGGCCCAGATTCGAATTCTACCCATGCCTGGGTGCCGGGCGCCTCGCAGTCCGCTGCCCTTCTAACAAGGGAACAGGAGTGGCAGCAGCTGTAATAACTCTAACCACTTTAAATCTCAAGTGAGTTCATGCAACTGCCGGCACTCTTCCGAGTCCCAGTTTCTCTCCTAGTATCTAGAGAAGCAGGCATCGCAGTTAAAGGAGAGCCGGTGATGGCGCCGGCCGGGGCGCTGCGCCCCCTGTAGTAGGTGCTTCATCTCCAGACCCCTGTATCCTGGGACTCAGAGTGTGCAAGCCCTTGGACGGAGACCTGCCCTGACACTGCTCACAGCCAGCCTCAGGGAAGCGACTTTGAACCCGTGCCTCAGTTTCCCCACTTATAATCCTTTATCTGGGCTTTGGGGTTCTTTGCTTCAATGCCCTTTTTTTGGAAAACCCCACCGCAGCCCTCGCTCCAGTTCTCCTCCTGGCTCGATCTCTCTCCTTGATACTTGTCACATTGTCCAGTCCACATCTGTGACTTTCAAGACAAGGTCTCACTGTGTACCCAAGCTGGCAAATATCTGTTCCCTGAGGCTGGAATTTTGGGTTTGTTTGGCTTTTATTTTAGAGGGATTTTTGTGGGTTTTTGTTTTGTTTGAGACAGGGTCTCACTGTGTAGCCCAGGCTGGCCCCGAACTTGTGGCAATCCTCCTGCCTCCACTGCCTGAGTACCGGGCTAACAGGCGTGTGCCAGACAGAAATTTTGCCTGACTTGCTCACTGTTGTCACCCAGTGCCTGGTGCAACTTGGTGAATGCTTTGCCATTGAGCTACAACCCAACCCGAAAATAAATACTCATGGTACAAATATTTGAATTTATTTTTTTAAAAAAGATTTAATATTGGGGCTGGGGATTTAGCTCAGCAGCATAAGTGCCTGCCTTCCAAGTGTGTGGTTGTGAGTTCCATCCCTGGTACCGATAAACAAGAAAAAGACAAAAAAAAAAGATTTAATACTTACATGGGAAATATCTAATCAGTTGAAAGCACCAGTGTCCATCACTGGGGTGGTGAAAATGTTCTAAAGCAGATGGTGACGGTCGCACACCTTTGTGAACACACACAAACAAACCACTGAATTGCACACTTTTTCTTTTAATTAATTTATGCATTAATTTTTGAGTTGTGGGGGATGAGCTCATGCCTGCTAGGCAAGTAGCCAGCCCTGAGCCATGGCCCGGTCATCCGGTTGGTTGTTTTGCTTTGCTTTCTGTCCTACGGACGGAACCAGCTAGCTTTTTTGTCCTTGGCTCCCTCGGTCCCCACTCGTCAAACCTGGAAGGAGGGAATGTGACAGGCACCTGCATAGACCTCAAAGACACCATGCTGAATGAAACAACGCAGCACGAAAAGAGCAGCAGAGTGACTCCGCCAGCACGCAGCCATCAGAGGCTGTGGGGCTCAGAGACAAAAGCATGGCGGGTGACGGCAGGGCTGGTGGGGTGAAGGTTGCTGCTGAAGGGGGACAGAGGTTCCGAGTGTGGCAGTGATCAAGGTGGTAGTGGCCGCCCAATTGTGTGCATGTGCTGCTTATCGCCACTGCATAGAACCCTGAAAACACTGACAATGGAGCCAGGCGTGGTGACACACCCGTGTAATCCTAGAACTTTGGGAGGCTGAGGCAGGAGGATCGCAGTGAGTTCAGTGCCAGCCTAAACATCACAGTGAGACCCTGACTCAAAACTCCAAAACAAACAAAGATGGCCCATCAACTTCCACACAGGTGTTACCACTGACCCACAAGTTATCTCCAGGGGTCCGGGTCCCCACAGCTCTGGCTGAGGCCAGCCATACCGGGCCATGCGCACAGAATCCCAGGCGACCTTCACTGGGGACACGCAGGGCTGGGACCTGAGGGGCGCGGCTGTGCACGTGGGAGCGCAGCTCTAGAGCTGGGAGGAGCACGGCCACCCCGGAGGTATCCGAACGTATCCGCGTTCACCCACGAACAGACCGCCGACCTGCAGGGAAACGGTGCCCAGCTCCCTGCGCCTGTGCCACCCTGGGCCAGCGTGGTTCGCCCCTCGTGAGCTCCGTTCTGCTCTGGCCTTGTCCTGCCAACCGGCAGGGGGCGCCAGCAACCTCCCGTCCCTCAGCACTCCATACAGCCGGTCTTTGCACCGCTGTCCCCTCCAAGCCCAAGAAGCCAAGCCTTTCTTCCGGACACCCCCGTACCCCTCTCTTTTCCTACATGCCTAAGCTCGCACGTCACCTCCTCACAGAGCCCTCACTTTCATGCCTAATTCCAAGAAAGTCAAGTGCACTTGAGCCGATCGTTCACCGCACAAGTCACTCACAGAATGGGCGAGAGGGGGTGGAAGTCAGCCCACACTTTTGCTTTCCAAAACTGGGGTTTACGAAAAGGGGCCAGGTTTTGTAACTCACGCAGAAGAGACCTGCAGCTGGCTTGAGAATAAACGCCCGTTGTTTGAAGCCATCTAGCTTGTGGTATTTTATTACAGCAGCCCGAGGGGATGATTTTCCCTTGTATTCCCTCTCGAACTTACACTAATCCTCCTGCCTCAGCCTCCCTAGTGCTGGATGACAGTCGTGCACCGCAACGTTCAGCTTAAATCTCCTTTCTGTGTGGTCCAGCGCTGCACACATTCATCAGGCTTCGCAGCTGCCCCGTGCCTGCATTTCTTTGTCCAGGTTTCTTTGCACCTTCCCTCCAGTGCTCCATGTCGACCATTGTGTCATTTCCGTGCTCTGCACCGGCAAGTCGCTATTAAAAAGCCAGGAGCACCGGGCTAAGTGCTGTCCATGTCCTGAGCACCACGCTTCAAAGTGACTGGGGCTGGGGGGGCGGAGGGGAATGGGCTCTGTCCCAGCCTGGGCGCTGCTGGTGGCTGGGAGCTCAGTGCTGGTTGGGACAGCTGTCCCCGGTTACCCTTTGGGGATGACTCCAGGACCCCTGTCCATACTGACATCCCCAAAGGCTCACGTCCCTTATGTAATGGCACAGTATTTACCTACGACATACACACATCATGGTCTGTTGCCAAGGCTGGGCCCAAGCTTGCCATCCTCCTGCCTCAGCCTCCCAGGGTGCTGCAATCACAGCACCTGGGCCCTGTATACTTTATCATACTAACACTATGTAAATACTTGTCACGTTGGATCATTTAGGAGACGATGATAAAGAAATCTATAAACATTCAGTACAGATGCAATTTTTAAAAAATTATTTCCTGTCCCTGATTAGTTGAACCCATACATGTGGGACCCTGGAGTATGGAGGGTCAGCTGCATACACTGAAAAAGACTTACACATAAAGCAAGGTGACAGGCAGACTTGCTGTTAGACGCTGGCGCTGGCCGAGGGCAGTTGTAGCTGCTGCCCAGCAGGGATGCTTATCTTGCTCACGCACCCGGGCAAGGCTGGGGCAGAGCACACCCAGAATCCAGCAGGCGCTCATCCAGCGACCCCCTCAGCCCTATCCCGAACAAGCCTCAGAGTCACCCCCAACTTCAACACCTCTCCCCAGCCCCCCAAAGCAAGGGACCGAAGGGGCACAAGTACAGTTTTAAAAAAAGGATTGGTTTTTTAATTTACAAGAGTTCTAAATGTACAGAATTCTCCTTTTAAAAAATCATTATACACAATAAATACAGTACAAAAAAATTTATCTTACAGTACTAGTTTTGTCTCCGAGATTTCAAAACGTGGCGCGGGAGGCTGGAAGGAGAGGGAAGACGGCTGGACGGGGCGGAGGAAGACCCGGGCCTGTGGCTGGGGTTTCCAAGTGGAAGGAAGGACTGAGCGTCCCGGATCTCTCTTGCTTGCAACACACACGCACGCACACACTCACACACTCATACGCACATGGAGACACACGGGCACAGCTGGGCAGCGCCTGCGCCGATGTGACGTAGGTGGTCTGGGACTTGGCTCCCACCCTGCCATGGGTTTGGTTTACAGCCCCGGCCAGGAGGCTGGGGGGTCTAACGGGACCCTCCCCCCAGCACCCCTGACCATGATCCTGATGCCACACAAACAAGGCCGGTGCCTGGGCCCGGGCAGTGGGAACACCTGGTGCCCCACCCCCGGCAGAAGGCAGGCTGCAGCCGGAAATGGGAAGAGCGACACACCAGAAAGGCCCTCCTTCAGTGGTGAGGGGACACTTGCTTGTGACAGCCCCTCTCCTAACCCACGTGCCCCATTGGACCCCTCAAAAACCCTCCTGGAGGGAGTGGAGGTAGGGGAGGAGGCCTTTGTGACTCAAATAATTTAGGCAAGAAGGACTGTGGGGTCCCCGGAGTGGTATCCTGGGGAAGGTGGCCCCAGCTGTCCCCAGGGCAGAGCGGATGGCAGGCCAAGTGTTATCTGTTCAACGTCCTGCCGGGGCCCAGGCCTCCGTTGTGGCTGGAGGGCGGGAAGGCCTCAGGCCTGTGCCGGGGCTGCGGGGACGTGGGTGCGGGCGGCGCGGGGTGCGGGCCCGGCCGGCCTGGTGGCTGCTGCAAATTCAAAATGCTGTCAATGGCGCTCTGCAGGTGCTCCGTAAGTGCGTCGTCCTGCGGGCTGTCGCTGGAGAAACTGGCCTGGTCCATGTCTGGAGACTCGGACTTGCGCCGCTTGGTGGGGGGTGCGGTCACTGCGTCCCAGCCAGGGTCAGCAGCAGGGGCACCGGGGGCCGTGGGCTCGGTGGGCGCCGCCTTCCGCAGGCGCTGGTACAGCTCGTCCTCCACGGCCGCCAGCTCCCGGATGAGCCCGCTGGTGGCCTCGTCCGCGCGCACGCCCACGTTCTCACGATAGGTCTTGCGCAGAGGCAGACGTGGGCAGTGCGCACCTGGCCCTGGCCCTGGCCCAGGTCCCGAGCCTGGCCCCGGCCCAGGTCCAGGTCCGGGTCCCGAGCCTGAGCCCGGTCCTGGCGCTTTGCGCTCGGCGGCAGGGGGTGCGCGCTCAGTCGTGCCGTTGACCTGGCCCGCCGCAGGCGGGGGCTGATGCACGGGATCCAGCGCAGTGTTGTGCACCACCTTGCTGAACCCGGCCTCCTGCTTGATCTTCAGCTTCAGCCCAATGCGGCTGCGCGCCTCATACGTCTTGATGGGCGGCCGGTTGCGCGAGGGCATTGGGCCGTCCTCGTCAGCGTCCAGGGAGGAGGCAGCGGACGATGACGACAATGATGGGGATGACAGCGTCGCGGACGAGGCACGCGCCCAGGTCACCGACGGGGAGCCACCAGCCCCGCCGTGCCGGATCACGAGCTTGGTGGGCGGATGCGCAGGTGCTGGGACACCGGGGGCTGGGGGTGGCGCGGGGCCGTGGCCATGGCCGTGGCCAGGTGGCCGGGGGCCCTCGGAAGAGGCCACTGTCGCAGGCAGGCCGAGGGAGCGTGAGGAAGACACGTACTCGTCTGCAAAGCCGGAGACAGAGCAAACCCACGGGGTTAGGGCTGGGAGGACAGGCTGCGGGGCGAGACGCACACACTCACACCTGTGCTGCTGCTGCTACTGCAGCAGGCTGTACAGCGCTGCAGCTTCAACGCCGGGCCTTCGCCCTGAGCTAGGTAGCCAGCCCTTTTTCATTCCGGACTTTATTTTGACTTTTTTGAGGCGGGATCTTGCTATGCTTGCTGAAATCCTCCTACCATACCCTCCTGGGTACTGGGATTGCATCTGTCTGCCCCCAAGCCCAGCTCGAGTCTGACCGTTGATCAGCAATCCCCAAACCCTCCTGAAGTTAAACGTAAAACAAAAAGTGCAGGTCCTCAGTCCGGCTGGCCCCATTTAATGCTCAGAGGTGGCACGGGACCAGAGGCCAAGGCACAGTGAAGGCAGTCAGCACTTACGCCTCTGAGGAGAGCAGTGGCTCTACACACAGGTTAAGTGAGGGGTTTCTCCTGGCAGAAAGCCTGGTCTGAACAGGCAGGCAGCACCTGCGGCCTCACCTGTCTCCTGCTTTGGGTGGCCCTCTGCCCTGAGGCAGAAACACCCACAGGTGCTTCCCAGTGCCTCTAGGGGCCAAGAGAAGCTTGCAGATAAGGGATCATACACTGTGCCCACAATCTCCACCCTCCAGAGGATAGAAGAGGCACAGAGAGGTCAAGAAATTCACCAAGATCACAAAGCCAAGTGGCAGAGCTAGGATGTGACCCAGGGGTCCTTCGTCTTTGCCCTACAAAAATGCCCCTTCACCATGGGCATGGCTACTCCTCACATCTTTTTCTCCTTTTGGTACTAATAACCAGCAATGAAAATAATAATTCCCAGGTGTGGGGTTCAAGGACCAAGAAGAAGGCAGGCAGGAGTCTAGAGAAAAACAGGAAGGCTTCTCTCAGGGAAGCAATGGGGGCAGCTGGCATGAATACGGGCACAGGCTAAGACGGTATTTTGGGTTTGGCTGTACTTTTCCCTGCAGACTAGAGTGAAGTTTGTGTGACTCTCAAGGTGCACACTTTAAGGCAAAATCAGTGCTCCACAGGCTAAGGAGTGGATGGGGCCACCGTACATTCTTCAACCCAGGTGCTTGGCTCACATGCCCCAGCCTCTATGGGGGAGAGACAGCTGCGCATGTGCAAGAAAACGGTGGCCCTCAAGCGTGCCAGGCAGTGGGCTCAGGCGCCGCCTAGTGGTGCGCCAGGTGGTGCAGCCTACAGCCATGGAGTGCAAAGCAATGTCCCGCCCAGCCCCGCTCACCGGGCTTCTCCTTGGCCAGCTGTTTATCCAAGGCAAGGGTGGTCTTCTCCTCCTGAATGAACATTCGGTCTATCATCACCATCTCCGCTGAGGGGCTCACCCTCTGGAGGGAGAAGAGAAGATCCCCAGTCAAGGGGCAAGGAGGGAGGTGGTGGTGACAGAGGGCGCCTTTTAGACAGCTGTCACTAAGTCACATTGCTCAGGCTTGGCTTTAACTTGCGATCATCCTGCCTCATCTTGGTCGAGTGCTAGGCTGACAGACACAAACCACCGCACCCAGCCCCGACTTTGCCTACGATGTGATGGTTTGTGTCCCTCCCAACCTCCTTTCTGGCAAAGAGGGCCAAGATGGCATGTGGGCCCTACCCGGGACTCCTCCAGGAGCAACAAGCGGTACTTATTGAGCATGGCATGGGTGCGTTTCAGCAGCTGCGTGGAGACCGTCTCAAATTCTTCATCCACTGCCAGGAAGAGAAGGGGTGCAGAGCCAGGATGTTAGGGGGCTGCACACTGCCCGTGTACCCCAAGCCCAGGGGTTGGGGTGGCGGCTGCAGTACAGGAGCTCGGCGATCTCCACGAGCTGGTCTCTGAGCTGGGTGGGGAGGCCTCACCTTTGTGGTAGTCGCTGGGGGAGGGAAGGGTGCCCTGGTAGACGTGGTAGGGCAGGAGGCGGTGCACGGCGTCCTCGAAGGAGGGGAAGGCTGTCTTGTAGTCGGGGTGGAGGACAGAGCCCTGATGTTTGTGCAAATGCTCCAGGAAGCTGTGGGCGGGACAAGGTGAGACCACAGGCAAGTGGGGTGAGGGGAGAGAAGTTGTCTCCAGCCCCAGCCCTAACCGGATATTCCTCGGGACTGGTGTGGGAGCTACCAGGGCCTCATTTCACTGTAGAGGAAACAGGCCTGGAAAGGTGAGGTGGGGCCACTCCCTCTATCCAGAGCACATGAGGAGGAAGACACAGAGTTTGGCGAGAGTCTGGGAACCTGCGGGCCTCATTTTCTGTACCTTGCAACCAAAGGGCCACTGTCTCTGGTTGCCAGGACTACAGCTTCCCTTTGATGAGACTGCCCCTTCTTTACCCTTTCCTGGTGACCTGCAGCCTTCACGGGGAGGGACCAGGTCTGTCTAGCTAACTGCTGTGTCGTGTCCCTACACTGGATCCCTACACCTGCCACCTACCCAGAATGGAACCTGGCCATTCTGACCCCCTACACCCAGCCATCACCAGACCCCCAAAACCACACTCTGTTAGTGTACCTGCCTGCCAAAACATCCCCAGTTCCCTCACCCGGACCCACCTAGCTCCCAAACAGCTGCTCCTGAGGGGCCCAGGAGGTTGCTACTGGCATAAGATGGAATTGCTGCCCTCCTGAAGTCCACAGCCCGACAAGGTCCCCACCACCCTGGGACCACTGTTACCACTCCATTCTCTCTCTTTCTCAAGATAGAATCTCATTATGTAGCCCAAGTTGCCCTTGAACTCTGAATCCTCCTGCCTCGGCCTCCACAGTGGTGGGATCATAGCATGCACCACTGCACCCAGGTGAAGGCACGCTGCCAGTGGGGATGGGCATTTGCAGAGGGGGTCTCTCGGAAAGGTGTGAGGCGGGGTACAGGGGAGGCACAGCCACTCACCAGGCCTCCTTGCTGGGCTGCAGTGCAGGGGGTTTCTTCAGGCCACTCAGCTTGCCCTCGTACTGGGGAGGAGACACAAGACTGAGACAGGCTCTGTCCACCCTTGGAATCTGCAGGGTCTCTCCCCACCAAACCCCCTCACTCTGCCCACGTATTTTCCTCTTTTTCTTTCCTCTGTCTCAGGTGTTCCCCTCTGCTCCCACGGCTGTCCCAGGGTTCACCCACTCCCACTTCCCTGTCCTGGGCCACTGCCTGGGAGCAGCAGCACTGTCCTCCTCCTGCCTGGGCAGCACACCAGTCTCTCGCCCTTTGTGCTCCGTCCTGCTGTCCTGGAGTTTACTCTCTAGGCCCCGATGGCCTTCCTGTGCCTGTGTGGCTGTCCTGAGTCATGCTGCCCCTGTCCCCAGCCATACTCAAGGGACCTCACCTGCAACCCTGAGGACTTCACTGGCCCGGGCGCTGAGGCCTTGGCCACACTCAAGGTTGGGAGGTTGCTGGGAAAAGCTTTGCCCTCGGCGGGAAGCAGAGCAGGGAGGCCTGTGTGAGATGGGGAAGACAGGCCCGGGGTCACTGGCTTGGGGCCCAACTCAGCAGTGAGCTTCCTGTCCCACTCCAGCCCTGGTCACCTCTGACCTGGGCAACCAGCCCAGCCCCTTCCACCTGCCTGTGATGCCGGGCTCCAGTATCCCAAAGCTCTGCCCAGCCCATCCCTCCTAACTCCACATCTCCTGAATGGTGCTTCCCTACCTGCAGTGGCCATGGCTGCCGGGGCTGGGGGATGGCTGGAACTGGCAGGGGTTCCAGATGGGGCTGGCCCACTGACCAGCACTGAGGCAGTGGGGTTGGCTAGGGGCACCAGGCTGGTGGAGGTCTGTGGGGCTCCCGAGGTCTTGTTCTGGAGGATGATTCCGGACTGCACCTGAGGAGGGACAAGTGACTGAGGGGTGGGGGGCACAGGCCGGGTGCACCAGGGCCAGACGGGATGGGGGCTGGGAGGTAGTGGCCGTCCCTGCACCGATTACCTGGTGAAATCTCTCCAGCAGAGCCTTCGGCTGGGGCAGCGCTGGGAATGGGGTGGTCACCATCTGGAAGGTCCGAGGAGGCGGTGGGGGGGGAGCCGCGGGCTCAGGGACCATATGGAGGGTCGGCGGGGGGGTAGGGGACTTGTGGGGCCCCTGGCCCGGCGGATACTGGAGTTGGAAGTCGGAAGACGCAGGGGCTGGCAACCTGGTGGGTGTGTCGGAGGAGGAGGCCACTACAGAGGAGGTGGAGGCCGGAGGGAGGTGGGAGGCCGGGGGCAGTGGGCCTTCAGGAGGCTGGGATGAGGGGCGCAATGGAGGCTGGGGTGGGCCTGGGGCTGAGGGAGCAGGGGCGCTGGGGGGAGGGGGGACGCCTAGCTGGTTCTGGATGACAAAGATACTAGGCAGAGTGGGGGGTGGCTGGGGTGGAGGGCAGGGGTGCAAGGCCGGCTCCGAGGGTGGGCGGGACAGGCTCTGGGGCTGGGACGGAGGTCGGGAGTGGGGGCGGGAAGGTGGACGGGAAGGGGGCCTGGTGGGGTGCGGGGAGGGCAGGTGGGGGCTGTCTCCCAGTGGGGCCTGGTGAGGTAGTGATGGGGATGAGGAGGGGCCGGGGCCCTTCAGTGGAGCCGCTGCTGGGATCTGGGCGGGGGGAGGAGGGAGAGGGAAGGGGCGGGGTCAGAACCAGCTTTGGCTCCCGCTGCCACCCCCACCCGAACCGCACCGCACCCCCACTCAGTGCCTACCTGTGTCCTCGGAGACCCCATCAGGCCACCCCTTCCCCTCCCATCAACCCACCGCACCCCACCCCACCACTGGTGTCTCTGCCCAACCTGCCCTTAGGCCCCCTTACACCCCACCCCCACCTCCAACAAAGGGGAGCCCTGTGGGTGGGGCAGCAGCGGGAAGCGGGCGGCAGCCGCGGGTTGCGGGGGAGCAGCAGCGAGCAGAGTGAGGGGGAGCAGCAGCCCCACTCTAGCCAGGTGGAGGCAGACAGACACCAGCACGGCTGGGAGCTGAGGCAGGAATGGCGAATGGCGGCGGCGGGGTGGGGGCTAGATGTCGGCGCGGGGGTAACCTAGGGCCAGCTTGTGCCCCTGAGCCCTCTGGACTCTGCTGCCCAAAAGGAAACCGTGCAGCCCCTGTGGAACCACGGAGAGCCAACGGTGTGCACAGGGCTCCCTGAAGGCTGCACGCGGCCGCCCTGAGAGGGAGCCCAGCCAAGAAGCAGAAGCCAGGGAGCCCCAGGAGCCATCCGGCTCCAGCCAGGGAGGACGGCAGCGGAAGGAGGCTCTGCTCACGCCTGTCACCCACAGGCCTCCAGCGACTGGCCAGGTGCAAAGGCTGACGCGAGGTCCCAGCTCAGCCTCCCGGCTCAGAGGGTCCCCAGTGTTCACCCTCTCAAGAGTCACTAGCTTTGCAGGAAACAGAGACTCCTCCAAGCCCAACCTTGAATCGCTTCTGGAGAATAAAGCCTAAAGCCTGGAGCTCAGGGAAGTGGCCTGACCACGTAGTGGACCCAGGGCTCCCCCTCCCCGGGGGGGGGGCACTGCCTGCTACAGAGCATGTGAGGAGTGCAAGAGGCTGCCCGGGGCCTCCAGTGTGGGCAATCGTCCTGGGCTACCTCCAGAGCGGTGTGGCCAGGGTATGTCACAGGGCTTGTGTGGGATGGGACCCTAGGCCTTGGGTGCCCCAACCTGTAGTAAAGAACACTGTGGGCGCAGGTCTGGAGCCCAGGAGCCTACAGGTCAGAGCAGGGCAGCGGCTGACCTGTAAGCATGTGCATACGTGTGTGGTGTGTGCTGCTGGCGCTCACACCCAGCGCCTAGGCCACTGAGCCGCATCCCCAGGCCGTCTAAAGCCTTTTTTTAACCTTGTTAACCCTTAACACGAAGAATAAATTTTTCAAGAGTGAAGAAGAGAAAAAGGAAGTGAAGGGTGTGTTTCGCCTGTGGGAGCCACTTGCTTTCGGGAAATCCACTGTGGAAAAATTCAGAACAGGGACAAAGGGGGACAGCCCCAGGCTCACTGTGAACACGGCTGAACCAGAGAGCCAGCGCACCTGCGCGCCGCTCTTCCCGGAACACCTTCCCGGGCAAGCGGGTGAGGCAGGGCAGGGGTGCTGTGCCAGGGTATGAGTGGCACCCAGGGAAAACCTGCTGACTTTGGTAACAGTCTGTTGGCTCCACATACAGTAAGAGAATGTCCTTGTTTCCCCGGGGAGAAAATACTGCGCTAAAATATTAAGGAGTAGAGACTCATGACAGCTTCAAATTAGTCCCAAGAGTCACAGGAAAAAACTACACAGAGAGTGAGAGTTAAGGATAATGCAGGGGCCAGAGCTTTAGCTCAGTGATGTAGCACCTGCCTGGCAATCCGGAGGTCCTGAATTCGATTCCCAGTACCCACACACACACAAAAAGAATAATGCAAACTTTTAGCTGTTGGGCTTTTTAAAGTCAGGTTTTTGCTCAGCACTTGGGAGAAAATGCAGATAAAGCCGGGGCTTGGTGGCATGTGCCGGTAATCCCAGCACTCGGGAGGCCGAGGAAAGAGAATCGCTGAGTTTGAGGCCAGCCTGGGCTACAAAGTGAGTTTAAGGCCAACCTGAGCTGTATATCAAGACACTGTCTCAAGAATAAACAAAGAAACTAAAATATAAAACAACAAAAAATTGGTATGGGAATTGAACTCAGGACCTTGAGCTTGCCAGGCAGGCACTTAGGCCACTAAGACAAAATTTAAAATGTTTGTCATTCTCATTAAAAATGCAAATAAAGCTAGGAGTGGTGGTGTACCCCTGTAATCCCAGCACTCAGGAGGCTGAGGCAGGAGGACTGTTGTGAGTTCAAGGCCAGCCTGAACCATATAGTGAAACCCTGCCTCAAAACAGACCAAAAAAAAAGCAGATTACCTGGGCTTGGTAGCTTATAAACCCAGCACTCTGGGAGCCTGAGACAGGAAGATTGTAAGTTTGAGCCCAACTGGGCAATTTACCAATAATTTAAGTCAAAATTAAAAATAAAAAAAAAAAATGTAGCTCAGTGTGAAGGCTCTGGCTTCAAGGCCCAGTACCACATACATGGTCCACAAACATATCTGCAGCAAAAATGATACACTGCTGGAAAGATCTATCATTCAGAGAACACACAAAGCTCAACTCTTGCACATACGCAGAGAATCTAGAAATCACTAAAAGTAACAAGCAGATGAGAAAAATGGGACAAAGGACACGGTGAGGCGGTGCACAGAAAAGGAAACACGAAAGGCTCTAGCATTTCAAGAGATGTTCCAGCTAATTCATCTCTAGAGAAACGCACACCACAAGCCCTAGAGTACCACAGTGTAACCTGTCCCACTTGGAACTCACTGAATGTTTAGTAACGGCACCTGTGTCTGTTTTCCCCCAGGGTCTGCACTGGACCAATGACTGCAGTTCAGCAGCGGCCACCCAGTTTTACACAAGGAGACTAGCGGTGACCCAGCAAATGGGTTGTCAGGAAGGGAGCAGGTGAACACCTCTGCACATGTAGGGAATGGTTGGGACTGGCTGGGTTACAGTCCCGGCTTGCCAATGTAAAGGCAGGTGAGTGGGTGTGGTGGCACCTGTAATCGAAGCTACTCAGGAGGATTATGGGAATAGGTCACCAGTTCAGGCCAGCCTGGGCAACTTAGTGACTGAAGAGCCTCCTGCAGCTCCATGTGGCTACCAAACGCCTAGAAGGGGCCTAATGTGCCTTGGTAGTGTTTACTGGGGAAATGATCACAGTGACACACACGAGGTGCCAAGGAAGTCAAGCTCTTTTGGTGAGTTGCCCAGGGGATAATGTGCAGACTTTTGGGAACACACGCGAGAGAAATGTAAACTGTTCTTTGCAATAGGTTGCTCACATGCAACCAGAACTGGAAAGACTTAAAAATAAAATAAGTTATTAGCGAGGTGTGGTGGCGCACACCCGTAACCCCAGCACCTGGGAGGCTGCAGCATGAAAACTATGAGTTACAGGCCAGTCTGGGCTAGTGAGTGAGATCTTATCTCAAAAAACAACAACAAAACTGAGTTTTTGTGGTTACCTGGGAACAAGGGAGTACTGGGCTGGGAATGACGGGATAGGGTGGGATATTTTTTCCTAAACTTCCAAACACCTTTTTTTTTTTTTTCATTTGAGACAGGGTCTTACTATGTAGTTCAGGCTGGCCTTGAACTCCTGGTGATCCTCCTGCCTCAGCCTCCAAAATGTTGAGATTTCAGGGATGAACCACCATACAAGGCCTGAACACATTACAAATGGGTGGAGGTGGGGCCAAATGAAATCTCCAAACCAAAATACTACCCACTGCATCCACATGGTGGCATTACAGGTGCTTAGGTTTTCTCCTTTGCCCTTTTCTGTTTTCTAAATTCTTCTCACAGGGTCAGGGATTTAGCTTAGCAGCATAAGCGCCTGCCCTGGCAAGCACAAGGTCATGAGTTTGATCCCCAGTACCAAAAATACTAAAATTAATAAATTCTTCACATGAGCAAAATTGACTTTTATAATCTTTTCGGGACCAGAGCTGAACACAGGGCCTCACGGACACGTGCCTCATTCTACGTAAGCGCTCTACCACTGAGCAACATTCCCAGCCCAATCACACAACAAAACAAAGCACTGCAACATCTGTTTACTAAGAGGTTTCCCTCACCCACACATACATGGCAAATGCTCCACTTTACCCACACTTAGAAATGCAGGGGTGAGAGAGCTCTCCATGCTGCACTGGCCCCGATGTGGTGTAGGGGCAGCGGGAGCCGGAGTCCCTCCAGAAAACACTCCCAGTGGGCTGCCTTCCGGCTCCTGCAGAAGGAGCTTCCCCTCTGAGATGCCACCTTAAGTGGTCAGGCAGAGGAGACTGAGTCAGCGCACCACAGTGTGTGAGGTGGGCCCTGCATACCTGGGCTCCACATCCTCAGTCTGCCATAGGTGGGAGAAATACAGAGGAGACCTTGCCTCAAAGTTGAAAATATTCCCTATTCCTATGAGGAATGTGACCACTGTGTGCTACAAACATGTACCCCCCCCCCAAAAAAAAATGCGTCCAAGGAGATGGGAGAGGGAGAATTAAAAATTAAAATGTGCTGCCAGACATGTTGGTGCACTCCTATAATCCTACCACTTGGGAAGCTGAGGCAGGAGGATTGCCACAAGTTTGAGGCCAGCCTGGGCTCCACAGTGAGTTCAAGGCCAGCCCACACTACTTGGCAGGACCCTGTCTCAAAAACAAAAAAAGAGTTGTGCCTGTACTAAATGTTCACACACATTTTCCTTGTTGTTATTCCCTAAATAATCGAATATAACAGCTACTTACCTAGTGTTTATGTTGTGTTAGTTTTTTTGATTTTTTTTTTTGTTTTGGTACTGGGGATCGAACTTACAACCTTGTGCTTGCAAGGCATGCGCTTTGCCACTGAGCTAAACCTCCAGCCTATGTTAGTTTTTTTCTATTCCAGCTATGTAGTGCAGGCTGCCTTTGAACTCACTATGGAGCTCTGGCTGGCCTCAAACTCTTGGCAATCATCCTGCCTTAGCCTCCTGTGTGCTGCCGGGCTATGACTTGAGCCTTGGAGAAAGTGAGGGTTACATACATGTACTGTGCCACTGGGACTCAGTGCGGTTCCGTGGAGTGCTTGCTTACCATGCAGAGCCCCCAGCTTCCACATCAACACCATTAAAAAAGAGAGAGAAATACTATGCCATTTTTAACAGGGACTTGGGCATCCGCACGTTTTTGGTACCTGTGCAGGGGTTCTGGAATCAATTCTGGCAGACCCAAAGGACCCACTACCCAGCAAAATCTAAGAAAGACACCAAAATGAAAAGGCAAAGGACAGCCCACAGGCAAACCTGGCCTGCTATGCACCATAGTCTACCACTCTACAGGGCCCCAGAGGTAAGCGTGTCTTATACTGTTAAATGACAAGGGGGGACATTCCAAAGAATAATTTGCGATTTGTGAAAATTCTATGGAATTCCAAAAGTCAGTGTTTCTAAGTTAAGTTTTCTTAAACACTTCCAATCCATTTGTTCTCACATGGCCCACGCTGCCTCTGCAGGATGATGAGACAAGCCCCCACATACTACTGCCATGGTGTAAAAGTTTGCCAGGAAAATAAATAACAAGAAAAGTTTGCCTGGCTACTTTCACCACAGAGCCCTTCACATGCCCAATCCTGACCTGAGGGCATCATACAAGTTCACTTAAGCCTTGAGACTATAAAGTAGCTGCTGTGGTTGTCACTGATACCCCACGGGTTAGGAAACTGAGGCACAGAGGCAGCACCTGAAGTCACAATCCCCTAAGCAGTGGAGCTGGGCTCCCTGAGTCCCCTCCTTGCTCCCACACCACAACCCTCCAGACTGGTTTGCCAGCTGCAGGTGGGTGCCCCATTGGAAATGGCCAGGTATTGCATGAGGTCATGAGTTCAATCCCCGGTATCAAATAAATAAATAAAAAGAAATGGCCGGGTGCACTGTCGCATACCTATAAGGACTCTGGGAGGCTAAGGCAGGACAATCACAAGTTCCATCCCAGACTGGGGAAGCTCAGCATCTTGGTGAGACTCATCTCAAAGCACAGAGTAAAGAGGGTCGGGGATGTAGCTCAATGCGAAGGCTGCACTGCCAAAACAACGCCACCAAACACAGAATAAAAATATGGGTGTGCAGCACACAGAGCACTGGTGGTTGTATCACTATGTGAAACTTTTGTTTTGGTGACACAGACACTCATAGGTGTCTGGGATGGTGACATGGAACAGAACTCTCATGCAGGGTTGCGGTGAGGATGGCAAGGCGGGTATTAAACACGCCAGGTAAGGTGAGTGGAACGACACAGTCCACTCATTCAGCTGTGTGCACATGCACACACATGCACCCCCCCCCCCAGCCTATCTGTCTGGGTTCAGGGGTCACATAGTAGGGGTCCTACTGCATTTCCTAGAACAGTAGTTTTCACACAGGCTATTCTGTCGCCGTGCCCTCAAGCTGCCTTTGCCCAGAACCTGCTACCTGGCCATCCCTGCCCTTCTGGGGCTACCACCATCGTGGGACCACCGAGACAGTCTACAGGACCCCCACACGAAGGGCACAGGCCCAGCTGCTCTGGGGATGAAGGGCTGCTCTGCCTGCTTGTCTGGGATTGGCTAAGGGTGGGGTTTTGGCGCTGGGGACTGAACCCAGAGCCTCTCCACTGAGCTACATTCCCTGTCCTTTTGCATATTTTATTTTGAGACAGAATCTTGCTAATTCATCCAGGCTGGGCTTAAACTTGCCACCCCCTGCCTCAGCCCCCCACAGTGCTGGGAGGACAGGTGTTTTTAGAAGTGAAAGCCCCAATCCTAGACAGAAGGCCACACTGGGTCAAGGGGTGGCTGGTCACCCTGGAGAACGTGGCACAGTATCTGTTGATGTACAACAAGGCGAGGTCACTAAGGGAACAGACAGACACTCACTTGCAGAGACACACATCCCCATGCCATAGCTGACGACAGGCAGCTGAGAGAGGAAGTCATGAGCTGGGGACCAAAAGCAGCATCTCCAACTGCAGGCTGAGGCTAGGGGCTACTGCCCTGTTCCCAGCCCCTCCATAACCTACCCCCTCCAAAGATCTGGCACCATCCTAGCAACTCAGGACTTAGTCCCATGTCCTTCCCGTCATAACAGTTAGAAACAACACCACCAAATTGGGTGTGGTGGCGTCCAGCTGTAATACAGCACTCTGGGAGCCTGAGGCAGGAGGTACTCAAGTTCAAACCAAGCCTGGGCAACTTAGCAAGATCGTGTCTCAAAATTTATAAAAAAGACATTGATGTAGCTCAGTGCAAAGGCCCTGGGTTCAATCCTTAATACTGCCAAAACAAAACCCAATCAGTACATGTTTATCATTACTGACCCTGTGCTAGGCAGGTTTAACTCATTTACCCCATATTCAGGTCAGTCTGTCTCACCTCCAGTCTCCACTTACAGAGTGCCTGGCCCCAGCTCCAGTTCTGTGGTCAGAGCAGAGTTTGAAAGTGAAGCCCTGGCTCCTAAAGGCCAAAGCCTAGGCTATCACTGCCCGCTCTGGCTAGTGCCACTCCTAGTTTTTACCACCAACCCACATGGTCCTTTCTGAATGAGTCCCAGATCCACCCCTCAGAGTACAAGGACAGCTCTCTCCCCACATGCCTATCGTGGATAGGAGATAAAAGCTTCCTCTTTCACTCTGTAAAGAGCTCCTGAGAATCCACAAACACACCACCGGCCACTTGAACTTTAAATCAGCAAAGGACAGAAACGGACAGCTGCATGGGACGAAATCTACACACAGCTCTTCATCTATGGGAGCCTGCCTGGCCTCACTCACAATAAAACAAACACAAATTCAATCAACACAAGGTACCACTTCCCACCTATCAGATGGACCAAGTTTAGTCCCTTGACAACAATGTGGGAAAACAGACACAAATCATATCTTGCTGATAAAGGTAAGACTAACTGATATTCCACAGCAACAGCACCATCTGTCAGAAACACAGATGTGTATTCCTTCAACCCAGCAGCTTCGTTTTAAAGAGCTTATCGTGGGCCAGGTGCGATGGCACACCCCTGTAATCCTAGACTTGGGAAGCTGAGGCAAGAGGATTGCCTTGAGTTTGGGGGCCAATCTGTGCTAAAGAGTGAGTTCAAGGCCAGTTTGAGCTACATAGCAAGACCCTGTTTCAAAAAAAATCAAAAAACAAAAACACCAAAAAGTATCATACACAATGACGCACATAACAAAGCCTTTTTCTGCAGTTTTGCTCATAACAGACAGCCAAGGGCTGGGAATGACTGCAGAGAGTACCAAGGACCCGCTAGTAAACCATGGCACAACCAAACAATGGGCCAGTGCGCAAGAGTGGCTGCCAACAACAGGCAGGGCAAACAGGAGCAGCCCACACGAGCAGGTTTTGTACAAATGGAAGGAACAGAAGCCAGAGAGGTTCTGCTTGTCCACGCACAGGAGAGAGACCAGAAGCCGCATCAGGAGGGACTTCATTGGACTGCATGTCAGGAGAGGATGCTCCTTGTGACTGCCACCTTTTGCATTGTTCCTACTGGGATGGCGTGAAAACTCTAACTTTAGAGATAACTCATTTCCTACCACGTGAATTTTCTTCTTTTTTGTTTTTTGGACACAGAGTCTTGCTCTATAGCCCAGCTAGCCTCAAACTCACAGCAATTCTCCTGCCTCAGCATCCCGAGTGCTGGGATTCCAGGTGTGCTCACCACACATGCCGGGCTTCTGCCGTGCACCTCTTGCATCCCTGGCCTAGCATGAGACCCTCTGGAGCTGGTCCTGGCCTCACGCATCCATGATCATCATCGTCAAGAGATACTCCGGGAATATGGTAGCAGGAACAGGGGACAAAGGAGAGCACCACTTCCCAAGTCAGCGCAACAGAGGCAGGCAGGACAGAGTGCAAGGAGGAGGAGGAGGAGGAGAAGGAGCAGGAGAGGAAGAAGAGGAGGAGGAGAGCAGGAGGCAGGGGCGGGGGCAAGGCCAGGTCTGCACTGCGGCTGCCGGAGTCCGTCTACCTGGGGGGCTGGAGCCGGGGAAGCCTGGCTGTCGGGGGCTGGAGGGCTGGGGCCAGCTCCTTTGGCGATGGGGGTGACCAGGGCTGGGTCTTGGGCGGGAGGCGGGGCGCTGACTATGACCGAGGCTGGCACAGACAGGTGGGGGCCTTCTGTGGAGAGGGGTGGCTGGCTCCTCTCCTGCAAGGGCGGCCGCATAGGGTCAGAAGGCCACCCTCACGGCCCCTGCCCCCCCCCACATGAGCCCACATCCCACTGATGTTCCACGGGCCCAAGAAAATGGGGTGAGAATGGGGTGCCTGAGAGGCTCAGACCTAAGGACCTTGCTGCACTTGAGCTCTGAGTGGTCGGCCATCTTCAACTGCACCCCAGTGCCTGCCTGCCCAGCCATTCCTGTCTTACGCCCTCCCCGAGGCCCTCCCTCTCCCTGCCTGTCAGTCAGCTGGTCTTCTCTTACCCTTTCTGTTCACCTTTCCCATCAGTTCTGCTGGGTCCCTCACTCTGTAGGCCTCCCGGGGACACAGCACCTGTGCCACCTCTGAGATGCTCTCAGCCCCTCCCACCCCAGCTGTCTGGGTTCTCTGCGGTGTCACCTCTGCCCCCACCCCCACTTCCCTACACCCCTGGCCAGCCGGCCCCAGTACCTGGGGCAGGAACATCTGCAAGGAGTCCTGAGTGAGGATGGTCGTGGTCGAAGCAGAGGGCGGCTGCCCCAAGATGATCTTCTCTGGGCTGGACGCCAGGACCGGGCTGGGCTGGGGGGTTGTGGCCTGAGGCGGGGCAGCAGCCTGTGGGGTGGGGGCCTGCGGGGCCTGTGGTGGTGGCTGCTGGAGGCCCAGAGGCAGTGGCGTGCTGACCGCAGGGGGGACGGAAGGAGCGGGCTGCACTGCGAGGACAGGCGTGGCCTCCCCGGTGGCTGCAGCGGGGGTGGCTGGCTGCACCAACCCATCAGGGGTATTGAGCATGGCCACAGCACTGGGAGGCAGGGTGACCCCCTGGAGGACGGTGGTGGTGGCAGCAGGGCCAGTAGGGGCTGGCTGGCTCTGTGTGGGCAGGCTGCCCGCAGCCAGTGACACAGGCATCTGGAAGAGCGCCGGCTGGCCCACCTGGATGGGCGCAGCTGAGAGGATGTGTGCAGCACTGTGGGCCCCGGAGTGGGGGGCCAGGACTGGGCCCAGGCTCAGCGGGCCTGCCAGGTTCTGGTTGGTCAGGATAGGGTTGGCAATGAGCTGTCCACCTGGGTGGGGGGCCGCGGCTGTGAGGATCTGGCCGCCCACACTGGCTGGCAGGGCGGAGAGGGACTGGGGCAGTGGGACGGCAGCAGGCGCACCAGGCAGCAGGAACTGGTTCTGGCCTGGAAGCACATGCTGCGCTGGGATGACGATGCTGCTGCCCTGGTTCAACAGGTGGACACTCATGGGCTTGCTCAGGGCCCCAGGGGGCTGAGGTGGCACTGTGCCTGCAGTGGTGACCGGGGGCTGCTTGAACACGTTGGCCTGCAGGGCAGGTGCTGGGAAGCCTGAGAGCACCACGTTCTGGCCGGCCTTGCCTGCTGCTGCCATGAAAGTCAGGTTCTGCGGGGCCTTGGGTTGCTGCGGGAGTGCTCCTGGCTCACCCTGGATGGTGAGCGTGGCGCCCGCAGGGGCGAAGGGCTTGGGTGTCAGCTGGTAGAGCTTGGAGGGCAGCACACCGGCAGGCTTGGGCTGGATGGGCGTGGGTGTGCGGTGCAGTATCACATTGGGGGCTGGCACCAGTGGTGATGTGCCCAGGCCTGGGGCCACTGCCAGTGGCTGTCCTGAGGGTGCCCCGCTGGCTGCCACAGTGGCAGCCCCTGCTCCTGCAAATACTGAGTTCCCGTTGAGTGTGGTGGCCACAGCGGCCGGAAGGCTCTTCTGGATGACCAGGCCGGCCCCCTGGGGAGACACACCGGCCGATGCCAGTGTCACTGGCTCCGATGGGCCAGCTGCTGAGGCCAAGTAGCCACTAACAGGCACCTGCTTGGCCAAGAGTTGTGAAGTGGGTGGGTTGAGTGCCATAACAGGCTGGCCCACCACCTGAATGGGTGCCAGGCCAAGAGTGGCAGCTGTAGCACCCCCAGGGCTACCATTGGGCAGACCCTGGAGACCTGGGATGGGCTGCAGGGTCACATTGCCCAGGCCCACAGGCTGCAGGAAGGGCTGTACACTCAGGGCCTTGTTGACCATGTCCTGGGGTGGCACCAGGGCCTGGTGAGTCAGCACGGTGGGCTGGGCCTGCAGCCCCAGCAGGTCAGCACCGCCTGGGAAGAGGGCTTGAGGTCCCGTGGCCACAGCAGCTGCCCCCGAGGCGCCTGTTGGGCCCGCCCCACCATCTGCAGCCTGCAGGGTAGGCAGCTGGAAGGGGCCCAGGTCCAGCTCAGCCTCAGCCTCAAGTGTTTGCTCCGTGATGTTGGCCTCTTGCAGGCTCTGCTGAAGGATGTCGCAGGGCTGGTCGGCACCCCCACCCCCTCCACCACCACCTGCCGTGGCAGGTGAGCCCAGGATGTCATCTTCCAGGAAGTCCAGGTCCACGCTGGGGGCCGGCTGGCTGGGCTCTGGGTTCAGGTGGTTGCCAGAAGCTTCTTGCACGTGGAGCTAGAGGCCAAAGTGGGAGGAAGGGAAGAGATGAGATTGGGCAAGAGATGGGCTTGGGCCACAGCTACCACAAAAGATGCCTCGTGCCAAGGCAGTCAAGTCCAGAAAGGAACCTTCTATCTAAAAGTGACAGGACGTGGGATCAAACCTGTGCAGACTGGAGCTTGCTTGATCTGACCTCAGTCTCCCCAGTAGACTTGGCAAAAGGCAATAAAAATAATTCACACCCTTTCCAGAATCTAAAAAATTCTCAATTTTTAAAATATGCCTGGCCCCAGAGTTTTCCAGTGAAAGACTGAGGCTGGGTTTAAAACCACAGCAGTTAAAAAAAAAAAAAAAAAAATCACAGCAGTGCTAGGCATGGTATTGTACACCTGTGATCCCAGCATTCTGAAGGCTGAGGCAGGAAGATCATTGCATTCAAGACCATCCTGGGCTACAACACAATTCCAGGTAACCTGAACTACATGGCAAGATCCTTTCTCAAAAAAATAAAAAGCCCTGAAGTTGGGGAGATCTCGATCCACACAGAGGGCTCACAGAAAGGCCTGCTCCGTGGCACAAGTGTGAAGCATGCCACAGTCACACTCACTGCTACTCCTGTTGGCAACAGTAGCCCTGGGAGGTAGTCATTGCTCCCAGCCTCATGCCCAGACAGGGTGGCTGGAGAGAGGAGAATAGGGGCTGCTGGGATAGGGCTCCATTCATTCAGCCCCAAACCTACAAGGACTGGGCACTTGGTGCCCCTAACTGCACCCCTAAGACAGGTGTGGAAAGACACCTCTTCTGCACAGGGCTCAGAGCACAGCCAGGGACTCTACAGCTATGACAAAAGCAAAGACCACATAACAGTCAACATGCATGGCAGCCACTGCTGCCGGGTCTATGGTATAATCACATGACAGGATGTGCCACTGCTGTGTTCTGAACCTTATCACATTATGCTTGGAATCTAGTCTTACAGCTGCCGTAAGGACTAAGTGACAATCGCTGTACAGAGCCAGTTGTAAGCAAGTGCTCAGGGAGTGGCAGTCACAGTGGTAGAAAAGGATCGGGTTGCTCTGGTCTGAGGTCCTCAGGTGAGGGAGTGCCCCCTCAGTTCATGCACCCCATGGCTGGGTATCCCCTAGTCCCTATCTCCCATGGAGTGTCCTCTAGGGCTCCTGGAGCCTGCAATGACCTTAGTGTCCCAGAACTGGGCCACACAGTGGGCCCCATTCTGCCCCCACCCTGTCCTCCATGACCACTCCTGCCCTCACAGGTTAAAACTCCTTGGGGCCCAGGTCTCCCCTTGGGCCACCAGGCCTGCCTCCCACTGGTGATATCGGTCAGGGCAACCAGGTGAGGCCACTTACCCCGGGACCTTCATAGAAGGCACTCTGGGCCTCCCCGGGGGCATCCAGGAGGTCATCACTGTCCAGCTGCAAAGAGACCCACCCCAAAGGTCAAAGCAGTGCTAGGGAGGGGTGTGGGCAATACAGGAACCTCTGTTCAGAGGCTCTAGAGTGGAGGTCAACTGTAAGCTTCTGCCCCCTCCCCAGCCTGGCCCCCATGTATCTGCCCCTTCTCCACACAGCTGAGAGCTTAACACCCCTGGGTGCCAGCTCTTGCAGGGCATCTCAGCACCCAAACAGCACCCTGAGCCTCTGTCCATGGCCCAACCTCCCCCAAGGTCTCCCTGGGATGCCCAGTAGCCCTCTGATTGTGGGATCCCACCCCTAGCTCTCCAGCTCCACAGCAGTACCATAGCCCAAGAGCCCAAGCCCAAGAGTCACCACTTCTTTGTGGTCACCGGCAGGTCTGGTGACTCTGCCTCCCACAGGGACTCCAATCCATGCCCCTCACTCCCTCTATAGCCTGCACTGTACTGGCCCAGGCCAGCGATGCCTTGGTCCCTGAATTACCAGCTGTTTCTCCTTGCAAGGGGGAGCTCAAGTCTACTCCGAGTGGGGCGTGGACTTAGCAGCACTACGGTGAAGTCCTTGCAGCAGGGAACTGAGGCCTCCTGTCAACAGCCACCCTAGGGGGCTGAAGCTGCCCCGCACCTCTCAATGGCAACATCACAGCTGCTCCCAAGTCAGAGCCGTGCCAGATGGCATAGAGCACTGCATACAGCTCCTCACTCACCAGACTTCCACTCTGGCGCTGTGTCCTGGGCTCCAAGGGCACAGCACAGCACATCTGCCTGCCTGCCCTGCTTAATAATCTACGGGGCTGTTGCCAATCAGAGTAAAACCAAACTCATCTCCAGGTCCATGTCGCCAGGTGCTTCGGTTTACTCCTGTCTCATTCCTTCTCCTTGCAGTCTGGCCCCACCAGACTTTCTGATCCTTCAACATGCCCTCTGCCATCTGTGTCCCTGCTCTTCCCCTGCCTGGAGCACCGTGGTCACCTGCAGGGTCACCTCGTTAGTCTCCCTCTCTGATCACACTGAAGGAGCCCCGCAGCCCATTCCTTTTCCTTTTTATTGGTACCAGGGATCGAACCCACGACTGCCTGCTTCCAACGCAGGCGCTTATGCTGCTGAGCTAAATCCCCAGCCCCTGCCCATTCCTTTTCTTACACTTGCTTTCCTGTGCTGGGGATTGGACCTTGGACTGTGTGAATGCTAGGTAGATGAGTACCCTCCACAGAGCCTACCTAGCCCAAATCCCTTTCCCTGTACAAGTGAAATTTTTTGTTTTGTTTTTTGAGATAGGGTATTGCCATATATTGCAGGCTGGCCCTGAACTCGCTAGGCAGCACAGGCTAGCCTCAAACTAGCAGCAATCCTGCCTCAGCCTTCCAAGTGCAGGGATTACAGGTGTGCATCACCACATTATTATGTTTTATCACACTCTGAATGGTGCTTTTCACTATTGCCTTTATTAATTACTGGCGTCTTCATTAATTAAGGGAACACATAAGGTGAGAGGGCTGGGATCCGCCATGTATGCTGCCCAGCACAGAATCCAGCCCTGCTTAGCAAGCTCTGCTCCCTGTCACACTCACCTTCTCTGACCCATGCAAGAAGTCGTTGAGGGCCTGAGGGTCACTGAAAGAGAAGAGAGGAACACTGAGGAGGTGAGCTGGGCAGGGAGGAGAAGGGTGTCTAGGACAGAGGGCAGGGAGCCCATTACTCACCAAATCACGTCTAGTAAGCATCTCCCATCCTCATCATCCATCGCCACTGGATGGGCGGGGTCAGGAAGAGGGTGAGGGAGACAAGGTTAGATTGTGGCGCTGTGCCCAGCCCTCCCTTCAGGGAGCCCCTGCAGGTGTTGAAGCTTCCTTTCCCATGAGCCCTTGGGGACAGCTCCCTTCCCTCCTGTCCTCACCCGAGCACCCCAGTCTCTGATGTGGGCAGTGTCCAGCCAAACCAGGAGAGCCCTGGCTGCACACAGGCCTGGTGCTAAGTACCCTGGACATGCAGGGCTACATGGGTCCTCACAGAGGCCACAAGGGGACCGGACACTTGGCTCTGCAGGTGAGGAGCGGGAGGCATCCAAACAGTCACTCTCCATCTCCCAGCAAGCAGGTGGTAGGGCCTGCCCAGAAACCAAGCTCTACACTGCCCTGCTATCCTGCTCCTCAAACTCAGAGCCTGGTCCAGCACTAGTGCAGAGGGGTCTGCCCTGAGGGTGACAAGGTGACAGAGAGCGCAAGGGGGCAGCAGGAAGGGCCAAGGGTCCAAGGTCCCGGGTCTCCCTGAAGCCCTAGGCAATATGATTCTCAAGGAAGGGAGGGGTTACTGGGAAACTGAGGCAGAAGAGAGGGAGGGTGCTGAGTCAGAGGCTGCCGAGTGAGCGAGCGAGCAAGCGAGCCCGTGAGAATGATGAGGATGAGGAGGGCTAACATTTGCTAAGCGCTTCCCCAGCAGGGCACAATCTAAGTGCGTCACAAATGTTAGCACGTTCGATCCCTGGGGGGAGGGATGCTGTTCCTCCACCGTTTCACGCCCAAGGTGACTGACGGGTGCTGCCTGGGTCCATCCATTGCCCCAGCCCCCTACCCAGCCTCCCAAGCAGCCTCCATCCACCAGCCACCTGCCCCAGGCACCTGTCGGGCCTTTGTGACATCTGCTCCCTCCCTCCAAACTCCCATTCAACTGCACCCCTCCTTTCTCCCAAACCACCTCTCCCTCCCAGGGAGGACAAGGTGTAGACAACAGGCAGATCCCTCCAGGGCAGGTGCCCACTTCTTGCATGCATGCGTAAGGCCCTACATGTCACTGAGGGCATGAGGACAGGGTTGGGTCATCTCTCACACACAGGCACATAGGCTCTGTGGGGTCCCTCATCCAGAAAGCGTTCTGCTCGCACTTGGCAAGGACCTCTTAATTAACCCCCTAACCCCCTGCATTCGAGGCCTCAGGCACACTGCACAAGGCAGAGTCACAGACAGGGGCCCTGGAGGAAGTGGGGCTTCTCTCCTGAGCTCTGGGGAAGCTGATGAAATCTAGTGACCCCCTTAAGAAACATACACAGAGGACATGTTACAGGCCTGGCCCCAGCTCCCACACTCCCCTCCCACCATGAGGTGCAGACGGAACACACGTGCCCAGGGCCACACCACACACAAGGCCATTTTGCTCCTCAGCAGCCTTAGCTCTGCCTGTTTCTTCCTCTCTATGTCACCGGATGGTGACCCGAGAGACTTTGTTCTCCACCCTGCCTGACAGCAGCCTCCCCAGGATCTGGAGAGGGGCTGGAGGGAGGCTCAAAGGACCCCAGGAGCAGGCTGGAGGGGGAGTCAGGCCTCCTCCCCCATACACCACAGTGGGCCCAAGAAGTGCATGGAGGGGCGGCTGGCCCAGGAATGAACAGGACCCCCCAGACCCCGTTACCTGTGCTACAAACGAATCATGAAGGGAAGGTGGGGGTGTCTGCTCCAGGTCTACGCGGGGCCCCCAGCTGGGGACTTGAAGAGCGTCCTCTCGGGGGCCAGCTGCGGGGAGAGAATGAGAGGCTGAGTGAGAGGGAAAAGATGTGCTCTGTGACTGTTTTTGCATCTGGGTGTCCCCTCCAAAGCCTCATGGAGTCATGGGGGCAGGCTTCTAGAATCTGTGATTGATTCATGGTCCAGTGCTACGGTGGGTGTGACCTACATCCAATAAAAGGGACAGAGTCTTCTCTCTGCACTCCTCCCTTGTTCTCTTGTAGCTTTTGCTGTCTTGCACCGCCAACTGCTGCCCTCTACCATGAGCCACCCTGCCTTGCAGCCGGCAGATTATAGACTGAAACTTCCACAAGCTGCGAGCTAAATAAACCTTTCCTCTGTTGTTAACTCTGGGAGTCAGGTATCTGTCCCAGAAATGAGAAGAAAGTAACCAACACAGTGATGGAGAGAGACAAACAGAATGAATTGCAAGGGTATAGGTTAGGGTTGTGGGAGGCAGGCAACGACTGGAGGGAGGATACAGATGGAGGATGGGGGCAGACAGGAAGAGTGAAAGAGAGGACAGGTGCTAGCTCAAAGCCACACAAACCAGCACTCTGTCCCCCACTCATGAGGTACACAGAGCAACATGCCCCACAGACTGTGCCACAACACGCAGCTCACATGAATCCCTGTACTGCGGTCCTGTCACACAAGCCAGGCCTCATGACACAGACAGCCCTGGGCTGGGGACTGGAGGTGCTCGGGACCCAGGTTTCTGCAAGTCTCTCACCACATTATCCTCATCAACCCCGTGGCCTCCATGTTTCTGTTTAAAGGGACCTTCTTTCTCTAAAAGATATAACTGCATATATATTTAAGTGTATAAGATAGATAACCATATTACTGAGTTTTGTTGGATCACTGAACAAAACTGTTTGCAATCTCACTGTTTGAAAGTCCCTTCTATATGCTTTAATTTTGTAACTTCAACAACTATTTCTAAGATGACAATATGTAATTAACTAGTGATTTCCTACTGTTTATTTTTTCTGAAAGTCTGTATAATCTGTACCCTTTTTCTGTTTTTTTTTTCTTTTTTTCTTTTTTCTTTTGTCTTCTTAAATAAAATTTAAAAATTAAATAAATAAAGGTGTTCTTTAGTGCACACTCAGGGTGACTATCAGTGACCGACCACTGGGGACAGTTCACATTTTTGGAAAGTATGTTATAGTAAAAGATGCACTGCCCAAAATCACCCTAGCCTGGAATACACTTACCCCATCGTCCGTGGCCACTGCCATAAGGCAGTTCTGCAGCCCTCTTTCAAGTCTTTACAAAGTGTGATCACAGAAGGTAAATGCTGCCGCCTTGTGCCACCCATTGGAAAGACAGGTGCATAAAACAACAGTGGGTCCTCCTCCACACTCTGCACCCACTCTGCCACCACGTGACCTCTAGCACTTACTTCCCCAAAGTCGAAATGACATGGAATGGAAACATGTGAACCAATTCAGGACACAGAGGCAGCCACGACAGTGTGACTAAAGACGTTCATCAAAGAAGATGCCAGAAGTGCTCCAGAAAGCGGGAAGAACCAAGCACAGCTGGGAATCTTCGGAGGGGGATTCCTGGTGGTGTCCTTTACTACAATCAGCTGAAAACAACACCATTCGCTGTGGTTTTCAGTCACGCCCCGTATCGCTGATTTGCTCACCTTGAGCTCACAGCTCTTTGTCACAGATGCATCCTTGAGGATGTGCTGTGCCTGAGTAGCAAAAGCACCTCAGCACTGTGTATGGGAACACCCCAAACAGTGAAGTCAACACACACACACACACACACACACACACACACACGGAAACAAGGGGACGGGTAGGCACTGAATGAAAGGGCAGAACGTCAGGGGACTTAGGTTTTTTTCTACTATTCTCCATCCTTTTGCAAATGACCAAGAAGCATCACATTATGGACCAGGTGAATGTGCACACACAGAATCTGAGAGTGCTGACCATAAACCATGCTGGGCACTTCTCCATCTGGAGGTCTCTACCAGGCAGAGGCTTCTACCATACTACTCCACAGATGAGGAAACTGAGGCACAGGATGGGGGGCTGGTAATGTGCTCCAGATCCTGCAGTGGAGCAGGGGAGGCCAGCTAGGACTGTGCCCCACCCAGAGCCACGACCCACAAAGCTTCTCTGTCCATCGCATCCTTCAGACCATCACCAGGCAGGGTGACAGAGCTGCTGCATCACCTCACAAATGTGACAGACAGAGCCACAAGGAAGGACAGCAGGAGCTCCAAGTGGCTTCCCCTCTTCCTCTAGGGAGCCAGGCCAAGGTAGGAAGATTGCAAGAAGTTTGAGGCCAACCTGAACTACATAACCAAGACTTTGTCTTGAAAACAAAACAAGCCAGGCGTGGTGGTGCATGCCTGTAATCCCACAGCTCAGGGGGTTAAGGCAGGAGGATCACTACCATTTCAAGACCAGTTTGGGCACGTAAGAGTTCAAGGCCAGCCTGAACTTCACAGCGAGAACCTGTCTCAAAAAAAAAGGAAGAGGTGGGGCTGGGGATGTGGCTCAGTACAAAGCCCCCCCCCCCCCCGCCCACCCCAAGAAACATCCTGAAACATCTAGGAATGAATGATGCTGTGTGCACTTTACTGCAGGTGCTGGGGCTTACGGACCTGGAGTTTCTCACACAGCTGCCAGTACACATGCATGGCTCCACCCTTCCAAGTTCAAATTCATTACAATGAAAGACATTAGAACAAAAAGACATGAATAGACATTTTGCCAAAGAAAATCTACAAATGGTCAACGAGCCATGCAGAGGCGCTTGGCAGGAGCAATCACCGGGGAAATGCAGTCCAGGCCACAGTGAGGCGCCACCTCCTGCCTCAGGCCGGCGGCCAGCCAGGACGGACTGGACGTGGGAAACTGCAGCCTCTGCTGCCCCTCTGCTGCCGCTGCCGGTAGGAATCCAGAAGGCGGAGGTCCTGGGAAATGGTTTGGCGGGGCCTCCAAACTTTAAAAATAGAACAAGCACATGATCTAGCCACTCTACTGCACCAGGGAGAAGGCAGGCAGCTCAGGAGGCGTTTGCATAGCCAGGTCCAGAGTGGCCCAAGTCACAATAGCTCGCAGGCAGGACGGGTCCTGTCCGCAGATGAAAGTGTTGAATTAAAGAGGAGGATTCCTAAGCGGGTGTGGTGGCACATGCTAGAGAGGCTTCGGCAGGAGGATCGCTTCAACTTCGAGGCCAATCTGAGATACATATTGAGACCCTGTCTGAAAAGACCAAATACACAAACAAAAAGGGAACCCTGACATCACTGTGACACAAGCCGAGAGAGAGACATCAGTCACACAAAGCCCGGTCTGTGGGACACTGCCTACCAGAGGCTCTGCCCCATCCACAGGCATGGCAGGGCAGTGGCCAGACTGGGGGTGAGGAGAGTCCTGCTCAATGGGCAGAGCTGTAGTTTGCAAAGATGAGGCACTCCGGAGCTGGGTGGTGAGGAGGCTGCACTGTCCGAATGTCCTCCATGCCCCTAAGAGGACACCTACCATGGGTCAGCTTAGCAAGACCCTGCCTCAGAATGAAGAAGGCAAAGGGCTGAGGATGGAGTTCAGGGTGAAGCCCTGAGCCCAAAGGCCAGCAGCAAAAGGAAACAGATAAAGTAAGGCTAAGCCGGTCACGCTTCATGCTGGGTCTCAGAATATAAAATGAGTTAAGAGGCAATTAGGGGCAATGAAGTTTTCAACAGAATGTATACAAACATAAAGTTTCAAATCAAACCTATATAAATATAAAGTCAAAGCCAAGCGTGGAGGCTCACACCTGTAATCCCAGCACTCAGGAAGCTGAGGTGGGAGGATCATTGCTAGTTCAAGACCAGCCTGGGCTACAAAGTGAGCTCAAGGCCAGCCTGAACTGCATAGTGAGATCCCATCTCAAAAAAAAAAAAGACAAAAAAAAAAAAAAAAAATATATATATATATATATATATATAAAGTCAAGTAAAATTAAGCACTTAGTTCTCAGTGGTACTGGCCACACTCCAAGTGTGCAGGGGACCTATGGCAGGTGGCCTCAGCACAGGAGTCCCATTCTGCCTGTGAACACAGAGGAAGGGAGTAGATGTGGGGTGAGTGGAATGAGGAATCTGCATTTTATTTTTCTCTCTACTCTGTAAACATCTGAAATGTGCCCCAGTGCTTTTTTTTTTTCTTGGTACTGGGGATGGAAAGGGCATGATCTCCGCTCTGAGCCACAACCTCAGCCCTTCCTTGTTTTATTTTGAGCCAGTGTCTCACTGAATAGCTAAGTGCCCAGGCTAAGCTTGAAACTGTCATCCTTCTGCCTCAGCCTCGCAAACTGCTGGGAACACAGAACCGCACCACCACTCACAGCTGAAAATTTTGTAATTAAATACTTGCATATCAAGCATGCCTTCGCCTGCGGTCAGCTGCTGCTTCCTGCACAGCAGGGCTCATAGTAGTTTGCTGAATGCATGAATGAACTGATGCAGAAAGTTTGACAAATCCATTCACTTATTCAAGAGGCAGAATCTGTTAAGGACTCGCCATGGGTGGTACACTGAGGAAGCCAGAGGGAGCAAACACAGAGTCAGGCCTTGCCGTGGGGAGGAGGGTCAGTGGTTCTCAATCCAGGGTGACCCAGGTTATCCCACCCCACCCCCACTGCACCCTCAACATACTCAAAAGCTTTTGAAAAAGTGACAGGGCCGTGGGAACAAGAGCTGTGCAGAATTATCAACCCCACCCTGTCGCCAGCACCCTGCTGATGGCCTGTGTAGAAGCCTGACCTCTGGACAATGTACCCGCACAACCCAGCTCTTGGCAGCAGGCCCTTGAGCACATGACGGTCTTTGTCACTGCAAGCCTCAGAGACCTGGTACTCAGTCTTCCTTCTGGGGTTTGGAGGCAGGGTCTTGCTTGTTACTGCAGCATCCTGCAACCAAAGCTGACTGCTGCGCCCCAGCCCATGATACCCACTGCCCCCTTGTGCTACACTGGCACCAGGGCTCCAGCCCGAGGTAGGAGCCAAGCTGGCTCAGGCTCCTCACAACAGAGAGGCTCCAGGCCACACCACAGCCTGAATTTGAACTCGGCCCCCAGGACACTGAGCCTCCCTTTCCCCACTCCAGTCAGGCTAGGAAGGAAACCACAGTGACGACACAACAATGACCAAGTGCCCTTCCAGGAGCCCTGTGAGGGGCTCCTCCACCAGAAACAGAAAGGTGCTGGGCTCTACACCACCATGGAGGTGCCCCACAGCTAGGGACTCCCAGTCTGATGTCGGCAGGAAGGTCAGCAGATCTCAGGGTCCCCGCCAGCGATGAAATGAACGATGAAATGAACGATGAAAGGATGAAAGTCCGGGAACTCTGTCATCACTGCTAGGAAGGTGGGGCAGAGCCATGGCTGCTTCCCAACCCCCAACCCTCCCTCATCACTGGTCACCAGCAGGGTGGGGACCCTATGATGTGAACAAAGACTGCTTGAACCCGGCTTTTCAAAACTGTGGGCTGTGAAACCAAATTAGTAGGTTGGGGCCAGGAATTTTTTGTTTTTGTTTTTGTTTTTCTGAGACAAGGTCTCACTGTGTAGCCCAAACTGGCTTTGAATTCACAGCAAAGCTCTGCCATCAGACTCCTGAATACTAGGCTTCCAGGCATGTGCTACCGCCTCTGGTTTTGATCACAAATTTCTTTGAGCAATTCAACAGTATGGAGTCAAGTAGAATGGAAGACCACAGAAACTATTAAAGCACAGGCTGGGCACAGTGACACACCTGTAATCTCAGCACTTGGGAGGCTGAGTTACAAGTTCAAGACCAGCCTGAACTACAAAGTGTGCTCAAGGCCAGCCTGAACTGCATAGCGAGACCATCTCAAAAAAAAAAAAAAAAAAAAAAAAAAAAAAAATCGATCAATAAATAAATAGCTGGCAAGCACACATAGTGTTAGTTTGTGGAACTTGTTCCAATCACATGAGGTTGTATGTGTATATGCGGTCACAATAAACATACTTTGTACTATGAGTTGTGGTTGAAATGGTCCTAAAGTAAAAAATTAAGAGGACTTCCTGGCTTTTTTTTAAACAGATCCTCATATTCCCAGCCTTCCTTGCAACTAGTGTAGCCAGAGTACCACAAACAGTAAAAACTGAAATGTACAGATTTGGGGCAATTTTTTCTTCCAAAGTACAAAGATACAGCTTTTCTAGGAAAAAAGTTTTTTGCTCCTTGATTTGAACACAGTTGAGGTAACTAGGGCCAGGGATATAGCTCGGTGGCATAAACAACTGCTGGCAAGCTCAAGGTCCTGAGTTCAATTGCATCAAAAAAGAGGACAGATGGACAGACAAGTGGAGCCTTGGCAGCTGTTTTGTGATGATGAGGCAAAGACCCTGAGGCAGATAACCCATCTGAGAGAAAAACAATGGGTTCTTAAAAACTCCTCAACGGGGGCTGGGGATTTAGCTCAGCAGCATAAGTGCCTGCCTTACAAGCAGGCAGTCCTGAGTTTGATCCCCGGTACCGATAAAAAGGAAAAAGTCCAAAAAAAACAAAACAAAACAAAACAAAACTCCTCAAGGGCCGTCTGCCACCAAATTTCTTTTTTTTTCTTTTTTTTCTTTTTTTTCTTTTTCTTTTTTTTTTGTCTTTTTCCTTTTTATCGGTACCGGGGATCGAACTCACAACTGCCTGCTTGCAAGGCAGGCACTTATGCCGCTGAGCTAAATCCCCAGCCCCTGCCACCAAATTTCTTAATCCTCACAGCCTGAGACACTATTTGGTCTCCCATTTTTTGTAGCCATACAGTGACCTGACACAAAGGAATTCACATTGTCAGATATCTATGTGACCCAATGCAGAAACCTTCCTGGGTTATCGGGGCCAAGGACTACACTTTGTGAACCAACAGGAGCAGAGGGGCTCAGCAAAGCTGGGGAGGTTGGCAGGAAGTGGAGCAGAAAGAAGGCCACCGTGGCTGGACCGAGTGCAGCCAGGAGCCCTGCTCCTTCCTCCCTCGGGCTGCCGCCCACCTCTGACCTCGGTGCTTCCCCACACGAACCTGCCACCCCGCAATGCCACTCTCAGCCAGCTGTCAGCCGCAGGTGCTGGGCAGGACCAAAACACCCAGCCGTACTACCCCACCCATGCCTGTGGCTGGTAGGACACAGGGGACCGTATGACTGGCCCATGCCACCTTGTTACTCCCCTGGGAAGGAGGGCTGGGTGGTGATACAACCAGGCACAGAAGCTGCTCTGATTCAGCTCCTGCTGCCACCAAGGTGGGCACCAGCCCGAGACACACAGGCTCCATGGCACACATGATGATGACGCACCAGGCCTTTCCCCCACCCCCGCCAGCATCCTCCTCTCTGGGAGTCAGCTTGGCCCGTGCCCAGACCTCCTGGGGCGCAGCACCCACAGTGCCACAGCCCTGCTGCTGACAGTGCAGACTTCGGCCTCTTTAAGCTGAAAGGGACTCTGCAACCTGGCACAGGCCACTGGCATAGGGGCTACTGCTCACACAGCAGCAGTAACTGTGACCTCTCTAGGGGCCAGGAGCACCCAACCTCACCCCTGACATACCCAAGTCTCCATGCTATGCTCTAGGACCAGAAGCCTGGCCAGACCTGGCCTCAGCGTCTCTTGTCACCTGTCTCCCGCTGGAATTCACAACTGGATGAGCCTGTGTTAAACTCTAGGAGGCTGAGACAGGATGACCGAAAAATCTGAGACCAGCCTGGATGACTTGGCAAGGCTCTAACTCAAAATAAAAATTTAAGCCAGGTGTGGTAGCTCACGCCTATAATCCCAGCACTCGGGAGGCTAAAGCAGGAGGATCACTGCCAAACTCAAAATCAGCCTGGGCTACAAAGTGAGCTCAAGACCAGCCTGAACTGCATAGGGAAACCCTGTCTCAAGAGATAAATAAATAAATAAAAATAAAGAGTTAAAGGGCTGGGGATGTAGCTCAATGAAACGGCCCTGGTGCAACCTCTAGTACCACAAAAGACAACAGCAACAAAAAAAAAAGTGACAACAACAAAAACGTGTAAAGTCAGAGACAGTGATTAGGTACCCAGAACCACCAGAAAGAACAGGCAGAGGAGTCTTCCCAGAGCCCATGGAGCAAGCATAGCTGTTCTAAGAGACCCTGCTGACACCTTGACTTCAGACCCCCTGGCTTCCAGGACTGTGAGAGAATAACTTTCCATTTCGAGTCTCAAGTCTTGTGTTATTTGTGACAGCAGCCATGGGAAACTAACAGAGATGCACACTTACAAGATCAAAATGCACAATACATGTTAGATACCGAACATGTACACTATGTACAGCTGCACAGGTTGTTCACTGCACAAAGGAGCCTGGACAAAGGGGACACGTGGAGCCTCAACTCTGGTCCAGCCCTGTGCACACCTTCCAGTCTCAGGGGAGGGTGCCCATGTGCAGAGAGGAGTCAGCTTTGCCATTAGATACAAGGGAGCCTTGAGGGCAGTACCCTGGGGAGGAAGCACCTTTTCCAATTCCCAGTAGAGGCCTAGTCCAGCTGGCTCCTCCCCTGTGGCCATTGCTGAGAGGTCAGAAAAGAAAAGACAAGAAAGTGTGACTCCTCACGCACCCCTTGGAGGAGTGAGCACAATTAACATCGCTCCTGCTGGGCCTGTGAGCCAGCACTCAGGAGACTAAGGCAGAAGGATCCCAGGAGCTCAAGGCCAGCCTGGGCTACAAAGTGAGCTCAAAGTGAATACACAGCGAGACTCTGTCTTAAAACACAAACCAGTCATCCCATTGTTACTGTTCATAAGGGGACCAGGGGCCAGCTCTGAAGACCCGGTTTACACAGGTGTTCACTTCTATCTTTCTGCCCCTCGGAGCTGTTCTTTTGGAGCCAGTGTCTCATTAAGTTGCCAGAAGGGCCTCAAACTCCTAGCAATCCTCCCGCCTCAGCCTTCCGAGTGCTGGGATGACAGACAGGTGTGTGCTCCCACGCCCAGTGACAGAGTGCTTGTATTCAATACCAGACGTGAGGCTGGGAACCTGTAAATCCGGTGATCTGGATCTGTCACCACCCTTCATGGATCCCCAGCGGCTGGCAAAGTACCCACGGCCCTCCTCTGGGGTTACAAATGAACTGCAGTAAGCAATCGGATTTGAATACAGGATCCTGCGGTCAGGAGGCCCCACTGCTGATGGTGACCACTGCCAAGATCGCAGCTCTCCAGGCTTCATCCAGCTGCTTCCTCTATGGAAGTCTTTAAGGGGCTCTGACAGGCAATGGGGGTTATAGTAGCAACACCTTGGAAACAATGTACCAGGCAGCAACAGGAAAAGGTTACATTCACAACACATGAAAAGGGGATACTTTGTTGCCTACAACCCTATACTTTGAGAGGCTGATAGAACTGAAAGTTCAAACTGGCCTGGGCAACTCTATATTCCTATCTCCAATCAAACAAGAAAACAATGGAGGGAAGGGGGATGGATGGGGAGGTAGCTCAGTGCCAAGGCCGGGGTTCAACCCAGCACCACACACACCAAAAAGTGAATCTCGGAAGGACCACAGGACCCAGGAAGTCCGCTCCCACACTCTTAGGGAGAAACCACACGAACACCCGGATGTCCACAGCTCCCAGCGGAGGCGAGCCAAAGCCCATCTGTACATGGCCAGACAGGACGCAGCACAACCATGGAGCTGACCCTCATACCGCCACCACAGGCAGGACAGACATGGGGTGCATGGCAGACAGGCATGGGCCACGGAGGCAGGGTGCCGAGTGACAGAAGCTGCATGTCAGGCAACTCTGTTTATAGGATGCGCATCTCGAGGGGGCAGAAAGCAGACTTGGGGCTGTGGGGCTGGGGGCTGGAATGGCTGTGCCTGGCATGGGTTCTTCTGGGGCAATGGAAATGTCCTCTGGTAGGCTGTAGTGGGGCCAGGCCACCCCACCCTGTGAATACACTAAAACCGCCAAACTGCACACTTCCGGTGAGTAGGTTTTGCGGTATGGGAATTACATCTCAATGAAGATGCCATAATCCTAGCACTGAGGAGGCTGAGGGAGGAGGATTACTGTGAGTTCAGCACCAGCCTGGGCTATATACATAGCAAGTTCAAAGTCAGCCTGGACTAAATAGCCAGATCCTGTCTCAAAAAACAAAACAACAACAACAACAACAACAAAACAGGAATAAAACATTCTCTGAAACTCCAAGGGCATCGTTTCAGCTGGCTGTGATCAGGTACATGGTTATGAGCAGCTGCCACACCCAAGCTAAAAGTCATCCAGTGCCAAGCGGGAGCCAGGCTTGGACCCAGTGAACACTGAAGCCCTGGCCACTCCAAGAGCAGTGAGCATCGCAGACCCTGGTCCTTCCTCCCACCCTCCATGGCAGAGTCCAGGTCCAGATCTGCACGAGCCTTTCCAGCTACTACCCTGGGACCTGCACACCACACAGGGCACAAGACAGGTCACCACCAGGCAGCCAGGGCTTTGTAATCACTTATGCCTGTTCCTTAATAACCTCCCAGCCTGCCCCAGTGCAGCTGATGATGAGGGAAGAGGGGACAGGGACAGGAGAGCTGGTGTCAACAAACCAGATGCAATTGGCTCATGCAACAGAAGTGCTGGGGCAGGGCCAGAGTGGTACATGCAAAGGCCCTGGGGCGCAAACACACTGGTGCTGGAGGAGCAGCAAGCAGGGCAGGCAAGACCAGGTAGGCTGTGCAAGGACAGAGCTTGGATCTAACTGGGTCTTCGCAGAACAGAGAGCTGAGAGTCGGCATAGGAAGCACTGGGAGGAGGCGAATGCAAGAGTCCAGGCTAGAGGTAGGAGAAGGGGATGGGCTCTGTCACAGGCAGAGCAGCAGGCTAAGGAGGCATCTGAACGCAGGTGCCACAGCCTGACCTATCTCTGCTCCCCATTCTTGCTCACTTCTGGTCACCCCCGCTACGGGCTCTGATGGACCTGAGCTAATGATGACCTCACTAAGAGAGCCCAGGGCGAGGGGGAGCTGCTCAGAGCCTCTGAGCAATCCCCTGGAGCAGCACCTCCCACATCAGACTCTGTCCCCACTCCAAAGTCAAAAGTTCCTGTGTTTATCCTCAGTTTGGAATCCTTCCAGGATGCTCCAGTGGACCCCAGTGTATGGAGTGAGGGAGGGATGTGATTTCATCTCCTTCCACATGGGACAGTCTATGTGTGTGCAGGTGCGTTACATGCAGAGGAGGACAGGGTTTCGCACTGCTAGCCTAGTTCACCACCACTAAGCGACAGCCCCACTCCTTTTCTATCTTTATTCTGAGAAAGGTCCTTGCCCAGTTGCCTGGGCTGGCTTTGTTCTTGTGATTCTCCTGCCTCGGCCTCCCAACCACCCAGTAACCTTATATTCTTTGCCCTCACTGCTTTGCATCATGAGTCTTTGTTCCCCTCCAGATCTGGTTAGCAGTCACTTTTGCCTTGGTCCAGATACCCATGCATGCCTGACCCTCAGACTGGGTTCTCTGCTGTTGTCCACTGGTAGAATGTTAGCTGTTATTTCTTCCCAAATCTCAAGAGATAAAAGGAATTCATCTGGACAGCTAATCAACAGGCAGACAGGTGACCGGTAGATAGGTAAACAAGGTTTCTCCAGGAAGGACTCCCCAGGCAAAAACAGTGATGGTCTTTTTTGCCTAATGACATGTATTAGTCAGCGTTCTGTTGCTAGAATGAAACACTGGAGGCAGGGTACATTGCAAAGAAAAGACGGGTTTCTGTCAAAAGCCGGAAGTGTGGACAGCCTGGCATAGTCCCGAGGCAGAAGAACACGCCTGTGTCTGTGTGTGCTGTTTCCGCTCTCCTGATAAAGCCACCAAGGATCGATCACAGGGACTCAGCCTCAGGACCTGACCTAATCTCATCGCTCTAACACCACTGATAGATTAGGTTCCCTCTTCTAACACCGTTCATGTAAGACCTGAGGGACAAAGCACTGTCTGAGTTTGGGGGACAAATCAGACTAGAGCCATGATGATGCCTCCCTGTGGAGGGGGTCTCATCAGCTTGGCTTCCACACTATGGGGTCATCTTTGAACTGGGTCAATCCCAAGAGACAGAGGGTACAAAGCAGAGCTCACAAAGAAACCCAGCGATCACAGACAGTATTGGTAACTGCAAAGTCACAGGCACAGGAGTCCATCTGCACGACATACCAGGGAAAGGTAAAGCCAGAGACAGGGAGCACAGCAGTGACACACAGACTGCTAGGGATGCAGGAGGGTGCGGAGTGACTGCGTACAGGGCACAGGGTGTAACCGGCCCAGATCACCAGAGAGGAATCTGGGCGGCAGACTGCCCACGCACCAAATGCCACCAAGCGAGACACTCGGGAGGCTGAGTCAGGAAGATGGCTTAATTTAAGGCCAGTCTGATACCAAAATCTGATCTCAAAAAAAAAGAAAACACATGTCATGAACATCCTCACCACTTCACCACTTTTACCTGAAAATGAAAAGCACGGTCCCCTCAGCCAGCTGGTTGGGGTCAATGGCAGCAGTGAGAGTGCACTTTTGATCTGCCGGAAGGGCACCTGACCTGTGTGGCCCCGGACAAATCTCTACTAAGCACCTTCAGTAGGTCTGAGACACTGTCATAGCCAGAAAGGCCTAAGGAGAGAGTGCTCTAGGGGTCCTGGAGCCAGCCGGGAGAGCACATCAGCAGAACCCGGGCAGTCTGCACGGACCTCGGGTTCCTGAGCGCCATGGAGCTAGCGTAAGAGCCCCGGGCTTTCCCAGGGGCACAGTGCGGAGTACTGCGGTGACACACTGCTTGTACACGGGGCACAGGAGAACCCCTACGTTTGTGACTTTTCTAGAAACCTAAATTATTCCAAACCAGGTGGGATAGCACACACCTATAATCCCAGCAGTCGTGAGGCTGAGGCAGGAAAATCCCTGTGAGTTCAAGGGCCAGCCTACACTACACAGCCAGATCCTGTCTCAAAAAAAAAAATATTTTGGCTAGGCACGGGGCACATGCCTGTAATCCTCCCACTAATCCTCAATTACAGGAGACTGAGGAAGGAGGCTGCAAATTGGAGGTCAGCCGGGCGGGGCCACCTTGTGACTCAGTGAGGCTCCGTCTGAAAATAAAAATGAAAGAAGCACCGCTGACTGACATGTTTTGAAATGTTGTTTTAGTTTTTTTCTTCTTCTTCTTCTTCTTATTTTTCCTTAAAATAAAATGAGTTTTAAAAAGGAAGAGAAAGAAAGAAAGGGAGGGAGGGTAGATTGGGACGTAGTTCAGAGTGAAAGCCGAGATCGATCCTCGTACTGGAAAGAACAAAAAGTTTACTTTAAAAAACAAAAACTCAGGCCACAGGCTACAGCTCAGTGGCTTAACATACAAGAGACTGTGGGTTCTACTTCCAGCACCACCCCAAGAAACAAATAAATAATACAACTGTCCCCAACAAACCTAGAGAACCTGCAGTCCTCCCTGAGTGCGGGCGGCCTCCGAGCTCAGCCTGGTGGGGCAAACACAGCTCGAGTCCACAGCCCCGGCACGCTGAGCCCGTGGGGTCGGCCATCTCCTTGACTGAGCTCTGCGCTGGTCTCATCCCACCTGGGACTCCCCTCTGCTCAGAATCCTCCAGGGCTCCCACATCCTCCCACAGCCGTGCGCCCTGCCTGACGCATGGTGTCTCCGCCCCATCCCTGCTCCCCCTAGCCACACTGCACCCCTGCATATTCTGCCGGGCCACCAGGTGTACACTGCCTTTGTGCATGCTGCACCCTCTGCCTGGATGCTCCTCCCCACCTCCACTGTCACCAGAATCCATAGCCTCCAGGCTCCCAGCCAGCACACCACCATTATCCAACAGTCGTGATGCATCTTAGCACTGCTGCCTGGTGTCTATCTGTTTGGACCCCTTCGTGTAAACACTGACCCAATAAGAAAGGGGGCCGGGCGCCAAGCAGGGCAGGCGACCAACCCAAGGCGGATGGAGACTGGGTACCCACACAGGCACCCAGGGGCAGAGGCCCAAGGGCCCAAAGAGGAGGTGCAAGGTCATCAGTAGGTCATGGCCAGCGTGGTCCCAGTTGAGGGCCTGATGACTAACATGAGCACAGGAGATTGGGCAGGCTCAGCACTGGGGAGCAGATCAGATGCAGAGGGAGCCGAGAACCAGGAAATGGAGCCTGCAGGTGGCCTTGGCAGCCACAGCCCAGGAGGCTGGAGAGCAGCCAGTCTGCACCCAAAACAAGCCACCCCCTCAGCCCCCACACAATCCAGCCCTGTTCCCTCTGCCGTCTTCCCCGCATGCTCAGTCCCAGCCTCAACGCCCTCCTTGCTGCTATCTGCCAGGCTAGGATCTGACTGGCCCCAGGGCCTTTGCTCCCTCTGCCTGCTGCATTCTTTCCCCCAGTGCCAGTCTCTGCATCTCCTGAGGTGTCTGCTCAAATGTCACCTCTTCATCAAGGCCATCTCTGATTGTCTGTTTAAAAGTGCAGAGCCTGTAATCCCAGAACTCAGAGGCTGAGGCAGAAGAATCTCCTGGAACAGACAGTAAGATCCTGTCTCAAAGTACAGCTGCTACCCTCTACCCCTTGAGCTCCCTCACCCCACACTGTCCTGAACACTCACAGCATCTGACACACGAACAACTTCACTGACTTCTATTGCTTGCTGCCTGTCTCTAGGGGGTTGGGAAATCCTTGCTAAATCTTGGATGACCATGTACAGTCGCACAACCTGAGAGAGGGGGCATTCCCACGTGAGGGCACAGTGGACCAGTCCATATCCATGACCACAACTTTGTGGCAGATGGCAGTAAGGAGTCATGAAGAACAGACATCTGCACTTATGTCCCCGGTTAAACACACAGCCAGACAGTTCCTTCAGGGATAACCCAGGTGTCCGCTGCAGACACCCTGCCACTTCTGATGGGAGGGTCCCCACAAGTGGGGTGGGGTAGGCGGCCTGGCACCCACAGGACACTGACAAAGCCCGTTTGACATGGGGCAGAGTTAGTCCCAAGTCCCCCGGCCCAGGCTGCAAACTACACTCCAGGCAGAATGGGGCAGAGGATGCGGACCAGCACGCTAGGGGGGCGCACACTGATGAGGGGAGTGCAGGTCACTTCCGCATGCTGGGCAGTTTTTGGAACTTTGTATTACAATTTGTTTCCTTTCCCCTTCCCTCATTTCTCCCAAGAGCTTGTGTAATTTTTTTTTTTTTTAATATTTAGGCACGATGTTTTTCTTCAACTTTCTCTTGAAATTTGGTGCCCTGCAAATGCACATCTGTGCAATAATGAACTCTCAAACTAAACACATCAGCTGCTAGGACAAGAACAAGCTGGCAGCCCACTGGACTTCTGGAAAGAACACGTAAGATTAGGGTGTGGCCAACCGGCTGGGCAAGTGGGTGTGGCTAGAGAAACCCAGGACACATGCGCAGAAGTTCCCAAATCCGGCACTTGGGACGAATCAGAATGTGGTATTTTCAATTCTTAGCCGTTTAGCCAGGCTAGGGGGGCTCACAGGCACTAAACATCTCTCTGGATCTCCCTAAATCCTGTGCTATCCCAGGAAGAGGATTTGGGTAGAGCAGGTGGGGGCTCGGGGGGTGGAAGGAGGCATGTCACAAGAAATCTTCTGTACCATCCATCAGAATTTTTTTAATTGGGGGCATGTGTTCCCTAGTCTCAAAATAAAATGCATATACCTCTAAAACCATTCCAAAGCCGGGCATGGTGGCATGCACCTATAATCCTAGCACTTGGGAGGCTAAGGTAGGAGGATCGCTGTGAGATCCAGGCCAGCCTGGACTACTCATTAAGACCCCATCTCAATCAATCAACCAACCAATCAATCAATCAATCAATCAATCCCCTCCCAAAGAAGCTGTTTCCTAAGCACTGCTCACACCTCCCCTGAGGCTGGATGGGAAGGCAGGGTTATTATCCCTTCTGTTCCCTGGAGTAGATGGCAGGGCCAACAGGGGCCCACAACCTGCTCCAGGTCCCTTTCAGACCCACAGCTCCTAGACAGGGGAAAGGGGAGAGGGAGATTCACAAAAAGCAGGAGGAAGAGGAAGGCAAAGCCAAGGGGCAGGGAGGGAAGGATGACAGGAGGGGGCTGGAAATGGCACCTTCCACCTTGGCCAAGGACATGGCCCCAAGCAGCTTGAGTCACAGAAACCAAACAGGAAATGACTCAAATGTCCAACTGATCAGATATGGCCTACTGGTCTGGTGTATTATATAGCCACAAAAAGGAACAAAATACTAACATGTGTTACAACATGTGAAACCCTTACACATGAACGAAGTGAGACACAAAAGAATTACACCTTGTGTCGTCAGATTTACATGAGATAGCTACAGACTGAGCAAAACAACAAGCAAAAAAGCAAACAAAAGAGTAAAAACAGAAAATCTGTGGACAGACCTACCAGGCCCCAGGTATTGGGTGATCCTTCCTAGAGCTAAATGCTTGTAAAGGAATAAACTAGTGGGAAAGCAGGACTCAAGTTTGAGGTTAGCCTAAGCTACACTGCAAGACCATGGCTCAAAAAAAGAAATGAGACCAAAGTGGTAGATAAGACCAGTACTTTGGAGGCTGAGACAGGAGGATTACCTGAGTTTGAGGCCAGCCTGAAGTACATATAGACCTTGTTTCCAAAAAACCAAAAAAAATAAATTAGGAAATTAATCTAGAATGCACTGTGGGCCAAAGAGAAGGAGCCAGGAGCACAGGGTAAAGAGGAGAGGCTTCAGTTTTAAACAGAGTGATTACCAAAAGTCACCCTAGGTGACACTGAAGCAGAGACAGGGAAGTGGGAGGCTTATACAGAATCTTTGTGAGGAGGTAGCATGGGTGGCAGGGACAGATCGTGCAAAGGCCCAGGGGCTGGGAGGCAGGGGGCTCCAAGAACATGGATTCACTGTGAGCCAGGGGAGAGAGTTCTGAAAATGATGTCAGCCGGGGATGATGGGGGAGCACATCTGAGCACAGTGGTTTGCCTTTCGGGTCTCGGACTTCAGGACCCCCTCAGGGCCTCCGACACACTTCTCCAAGGGAACCCGGGACCCGTGGGATCTGAGGTTGTACTCTCAGGAATCCAGAAGTTGCCCATATGGTTCAAATTTTCCCACACTGCCATTCTCATATTTCCATTTCTATCCTCAGTGCTGTTCAAACTGCATGTCACAACATTTGAGGGCAGGTGGAATGAATGTGGTCTCAACTATCATTTAAACAAGGAGAAAGAACAGAAACAAAAGATGTGTCGCTGAATGACTGCATAACTCAACAGTCTGTGTCCCATGAAGCTCCTTTTCCATCTCTGCGTGTGTCCACGTGTCCAAGTTCTTGGTCATGGTCCCTAACACGTCCTAATGGGGACTGAAAGCTAAAATGTCAAGGAAACACCTGATCTTGATTGTCTATCTTTACTCAGAACTAACACTTTCCCACACACCCCAGAGGCCACCTGGCCATTTGTGCCCCTACAACCATGTTCTCATCTTCCTGGACACTGCTGGATGGCATCTCCCAGCATTCCTTGCAGCGGGAGGTCACATGTGGAAATGATCTGCATTCTTTCCATAAAGCATCCTTCCAGGTCCTCCTCCGTGCAGGGACTTAGGGGAGGACAGGACCATAAAAGGGAGTCCAGTTTCCTTTGATGAGCTCAAGCCTGAGCTCACCCCATAAGGAACACCCTCACTGGTCCATGGGCAAGAAGAAATTGTCACTATGCCACTGAGAAAGAAAGGCCCACTTATTACAATCACCGGCATGACCTGCACTCTCAGGAGCCACCAAGTGACAGGTGAACCCTTAAATTGGTGGCCAGCTGAATAATGTTCTACAGAAGCCCAGAATGAGACACAAAGAGGGAAACTGAGTTTCCTATACCCCAAGGAGCAACAGGATGGCACACCAAAAGGACCGTGAGTGATAAGTCAGAGCCGGAAACTGAGTCCACAGCAAGTCCAAGGCCACATCAGATTCTCAATCCGAAAATAAACATGCAGGTCAGGGATACAGCTCAGCAGCACAGCACCTGCCTGGCAAATGTGAGGTTGTGAGTTCGATTTCTGATACCAAAAAAACTAGAGAGAGAGAGAAAGAGAGAAACATATGCTCCATGACCTGGGCCTCCAGCCCAACTCTACACCAATAATCAGAGCCTCCCTTATAAACCTTGGTGGCCAGAAGTGAAGGGCAGGTCCCTTAGCTCCAGCAAACAGATGAGAAAAGTGGGGCCAACTGTGGCCACCAATCCATGAGAACAGCCGTTCTCGGACCTGCCATGTGCAGTAAGTGAGCAAATGGCCTCCTTTTCACCTCTCTCCAGACAACGCAGGCGTCAGTGGAAATCCTATCGCCATGGACTCAGCAAAGCAAGGGCCCAGCCTTCCCAGGGGTCCCTCACCCACCTGGCCCAGCTACCTAGCCTCTGGGCCTCCAGGGTTAGGCTTCCAGATATTCCTGACGCTCTCCCTTCCCCCTCCAAAACAACTTTTGGGACACTTGGATCCTCCAAGTTCCTCATTTAATAAATATTCACACCCTCAGCAATTAAGTAGGAAGACTGAGCAAAAAAACAAGCAAAAGCCAGCCTCTGGTGTAGAGGCAGAGGCAACAGTGTTAACAAAAGAAAGGTTCTGTCCACTCAGAGCTTTTTTTTTTTTTGCCTAACACTAGCAGTTGGACCCAGGGCCTTTGCACTGAGCTATACTATATCCCTGGCCTTTCTAATCTTGGTTGGAGAGAGTCTTGCTTAAGTCTCTTAAATTGCCCAGGCTGGGCCTGAACTTTCAGTTCTGCCTCAGCCTCCCCAGAATGCTGACCACACCTGCTTTAGAATCTGCAATTTTTTTAAGAGGGTAAGGACACAGAAAAAAACAACATATCATATTAGCTATTTATAAGTATTTAATTTACATTTATTTGATTCACAGTATATCTATTGACTGGAAATGTACTATATTATGATTTTATATTTATAATTACTTAAAACACAAATGACACACTATATAGTTATTTTATAAATGGTATGTATAAACATTATAAAATATGGTAAAATCAACACAAATATAAAATACACAGCATGTCAGAAGTTGCTTTTTTGTTTCTTCTGAAACTAAATCTTGCAGTATAGTTCAGGTTGGCCTTGAATTTATTATGGAACTGAGGTTACAGGCCTTTAACTCAACTTGATCCTTTAGCCTCTGCCTCCCGAGGATTGCTGGGATTACAGGCCTGCGCTACCACGCCCAGCTGGATCTGCCATTTCGGGGGGGGGGGGTCTTTTGAGCTCGGGTTTAACATTGTCCCACCTGACCGTCCTCATGGTGACCCTCCTGCCTCTGCCACCAGACCCAGCTCTAGATCTGCAATTTTGAACACAGTGATAAAAGCAGGCTTGGTTAAGGAGAGGAGAAAGAGGCAAGACAGAAGGGGGGACAGCAAAGGCCCTGAGGTAGGGCTTTGTCTGGCTTATGAAGGAGGCTAGTGTGGCTGACACAGAGTAAGGGGAGGGCAACCAGTGCGAGATGAGAATAGTGGGGAAGTCAGGGGTCAGATTATACATTATAGATAACAGCTACGCAGGTGCAGGGGCACATGCCTGTGATCCCGCAGCTCAGGAAGCTGAAGCAGGTGGATCACAAGTTGGAGCACACTTGGATAATTTAGTGAGACCCTATCAAAATAAAAAGTGTTGGGTTTGGAGATGACTCAGTACTCCCTGGGTTCAATTCTTACTACTTAACACTTACACAAAGTAAATACAGCTAAAACATAGAAATAATCCAAGTGGCCATCCGCAGAAAAATGGATAAACTGGTCTACCTGTACAATGGAGTACTACTGAGCCCACGCTACAACACAGTGAGCCTTGAAAACAGGATGCTAAGTGAAACAATCCAGATACAGAAGCCAAAATAACAGCTGCTTTCCCTTGTATGAGGCACCTAGGTAGCAAAGAGAAAGGTGCCAGGCTTAGTGGTACATGACTGTAATCCCATCCCCCTAGAGCTGAGGCAGAAGGACTGCTGTGAGTTCAAGGCCAGCCAGGGCTACACAGTGAGACCCTATCTCCAGAAACAAACCAAAAAACCCAGAGAGGTAGTACAGGGACTGTGGGATGGTAATTAGCTGCTCAATGGTATGGAGATTCTGTTGGAAAAAATTCTGGAAACGGTGACAAGGTGATGAGTGTACAACTCTGCAAATGTACTGAACACCACTGAATTTTACACTCAAAGATAGTAAACATTATGTATATTTTACAATAAAAAAAATTGGGCTGGGTATTTAGCTCAGTGGCATAAGCGCCTGCCTGGCAAGTGCGAGGTCGTGAGTTCGATCCCCGCAACCACAAAAAAAACAAAAGAAAACAAAACAATAAAAAAAATCCTAACATTTATGCTGCATTTCATGTATCAGACACAGTGCTGATACAGTGCTGAAAGGTTCACTCCTCCCAGATTCCTCCTACAAAGGCACTGAGTAAGCCCAGTACTCTGGGAGGCTGAGGAGAGCTCAACTGTGGAACTCAGCAAAATCCTGTCTCAAGATAAAAAATAACCTATCCAGGCATGGCAGTGGACAACTGTAATCCCAGCACTCGGGTGGCTGAGGCAGGAGGATTGTTGCAATTTGGAGAGCAGCCTGGGCTCAAGGCCAATCTAAACTTTGTAGCAAGACTCTGTCTCAAAAAACTACCAAAATAATAATAGTAGTAGTAATAATAACGATATAAACCATGCTTATTTCAATGGGTAATTAACAAAATATGAATGAAAGAACTGTTTTTGTTTTTTTTTTTTTTTTTTTGGTCTTTTCCTTTTTATCGGTACCAGGGATCGAACTCACGACTGCCTGCTTGTAAGGCTGCTGAGCTAAATCCCCAGCCCCAGAACTCAGTTTTTTAAAAGCAGACTGCAAGCCAGTGTGGACTTCACACTCAGGGCAGATCTAGATGTGGGGGAGCCACCAGTGGCCAGGGGCTACTGTGTTGAACAGAGAGACTCTGGACCACTATCTGGTCTCTGTCTGTGACATCCCATGACTAGGGCCACAGGAAGCTCTGATTAGAAACTGACTTGAATCCAAGTCAGCCTGAGCAGTGAAAGCCCAAGAGAGGTGAACGGCTGGGATGTGCCCCAGAGGCAGAACCCCTGTTGGAGTGACTGAGCCTAGGGGTGACAGAACAGGAGGCTCTGGACTTGACATGTAAATAGTATTTACTACTGAGCAGTTCTGAGCAGTTCTGCACATTCACAAATTGTTACGACGGTAATTTTTTTTCTTTTGAGATAGGGTCACTGTGTAGTCCTGCTGGCCTTGAACTCAGTGATCCTCCTGCCTCAGCGTGTAAATCGAGGATTACAGGCCCAACCACCTTCCCAGCTCCAAGTCTTTATCACAGTAAACACAAGACAATTTAGGGTTGGTGGATATAGCTCAGTAATAAAGTGCTTGTTTAGCAGGCATGAGACCCTGGGTCCGGCCCCCCAGAAATCAATCAATCAATCAATCAGAGAGAGCTTAGTGTTGAAGATGAGTCTCCGGCCTGGTGGCTGGGATGGAGCTGACATTTACTAAGCTTGGGATAACCTGGAGAAGAGCAGTTTCTATTTTCCTGTTCTGTTTTTGTGGGTTTTCTGGAGACAGGACTCAAGCCAGTGTTCGGCTCATTCCTTGTGTGGTTTCCATCAGGCAACTCAGGGAGAGTACAGTCAACAGCTACACAGGGGAGAGAGCATGAGTAGAAGCCCCTCCTCCGCAGCTCCTGCTCCCCTCAAGCTGGATCTGGCCCCACACCCCACGCCAAGGGTAGGCCGGGGCTCCCCTTTCCGCCCGCAGTGCCAGCCAGGTCGTAAGCCTTCGCAGGCCCCCTCTCCAGATGCCCACCCTGGCACCCCCACGGCCACCCACAGGCCTGAGAAGTCCGGTCTTGTTCCGTCTGTTCCCCTGTCCCAACCTCGAGGGGTGGGTAGTGACTACTATGAGATTTTGAATGTAACTGCAAGAGGGAAGCAATGACAGTCACACAGGCCCTGAGATCCTTTATTCAAAGCCATTGGATGATGCAGTGTCCCCAAGGCAAGGGCATCTGGGGTCTCCGGGCTGCCCCAGGTGACTATGAATATTCACGTGAGCACAATGAAGGGACTATAAATAGCTTGGCTACAGGTTAGGTCATGCAGCCCAGGAACACTGCTGGAGTATAGAGGCTGCTGCTTCTCAGCCGGGAGGGCAGGCAATTAGGGCAGTTCCCTAAACTGGAAGCATACAAAGGGAGAGGTAAACAGAGGCCCCGAGCTCAGGTTCAGTCCAGCCAACTTCAGATCCCACTGAGCAAACACTTTCACTTCTCTGAGGCTCAGTCCCAGGGGATGAGGAGTTAGCTGCTACCTTACTGGCCTTAAATTAATAACAATCGTGACAGAAATGACAGCAATAATCATGGCAATCGCAAGGCACAGTGGATGACAAATGGCTGTAATCCCAACACTCAGGAGGCTGAGGCAAGAGGATCACAGAGCATTGACAGCCAGCCTGGGCCACACAGGGAGACCTTGTCTCAAAACAAAACAAAACAAAAGTGACAATAGCAGTTATTTTTTCTGTGCCTTTCCCAGTGCAGGGAAGCTGAGCAGAGTTCTGCTGTCATGACCCACAGGACACAGGATAATTTGTCTCCAGGTCCTAGATACCTGAATCAGGCCAGAAACACTGTCCAAAGCTTGAGTTGCACCAGCTGGGACTGGATGGAACCTGTCCTGAAGAAGAGCCCACCACTTTGGCTTTTAGACAAACAACAAGCCTGACCCTAAGCCATGACCACATGCTTCCTGCCCCCTACCTGAATCCTGCAAGCAAGCCCCAAGAGAAAAGGTCTGTCCTTTCACCCACACCTGCATCCCAACATAGGCGGGAGCCCACGAGTGCAGTCCCCAACCTGCCCAGCACGGTCCACCTCCTGAGCACACTCCCTTGGAGGGGGCGATCAGTCCATCTGCCAGGGCGTACCAGTCTCTGTGCCATCTCTGATTTCCCCCTGCTTTTCTTCTCTCAGCTTCTCTGAAGCCCTTGCCTTACTCTGAGATCCGAGATGCTTGCAGGGCCAAGTGTACTGACAGCCAGACCCAGTGATTACTGCTAGTGTCCTCAGAGCCTAGAGCTTAGAAACCTTGGGAAGCCTCTCTAGAATGCAGCTGGAGGTCACCCAGCACTTAAGTGCACATGCTCCTCTGCCTCTGCAATGCCTCTCCCAGGAGTCCCACTTTTGTGCAAAAAATGCAAAGTGCAGGTACAAACAACAGCAGGCCAGGTCACTCCTGGCCCACTGCAGCAAGTCAAGCCAAAGTCCCAAGACAGAAATGAAAATTCGGAGTAGCAAAGAGGCAGTGCTCATCGTATCAAAGCAGAGATAAAACAGAATATGAAAATAATCTAGAGCAGCCAGGAAAAGAGAGAAAAGAGGAACAAAGATTGTAAGAGAGAAAGGGAAGACAAATAGCAAAACATAAGATTTAAATCCAACTGCATCAATAATTCAGTATAGCTGGGCACACTGAGCAGCACACACCCATCCTCATGGCCACTCAGGACACTGAGGTGAGAAGACCCCTTGAGCCCTGGAATTCAAGATCAACCTGAGTCATATGGGGAGCCCCCCCCCCCAAGGGGAAGGGGCCAAGTGGGAAGCAGGGAGGACCACTATTGTAGAGACCTAAACCAGTGGAATACACCTATAATCCCAGCTACTCCACAGGCTGAGACAGAAGAATCATGAGTTCAAGACCAGCCTAGACAACTTGGTAAGACCTTGTCTCAAGATAACATTTTTTAAAAAGGACTATATAGCCAGGCGTGGCCAAGTACACTGTAATCCTAGCATACCTGTAATCCTAGCTGAGGCAGGAGGATTGTGGTACTTTCAGTACCAGCCTGGGCTACAAAATGAGCTCAAGACCAGCCTTAACTGCATAGGGAGACCCTGCCTCAAAAAGACCAAACAATAAAAAAATAAAAAGGACTGCATAGGGCCTAAGGGGATATAGCTCGGTGGCACAGAGCCTGCATGGCAAGTGTGAGGTCCTGAGTTTGATTCCCAGTAACCACCCCTCAAAAAAAAGGGTTGTGTGGAGTTCAATGGTAGAGCACTTGCCTCGTATATGCAAGGCACTGAATTCCGGTCCTAGTACTTCAAAACAAAACAAAAATAATGGGGAACACAGTACTCGATGTTAATTGTTGCCTATCACAATCTGAGGACAGCTCTTCACCAGACTCACAACCTCCTGAATTCCCCCAAATTTTAGGATGTAGAGTCAAGTATAGTTTTCTAAGGGAAGTGATCACTACCAGATTCCTGAAAGAATCCTAACATCCTCCTCCCCACAGATCCAGAATCTACCTCCTAAGGCCCAGAGAGACAATGTGCTCCTCACCACCTTAGCAGGAAGGCTTGCTGCCCGGCCTCTCCCCAGCTCTGGCAGCCCCGCTCCTAGGGGTTCCACGGCCCTCACTGGCCTTCTGGGGCCCCTCCCAAACGTGTGCTCACCTGTCTTCTGCCCTCACACCCAGCTCCTCATCTGCTCACTTACAGAGAAAACTTACTCCTGCGTTCAAGCAGAACTACACCCACTGGCTCTTTAAGAACCATCCTTCTCCTAAGCCATGAAGCCAGCTCTGCAGCTTAGATCTAAAGCACATCAATCCGGGGTGCACCTCTCCTCAGGATAGGCACCTGTGATAGGGCAGAGAGGCCAGGAGGGTGGGTCATCACTGTCATCATCAGGAGATGGGAGATGACTCCAGGCCTGGCAGCGGGAGCACAGACAGGTGGGAAGCACTGGCAGCTGGTGTGAGGAGAGTGGAGAAAAGGGCAGGAGATAAGACAGGGAGAGCACAAGGCCAGACCAGAGCCTCCAGAGGGGGAGGTGAAGGGTTGCTCTCTGAGGGCACCAGGAAGCCACAAAGGGTGCTGGCATCTGCCCTCTGCCTTGCTTCTCTCCATCCACACAGCCACCACCCTCCTCTCCATGGTTCCTACCCAGCTGCCCTCAAAGCCACAAACCTGCGCCTTCAGGATGTGGGGACACCAGGAGGCCTGGCCTCCAGTCCTGCTGAGCCTGGCCGCAAACTCCGCCCCCCCCACCCCACCCCACCCCCCGCCGCCGCCTGGCTCCACAGGTGCTGACCTTTGCCCTGCCACTTTCCTCCTGGGCAGGTGTGCAGCCACCTAGGTGACCAGACTCTCAGCCCTCCAGGGCTCCCTTCCTGACCCTTGGTCCCTAGGGACTTTCACTCAGTCACTGCCTCTCTCTCCTGACCCTGCCTCTCTCCTGCCTGCGGCGCTCCTCTGGGGCATGTACCCCACACCATGTGCATCTCTGCCCAGTGCCCAATACCTCTGGGTGCTGCTGGATCACTCCAGGTCCCTCTTCCACTCACCCTGCCCCACTGCTGAGACCACAGCACTGTGTCCAGCCTACATCTTATCTTCTCCTTCCCCAGGAAGCTCACCTGACTCCACAGGCCATGCCTGGAGCCCAGAGCCAGCCTCAGGAGCTTCCTCCTCCAGGAAGCCTCCAGGACACCCCAGTGGACCCCCACTCCCACACCAAGCTGGCCACACTGACCTCACCTGACAGGAGCCGCTTGTCTCCCTCTTGGCCCAGCTGGGCTCTTGCCAATTCCACCCCTGGGCCACTACCAGCAGGGATGTCTAGAGGGCCTGCTCCACTAGCAGAAACACAGCCCTGCTCAGGCAGCAGCTGGCTCCGGCCTCAGGCAAGTCCCTTCCTTTACTTCCTTCTCTGCCTCTTGCAGGGATGGAAACCCAGGGTCTGGGGGGGGGGTGGGGGTGGCAGCCCTGAGAGCACCGGGAGCGTGGAGAGGACAGACAGGCAACCCATGGCCAGAGAAGGAAGAAACAGGCAGAGGGCTGCAGACAGGGTCCTTTATATCAGGTTGGGTCCCCACAGAGCCAAGAGCCTGTGTGGTGGACAGAGGGATCCTCAAAATACACTGGGAGGCCCAGGAGTTGTAGAAGGGAGGTTATAAATGTTGTGTATATATGACAGACAGATGTTCTACTATATATTACATGATGATGCGTATGTATATAAATGTACATGTATGTAAATATATATTCCATATACATACTTACATACATATATTCTTTTTTGTGTGTGTGTCTTTTTCCTTTTTATCGGTACCAGGGATCGAACTCACGACTGCCTGCTTGCAAGGCAGGCGCTTATGCCGCTGAGCTAAATCCCCAGCCCCCATATATTCTTTCTTTGTTGTTGTTATTTTGTGTGTGTGTGTGTGTGTGTGAGAGAGAGAGAGAGAGAGAGAGATAGTGGGAATCAAACCCAGTGCCTTGTGCATCAAGCCAAAAGCTGTATCACTGAGTCACATCCCCAGCCCCAAACATTTATTCTTCAGCAGATTCTGTTAGAAAATGTTAAGTTTCTGAGTGTGGAGCATGATGGCATACACCAATAATCCCAGCACTTGGAAGGCTGATGCAGGAAGATCGCTGACAATTTAAGGCCAGCCTGGGCTACACAGTAAGTTCCAAACCAGCCTGAATTACATAGTGAGATCTTGTTTCTAAAAAGAAAAAAGTTACCTCTAACTAAGTACAGTAGTACCCACCCAGCTATTCAGGAGACTGAGGCAGGAGAATTACAAGTTTGAAGCTGGCAAAATCATAGCACAAAATAAAACACAAATAGGGTGGGGCTACAACTCAGTGTTCCTGGCTTCAATTCCTAGTATGACAAGGTAAGGAGGAGCAGGAGCAGGAGGAGGAGGAGAATCAGAAGCAACAGCAGTAGCAGCACCAACAAGATTTCACACTTCTGCCACAGTCTAGCCAGGAGCTCCTTAGGCCTAGAAGTTGGCTTGTCCTCCCTTGACAGTCAACTGCTACTCATTCCTCAAACACCTAAACAGAAACACAAGGGGCCAGGGATATAGCTCAACAACACAAGTGCATGCCTGCCAAGCACAGGGTCCTGAGTTTGAGTCTTGGTATAGATAGATAGATAGATAGATAGATAGATAGATAGATAGAAAGAAAGAAAGAAAGAAAGAAAGAAAGAAAGAAAGAAAGAAACAAGTAAACATAGGACCCTGCAGGAAACATGCACAGGAAGGATAAAGGTCAGTGATGCTGGGAATCCCGATCATCCAAGTAAGGAGACAAAACTGTAACAAATGAGAAAAAAGAAAAAGAAAAAAGCCAGCCTCAGGTGCTAGAAGACAAGGCAGGCTGGGGCAGGACAGAAGACAAGGAAGGCATTTTATCAGCTTCGAGATGCACATCTCCGCACACCCTTAGACATCTGTCTGGCTTTTATTCCCCATGAACTGCCTCTCACAGACCCTCAGCTTCCCAAGAGAGCAGTGGCGGGGACTGGGAATCCCCAGCCACCTTCTAGGCTTGGCTTCCTGAACAGGCTGAGTGTGGAGATCAGACTTCAGGCTTATACTGGGCACCGGGCTGTGGCCAAGGACAGGATGGGCACTGGGCATAGACAGAGGGTCAAGGGCTGCCCTAGACCCACAAGGGACTGCGGGCAAACTCTGCAGTGGCATCAGAGAGTCAGGACTCTGAGTGGGCAGCTGCCAGCACCAAAGAGCTGCTCACAAATGAGGCTTGAGAGCAGCACTAATTCCGGGGCCCGCAGCCACCAGGGTCCCAGGTCTGGGGATCCAGCAAAAGAATTTTGCTGGTTTTTTAAAGACAGGGTCTCACTATGCAATTCAGGCTGACTATGAACTCACTCTGTAGCCCAGGCTGGTCTCAAACTCATAGCAATCCTCCTGCCTCGGCATCCAGAATGCTGGGATTACACGCCCAGCTAGGAAGATTATTTTTTTTTTTCTTTGTCTTTTTCGTTTTTATCGGTACCAGGGATCGAACTCACGACTGCCTGCTTGCAAGGCAGGCGCTTATGCTGCTGAGCTAAATCCCCAGCCCCGGAAGATTATTTTTAACAAACACCTCTAGGCATGCACACAGGGTACTTCTGAGAACAGACAGACTTTAAACACAGGTTCTCTGCTCCCTTTCTCTACCCTGGACACACCCAACACCCATACATCCATCCATCCATCTATCCATTCAACGAGCATCTAAAGAACAATCACCATGCACCACAAGTGCACCAGGACATTGCCTTCATTTGTTGTCTTCTGCAGCTTAATCCAGGGAAAAGACTGCGGCTGGAGGAAATGCTCCAAGCAGGAGGCCAACCCAGGGCTGCAGAGAACTGGAACTTTCCTAGAGATAGGCTTGGGGTTGGGATGGTTCCCAGAGGACAAGGGGTGGGATGATGAGGCTCCATGGGCCAGCATCCAGCAGAGCAATGGGGCAGGGGTAAGAAGAGGAAAGCACAGGACACGCTCCTCACCATGCCACACGGCACACTGAACCTCAAAGGATGTACTGGGTCAAAGGTTCTCAACTCAAAGGAGCAGGTGCTGCCAGTTCCCACATTGGTGAAATCCCAGGGCAGCTCAGCCACAATGACGGAATCACCAGGACCCACCGCTGGACAGCTGTTGACTGAGAAGGGCCACCAGAGAACCTTAGGCCCAGTGACTTGAACATGCTGTGTCTCACTGGGGTGTAAGTGGCACAGAGGCACACACTGGTTGAGACCCATGCAAAGAGCAGGAGGCTTGGGGCCCACGCTGTGATCCCAGCACTCTGGAAGGCTGAGGCAAGGGGATCACAAGTTCTAGCCCAACCTGGGCAACTTAGTGACTTAGTGAGACTCTGTCTCAGAATAAAAAAATAAAAAGCGCTGGGGATATATACAGCTGAGTGCAGAAGCACTGAGTTCAATCCCTAGTACAAAGCAAAATAAAAATACAAATTCAAAAAACTGGTCGAAAGGCATATGGTTGAACCCTGTGCATTTTATTGTATACAAATTTCATCTCAACAAGCAAGGATTGGGAGGAAAAAAGTCCACATCCATCCCTCCTTATCCAAAGCCCTCCAGCAGCAGTACAAGAGCGTGATCTCAGAATATCTTAGTGACTGGCACCCATCCCTCTTGTTGATTGTGAGCAACTGAAATCAGACAGGGACTCAACTCAGAACTCACCCCAGGAAAGGAAGAGTGCACTGCACACAAAAGCGGGTCACGGGCTCCATCCTAGGAGCGGAGGGTGGTGTGTCAAGGGTTGGCCGACACCTCCCCAAGGAGAGCCCTTCGAGGCCCTGTGCCTGCCAGGGGAAGGCAGCATAGAGGTCACCATTCAGCAAACTGTCACCACCACCTGGTGAGGCAGGGCCTGTGAAAATGACCCGGGGGGACAAGAGGCAGCCTCTATCCCTGGCAGGTGGCTCTAAGGGGCTTGGCCTGGGATACTGGGCCAGCCTCACCTCCAGGACAGGAAGGGGGCTCCCAAGGGTCATTATCGAGGATCCCACAGCTTTAGACAGATATCCCTGAGCACTGAGCCCTACACTGCCCTGCTGGGACATGGACTATTGGAGGCAGGGAGGAGGTTACCCAAAGTCAGCAGACCCGTTTCCAGCACAGGAGGCATTACAAAGAGAAAGTGCAGGGCCTGAGTGGGAAGAGAAGGGCTAAAGGCAGCTGAGCTGGTCTTGGTGCTGCAGGGACACTGACTGACCCTTCCTCTCTGACCCAGGGAATCCTAGACGACATTCTTGTGCCCTCTCTTGCAAGTGCACAGCGGCACAAACACATAACCGGCGAGGGCTCATGGAGCCAGGCACTTGCAAAGCTCTTTTCCACGGAAGCCTTTATTTAATAATAAGGCTCTTGGAAGAGGCATCTTCACTATTACTCTTCAGCTGCAGGTTCTCAGGCCTGGACTTAGAGAAGGGAAATAACCTGCCCCTAGGTCACAAGGTCAGCAGGGACCTCAACCCGGTGCCTGACTGGTCACCTCGCCCCTCCAGGAACATCCCTGTTCCCTGCTGCCGGCCCCATGACTCCAACTCCCCTCACTGGGAAGATTTCTACACAGAACATCAGGCCCTGCGCCTCACTTGCATCCAGCCACAAACCCCCAAACCCAAGTAATCAGAAACAGCTCTGCAGGGTGAGCCAGACAGTGAGCTCAGCAATGTCCCCAAAAAGAAACTTGGAGAGAAGACAACCGAAGCAAAGCTCCCCGCCTGCTGCCTCAGTTTCTCCCGACTACGGAAGGAGTTTGCTAATAAGACAATTCTTAGAGGTGGTGAAATACTCCAGATCCAAAAATAATAACAACGCTGATACAATGGAAATAATTCGACGTCTGGATGTCTTTAAAAATATTCCAGTAAAAAAGAAAAAGAAAATGGGGGGCGGGGAGGTGGAAACAGACAAAAAAAGATCAGCAAAAAATTGCCTAGAAGTTGCTGATCCTTGGTGATGGTGGTAGTGGGGTTAATGCCATTCAACTCTTGGTGGGCCCTTTAAAATTTCCATAATAAAAACTTAAATTAATTACAATTAAATACATCTGTAAGGAGCTCTCCTCAGAGCCTGGCCCTGGACTAAAACACTTTCACAACTTCCTTCATCGAAGCTTCACAAGATCCAAGGTGGCAGGGTCTGTTGCAGATGAGTAGACTGAAGCCTGACGGGGTAGGCATTAGCACTGGGCTGGGTCTGGGCTGCTGCTCAGTGTCAGAGCAGGTGCTCAGCACATGTGAGGCCCTGGTTTTCACACCCAGCGCTGCAAGAATAAACAAAACAAAATGCCAACATTGACTGTCTAGGGTCTGGGGGAAAGTGATGAGGACTAAGGTGTCTAGAGTAGTGGCACACATCTGTAATCCTAGTGTGTAGGAGGCTGCGACAGGAAGATTGCCTGGGCTACATGTGAGACCCTGTCTCAAAACAAACAAACCCAACAACCAAGGATTTGGGAGGTCTGATCCCAGTAAGTGTCACAAGTTTGTCTTGCTGACTGCTACATGCCAGGCCCTGCTGAAGCACTGGGTATCCAGGAATGCTGAGGGAGGCTCCACTCCTGCCCAATCTTCCAGCCAAGGAAACAGAAGCCCAGAACTGGGAACCCTTGCTTGCCCTCACCAGCTTCCATAGCACCATCCAAGTACCTTCAACTGCCCTGCAATTTAGGATGCCAATGCCTGGCCTCAGGCATCTTTTGGGAAGATGGGGACCTTTCAAAGTGAAGGGTCAGCAAGGATCCCTGGGGAGGACAGTAATCACAGGTATCTGCAATGTCACTGAGTGTGGGCTCACCCCCATAATCTCAGCACTTGGAAAGCTGAGGCAAGAGCAAGTTCAAGGGCAGCCTGGGCTACTATAGTGAGACCCTGTATCATCTCGCCCTCCTCACAGCAATAGCATTTACTAGCTACTCAAAGTCACACCCAGCCTGGGAGAACACTGTCTGTTTCAGCCATGATGAGGGAGGCACCATGGGCCCATTTTACAGACTAGGGAACTCAAACCCAGCTGAGGGCTCACTTGTGCAGGACTGTACTGCAGTAAACAGGAAAAGCCAGTATCCCATCCAATCTGCTCATGGGGGTGGGGGGTGGGAGTATTCCACAGCCCACCTGGGCTGAAAAGGGCCCAGAAGAAAGAACAGCCTAAGAATGACAGTCCACCACACTTACTGACAAGGCTGCCCTCACCTGAGGGTGTTATTTAACCCTTACAACAACCTGCCAAAGCTGGTACTGAGATGAGCCCATTCAGTGCAGGGGGAGCCTGAGGCCTGCAGCCACTAAACCCCTTGCCCACAGCCATTCAGCCCGCAAGCCGCAGAGCTGACACATACCAGAGCCCACACTGCTGAGCTCCAACCCAGCGGCAAGCACCTGACGTAGGTCACAAGCAGGAGAAAGAGGCAGGCAGATTCCTGGAGGCAAAGGACGTGAGGCCTGGTACAGAAGCCCGGCAGACAGGTTGGATGAGACAGATGAGGACAGATGGCGAGTAACTTCTTCCCAGCGGCATCATCACTGGGGGGCCTCAGAGCCAGGTCCTGATCCAGCAAGCCTGGTGCCCAGAGTCTATCTATGGCCTGAGAACCCAATGCCCAGGGAAGAGGGGGCGGCTTCCTGCTCAGCCTTCCACATCCAGCACAGGAAATGATCACTGTGCCCTGGCGGAATAGCACAAAGCCAAGAAAAGGATGGAGAAAGACGAATCTGTGGGGTCTCCCGGGGACAGAAGGTACGGAACAGGAAAGCATGCTACCATCTGTAAAACAGGGACTTTGGAACATGGACAGCCTCAGATAAATGTGCACACACAGAACCCCAGAACTAAGGAGCTGTGCCTGGAGAGGAGAGCTGGGGGGCCAGCACTGGTAGGAGGGTGAGGGATGACCTTTTTTTTTAATCTCTCACATTTGAATTTGTCCTGTGAGCATGTAGCACTGAGAAAAAACACAGGCTGATTCAGAGAAAGTGGCTTTTTCCTTGGAGCCTTCTCAGGCCAGAACTAATCAAATCCCACCCTTCTCTCCCCCCTCCCCATGCTGGACTGGATCCCAAGATCATAGCTGATCCTCAGGGCCCTGGCACACAGTAGGCCCCGAGGAACTTGAGTGGGGAACAATGCGAGAAACAAAGGCACTCTCTGCTTCCCCTGCCAACAGCCACCCCTAACCCACAACACATATACTTCAAGTACAAAACTAATTGTCACCAAACTAGAAATGCCTTAGGAAGCTCTGTCTCCATGGGGGAACTTGCATGTCACCGAGACACAAAGGCTTCAGTCACCCGGGACACAAATTGAATGGGGGTGCAGCAGGCAGGGGAGAATGCTAGGGAAGGATCCAAGGGGACCCCTAGGGACCACTCAACCAACCGCTTCCCCTGCAGCTCTGGTGTGGCTCACCCCTATGCCACCGCTGAGAAGTGAGCTCAGGCAAGAGAGGGGACAAAACCCCAGAGGGAAAAGTGGGGACAACGCATTCTGCTGGGGGAAGAGAGGACAGTTTGCAGGGCAGATGCTCCCGTTTCTCCTAAGAGTGAGGGTGCCTGGTAGGGGAAGGAGGCACCCAAAGGGCCAGGACAAGATAAGCAACACTTACCCTTAGGCAAGGCCCTCACCCTACAAGGTGGGAGAGGGGAATGGTAGCCCTCTGCTCCTTCCCAGCCCAGGCGGGGAAGGAATGCCATGTTTTCCTGTTTCCAATTAGCTCCCCCCAACAGCAGCCCTCCGCATTCTTGAGACAGAGAGTCAAGGCAGCTTGGGGAGTAGGGTGTGGGGAAGGCTGGCAGCTGGTCCTGAGGCTGAGGACCCCACAGACAAACCCCAAGACCTCTACTCTCTACCATGGGCCCCAAGGCCTGCCACTGCCTTCCCCTCTCCTGTATCCTCAGAGGAGCTCACATCCCAAGACTGGGGGGAGGCGGGGGAAGGCCCTGGAGGACTCTGGGAAGAAAGTCAGCAGACAGAGGCCTTAGGCTTTTCCCACCTTCCCCAAAGATTAGTTCCTCCTTTTTGAAAGCCCTAAACCTCCCCAGCCACACCTCCTGCCCCACCCCAAGGGTTATGTATTTCATGCCTGTCGGAGTCACAGAGGAGCAGGGGCCCCTGAAGCCCCTGGGATCAGGGCCCAGGAGGCAACACCTCCCAGGCTCTGTTGACAGATATGGAGTCCCCTCCCCCAGCCCCCACAGCTGGCCAGAGTCTCAGCTAGTCCAGGATGCCTCAGTGTGCCAAGGTGAACCATGGCCTTGCCTGTGTCTTCCTGCCCTCTCCCTCCAGCCTAGAGCTTGAATGGAGGTGCTGCCTCCCCACCACAGGAGTCCTGGGGCAGAGGTTTCACACCTTACTCACATTAGCACCCCACAATCCTCCCCTACATCGATGTCCCACCTGCTGAACATCTGGATAATGCTTTAGTCCACCTTGAGATCAGTTAAAGCAACTCTAATACCCCATGGGCAGATGAGAAAACCTCACCAGTCAGGGGAATGACCTGTCTAAGGTCACAAGGAAGGCAGCAGAACTAAAACCACACTCTCTGCCAGCAGCATCAGGGCACCACCATGGGTCAAAGACCAGGGGGTCAATGACCACAAGGACAACAGTGCCAGTCAGTTTGGCTTCCTCTCAGGAGAGCTGGGTGGCAGCAAGCAGGCCAGGATTTCGTGGGTAGAGAACAGGGAAGAGGCCAGTGGGGTGGACACCCAAGCCCCCACCCTGCCAGACTGGGGCCCTCCACTCTGACTCAGGCCTCCAACTCAGGTCTTGCAGGCAAAAGGCTCTGCTCCAAGCCCAGGTACAATGATCCAGCCCTCTGCCACTTCCTGGTGCTCTATGGCCCTTCCCCAAAGCAGCAACCAGATGCAAACATCTGACAGCTCTTCCATGTAGTATTTACACTCTACATCTAGGCCTGCTGAAGTCAAAGAAACAAAGTGCCACAAGTGAGGGACCAAGAGCCTCCCAGCTCTGAGCTCAGTTGGAGAAATTCTAGGTGGTCCTATCCTGAGTTGAGGCCTGGTCTGACCTGGAGTTGTGTGTCCCTAAAGAAGCCCTTACCTTCTCTGGGCTTTGATGAACAAGCCTGGAAAATGGGAACAATAAGTGTCCCTCATTTTCTCCTTGAATGGTGGCCAGGGCACAAGACACTTAGCAGGGGCTAATCCACAGTGATCAATGGCTAGGGAGACACTGTTATTTCCAGCTGTGGGGTGGAGGGGTGTCTGGAGAAGGCAGTAGTGGTAAACACCCCCATAAGTTCCCCAGGGAATGCTAGAGGGTGGTCCCTGAGCTGTGCACCTCCCCGGGTTTCCCATGGCAGGGTTCAGAGTTGAGGAAGCAACCATTCCCAGTCCCAACCCAGGTGAGGTGTGAGGAGAAGGTGAAAGCAGAGAGCTGATCCTAAATCTCAGGCCGTAGGGGTAACTCCAGTTTCCTTAACTGCCCTCAGAAAGAGAGAGCAAGAGAAATACAACCGCTGGTCCATCCCCACATTTCTATTACATTAAGGGGGAGGTGACAAAAGAGAATGAGAGTCTGGTCTCAGGTCTAGGCACCTACTCAGCCCACAAGCTGGGGCCACTACAGGGCTGGGACCTGTCATCCTGGCCTTCTCTGGAGCGCTGACCCGGAGGCCTCTGACCCCACCTCCCTGGAGGTTCAGCTGCTCAGAACCACAAAGCAAAACAAAGAAGCGCGGAGAGGAAGGAGTCTCGGTGCCTTCCAATCCCTGCCACCCGTCTCCCGGCGCCGAGCCGGGCCAGATCCTTCCCGCAGGTCCTCGCCGGGCTGGGCTGGCACGGACCCAGGCCTGGGCAGCACCGGTCCCAGGTCTCCGGCGTGTGACAGGAGCCGGGTGGCAGCAGCTGGGGACAGAACGCCAGGTGGCCGCCTCCCTCTACCCTGCCCGCGTCCCTCCCTCCGGTAGTGCCCTCGGCGGACCGGGCGGGCCGGGCCGAGCTCACCCCGGGGAACGCTGCCTTTGTCTAAAGGTCACCACCGAGCGGGCGAGCGCCGTGCCCGGGCCTGGCGTCCCCGTCCCCGGGCGGCAGTGACAGTAGCGAGGCCCCCCGGGACTAGCCCCTTCGGGACGCACCGGCCGGGGGCGCGGCGGGGGTCACCTACTGCCATGGCCGGGGCCGAGGCCAGGTCGACTCCTTTCATTGTTTAGGGGCGGCGGGGAGGGGACCCACCGGCCTCCTTCCCCATTCGCCCTCCCCAGGTGGTCGAGGCCCCGTTTCTCCCCGGTACCCCAGGGGGAATCTGGGGAAGGGGCGCAGGGAACGGCGAGCAAGCGAGCGCAGCGAAGGACCGCTCGCCGCCCGGGCCCGAGTCCCCGCGTCCGCGGCCCAGGGCCTCCCTCTCCCGAAAGGCGGGAGCGGCGCGGGGAGGGGGCTGGGGGGGCCGGCGCGCCCCTCCCCCCGCGGACGCTGGTCCCGCTCCCCGCCGCTCCATTGTATCCCGCGGCCGGCGCGAGGACCGGGGAGGCTCCGGGTGTGGGCAGGGCACGGGGGGGTCCCCCGCTGGACCGGGGCGGCGGCGGCGGCGGCGGGAGGGATCTGGGGTGGGGGTGCCGGTGGCTGTGGAGGCCGAGTAAAAAAGAGGGAGCGAGGGAGCGAGCGAGGGAGCAGCGGGCGCTCGCCCCGGTTGGGGGGCTGGCGTGTGTGTCGGGGGGGTGGGTTCGGCCCCGGCTCCGGCTCCCCACACACACACCCGCACCGCCAACCCCCACTCCCCCCTCGCTTTTGCGCCCTGTCACAGCCCCGACTCGCAGGTAGAGAGAGTTAAGAGATTTAAAGAGAAATTGCTACATTGTGAGAAACTCACCCTGATGTTTGAGCAGCCGTCGGCGCGGGGTCTCCGGGACGGCCCCGCACGGGCTGCACAGGGAGGACCCAGAAGGGGCCGGCCGGCCGGGCCGGTCAGCGCACTGCCTGATCGCATGGCGGCCGCTCGGCTGCGCGCCGGGCCCCGCCGCCGCCCCGCGCCGCGGCCCGCGCGCCCCGGGCCCGCGCCCGCTCCGGGGAGCGCCCCTCGGGTGTGCAAAAAAAATTTTTTTAATTAAATGCAAAAGAAAAAAAAAACCTTTCAGGTTTTGTGTCCCGCCCCCCCTCCTCTTCCTCCTCCTCCTCTTCCTCCTCCTCCTCCTCCCTCCGCCCTCGCCGGGGGATGGGCTTGCCGGAGGCCCCGCCCTGCACCTCTATGAGCCAATCCTATCCCGGCGGGGCCGAGCGGCGGGCCCGGAAACCAATGGGAGGCAGAGAATGCCTGGGAGGGCGCCCTGCATGCCGCCCCTCCCCCAGCCTAGGCTCGGGGGTTTGGGGGTGCGCCTGGCCAGGCTCCGGAGCAGTGTGTCGGTGGCTTCGAGCTGGGCTTCGAATTGTGATGGTAGGGAGGCTACGGGGGTTCGCATTTCCGGATCCTCGCGCTGGACCTGAGTGGGGAAGGGGCTCGGTGTGCCCTGGGCGCGCCCCCGAAGCTGGGAAACGCGGCCTGGAGAGGGGACGCGTCCAAGGGCATCGCCGAAGGTTGGAAGAGAGAGCTGGGGTCCAGAATGGCGAAGGAGAGGAGGCCCCACTAGGAGGGACCGCCAAAGAACACGGAGTCGGCGCCAATAAGAGTGCGAGGCCACGGAGACTTAAGGGGCGACAGGCCGGGCGCTTAGGCGTGGCCTGGGCACTCACCGAATCTGTCCTCGCCGATTGCGGCGGCGCCGAGGACGCTGGTCGGCCAGGCCTGGCAGCCTCCGGGAGGCCGCTCTCGGGTCGCGCCGTGGGATTCCCGGAAGCCCTGGGACGCCGCGGCTGTGGAGGCTCCGCTTCCGCCCCGCCCGGCCGGGACGCCGCGCCCGCGGGACACCTGGCTTCCCGCGTCCGCGCGCAGGACGCCTGGGGAGCGCCCACTGGGTGCGGAGACCTAGGGCGCCCTGGAGAAGGCTGTGTACACAGTAGGTGCCCAGTACTCGTGAGTTGAATAAATGAGCGATCGAGACCCTTGTGTGTTTTAAAAAGTCTTGGCAGTTATCCTAGTCTTCTAGTGATGTTATATGTAATGTTTTTAAAATGATTTTGGGGGGGGGGTCTTTTTCGTTTTTATCGGTACCAGGGATCGAACTCACGACTGCCTATTGCAAGGCAGGCGCTTATGCCGCTGAGCTAAATCCCCAGACCTAAAATGATTTTTTATGAGAATGTAATTGTGAGAGATTCCAGGTTAATGGCCCTCACTCAGAATCAGTTACCTCCTGGGTCACTTCTTGTTTCCCCTTTTTTTTTTTTTTTTTTGCTGTGTGATGTTGAGTAAGTGACTTCGTCTCCCTGTGTCTTCATTTCCTGTCATCTCTAAAATGCCGGTAGTGCTTGCTTAAGCAGCACGTATTCAGAAAGGCTTATGCAAGGTCATAAGAGATGAGCTACCGAAAACCGCACCAGACAGAAAGCTGTTCACTGATGGTGACTGTCAAATCAAAACTAAATTTCACACTTGAACACATTATGGTTGCCCCCAAAAAAGCAGTAAACCTCAACTTACAAAGTGGTCATCCACGGCCCCCTGAACCTAAGCTGAGCCTTCAGGGAAACGGCAGTGGACACACAGTCCTTATCTTTGTGTGGTCAGGCCAAGGGCTAACACTATTTGAGAGTGAACTGGGTGGTGAGCAGGTTACAAATTAAAGCTAGCCACAGGGGAGTGACCTTAAGTGACCCCTGTATAGAAACCCTGTGTATAATGTAGAAAAATAAAATTGGTTCTGAAAGGGGAAGTATTTTGTCCAAGGCCATGCAGCACTGTGCATAGTCATGCAACCCGGAAGTGTGGACCAATCCTTGGCCCAAGGCTTCACTGTCCACTGGAATGAGACATGATACCACTTTATGGTAGTTGTCAGCTCTGCAGGACTCAGATGTTGGGGACAGACGGGCTCAGAGTTAGCAAACCTGAAGCACTGGCGCTCACTTTGAGTTTATTCATTTGTAGGAAATTTTTGACTGGTATGTGCCAGTAGTAGCCAAATACTGATGGCAAAGCATTTAGAGACAAAGTACTGAAACTGCAACCCAAAACCCACTTATTAATCGTAAAGTGCCAACACTGAAATTAAATCTGAATCCTGAGGTTTTAGTTTAGAAAAAAGAACATGCAGTGCTCAGCTGCTGGGGCCACTTAGCTTGCATTCACGATGTTCACCACCAGTGGCCTAGGTCCCGCCTCCCATGTAGCTGTCTATTAGGCAGCACAATGGGCAAGTAAGCAAATAACTTACCTAGCCTCAGTTTCCCCCACTAATCATTCCCTACAAGTCCCAGATTTCTTTGGTTGGGTGCATTGTGGTATAGTCCTCACCCTTACATAATGCTTGGAACTGTGTAAGTGTTCAAGAAAATCTCAATGAACAAAGAAAGGATTCCCACCTTCAGCGCCTTAGACACACACTGAATCTCATGGGGACGGATGGCCTTGAGACCAGGCTACTTGCCATCCACCTATCTGGGTGCAGAGGAGCCAAAGCCCAGCTCTGACCTGTGGCCAGGGCTGACCAGGCCCTAGGAGATCAAATGTCCATCTTGTCTGCTCAGCTCTGAACCCTGGCATCCTTGAAAGTCTGGCCAGGCTTCAGAGTTGATGACTTGTGTTGTCAAAGCTGCTCTGGAAGCAATGGGTAAGGTCTGAAGAATGTATGCTCAGAGCCAGCAAAAGTGATTACCAAGGGCCAGTGTGGGCCCTGATGGTGAGACCTGCTGTTCTGCCCTTTGGGGATCACACTTTCCCTGTGAGAATCAGATACAAGTTGTAAGTCCTATGCTAAGATTTAGTTGGAGCCAGGCAAAGTTGCACATTCCTGGGATCCCAGCACTCTGGGAGGCTGAGGCAGGAGAATCACCAAGTTTAAGGTCAGCCTGGGTACACAGTAAGACCATGTCTCAAAAAATGAAAACAAAACATATCTGTGTCACAAGACCAGGTTCAGATTTGTCCCCCAGACAGTAGGAAGTAATCCAGCACACAGGTATTGAGTCATCAGATGACACAGGGACCTGGGCAAGTCCCTTCTCCAACTCCGTCTTCTCATCTGTTCAACAGCAGTGTCAGGCACCGACCCCCAAGCATTTTATTATGAAAATTTTCAAACAGGCAAGAAACAAGAAGAAATACAATGAAGAGCTAAATAATCCACTGCCTGGTTTGACGTCACTACACTATTTGCTTTATTACACCCCTGTGCATCTGCCAAATCTTAGCGTTTGGTGTGTTTCAAAGTGGCAGCTATCAGTGACCTGTCTCCCACCCCTCAACAAAAACCAGGCACTCATAACTTCACTCAGCAGCGATCTCTGCCCTCTGACCGCGCCCTTTCAGGGAGATTTGGGAGAGCCAAGGGCATAGCCCGGGATATCAACTCACAGACACGGACTGAAAACCACAACCGAATCAGGCAGTTGTGAGCCCAACCCGGCCTCGGGTCCTCAGCACCGCAAGTGCGAGGGGCGGAGCTGACCGCCTATTGGCCCAAGGATGGGGCGTGACCACAGCTCCGTCCCGCCCCCAGGCTCCTGCGGGACTAAATAGGCCTTGCTCCCAGCCTGGAAAATTATTCATCAGAGGGGCGGGGTCTGGGTTTGTTTACAAGCTCCTATTGGTTGGATTTGAATCGGGAGGACTACGGGTGGGCCGCGAGGCGGGACTCCGGAGTGAGCGGTGGGGGTGGGGGGAAGGCAGCTGACAGCTTGGGGAAGGCTGGGCCAGGGCCGGACACGTGTGACCCTTGAGGTGGAAGTACACTTGGGGGACACTGGGGAGCTGGGTGAGGCTTTAGCCCATTTCCTGATAAACGTTAATGAAGGGGTGGAGAGTGTGCAGCATTGTTTTTGTTTTTCAAAAACTTCCTAAAGAAGCGGAGCGTGAGAGCGCCTGGCACTCAGAGGCTGAGGCAAGAGAGAATCGCCTTGAGTTCGGGGCCTGCCTAAACGACATAGCCAAACCCTGTCTTTAAAAAAATCGTGAAGAAGGGGCTGGGAATTTAGCTCAGCGGCATAAGCACCTGCCTTGCAAGCAGGCAGTCGTGAGTTCGATCCCTGGTACCGATAAAAACAAAACAGACAAAAAAAAAAAAAAAAGGTGAAGAAAACTCAGAATGGCGGGGGAGGGTAATAACTCAGGACCCAAAGCCTACCTAGCAGGCATGAGATCCCGAGTTTGATTCCCTATACCAAAAAAAAAAAAAAAGGGCGGGGCGGGGGGGGGCTTAGTGGTCTGTTATCCCTGCACTGGGAGGCTGAGGCAGGAGATTGCTGTGAGTTCAAGACTAGCCAGGACTTCAGGATCAGCCTGAACTACACAGTGACCTTGTCTAAAAAAAAGAAAAAGAAAAGCAAGAAAACCCAAAAGGGCTGAAACAACCTAATTGACCATCAATAGGGAACTCAAAATAATCTGTGGCCTAGCTGTAAGGGACAAAAAGCAGCTGTAGAATGAGGAAACCAAACATGAACTGACGCAGAATGTGCTATGTGTCCAGATAAAGAGGGCAGCAAAGAAAGGGCAGTGTCTAAAAAGTTAAAAACGGATGAAAAATGCCAGTTTTTGCTTGTTAAAGGCACCAAATCTCTTCAAACACAGCAGCAGCCACTAACAGCTAACAGCAGTCATTCTTGGGGAGGAAGGCACCAGAAGAGAGCAGATGTCTTCGTAAACTTGAACCTTGTACCAGCTACTTAAATAAATATACCATACACAGTGTAAATGTTTTTGTTCTTCTGGAGACAGGGTCTCACTCACTGTGTAGCTCAGCCTGGCCTTGAATACTACATAGCTCAGGCTGACCCTCCTGCCTCAGCCTCCCAAGTGTGCCCCTACACCATGTAGTACTGAGCCTATTATACTGGTTTTTTTTTTTTTTCCTGTATGGATACATGAAAAGAGTTAACATATGAATCAGGTACAATAAGAGAGTAACAATAGTAACTAATGACAAAATAGAACAATTATTACAACATAGAGTGATACAAATTATTAAAAATTGAGAAGTGTTTATTTCTGGAGCATTTCTGTTTAAAATATGCAGGACCCCAGTGAACTACTAGTATCTGAAACTGTAGAGTAAAACTCTGGGCAAGGGAATGATTGCTCTGTTTGTTGCTTTCAGGGATTTAGTCAGTGCAAAAGTTAGCTTTGGGTGTGCTTGCAGTGGGGAAGAGGCCCGTCAGGCCCTCTTAGGAAAGAAGAAAAGTGAAACCAAGAGAGGCCCCTTTAAGTAGAGAAGCCTGCTTCTGCTCAGCCTTTCTGGGTAGACTGAGGCAGCTCAATTTTGACTTTGTTGTTACTCTCTGTCCCTGGAGATCTTGAGAAGTGGGAATTTGTGGGCTGGAAGATGATGTGGTTATAGGCCATGCTGAATCTAGCCAGCACTTCCGGTCATTGGGTGCCCCAGCAATCAATCAAGTGAGAGGTGCTGCTGACACCTTTGGTTTACAGATGTGGAAACAGTCATGGAGCTATTACAAAACTGGCAAAGTCAGGGGCCACAGGGGCTGGAATTCAGGCAGCTCTGCTCCAAAATTCATACAATTCACCAGCACATGAGATGCATAAAACCATTTCAAAGCTGTTAAGAAGCTGAAGGGAATTTTTTTGTTTTTATTTTCCTAGTACTAGAGACTGAACCCAAGGAACACTGAACTATATCCCAGTTAGTTATTTTTTTGAGACAAGGTCTGACTAAATAGCTAAATTGCCCAGGCTAGGTTTGAATGTGCAACCCTCCTGCCTCAGCATCCCAGCACCATCTCGTCCAGCTGAAGGGGTGGATGGCAGCTCCAAGTGCACTTTCCAGAGCAGAGGGCCAGTTTCCTTTGTTTTGTGCCATTGAGGACTTAGCCCAGGACCTCTAGTATATACCACGTGTGTCAGTCATTGTGTGGCTACTGAGACTCAATACCTGACACCCACAACTCAAAGGAGGTGAGGTTTATTACAGGTATGGTCAGCTAGCTCCGAGGCTGGAGGGCACAGTGGAAGGGCCTGGGTGGAGAGCTGCTTATACCATGGTGGCCAGGAAACAGAAAGACAAAGAAGGGAGGCAGGGGAAAGGGAGAGAAAGAAACCCTTCTGGTCCAGCCCTGAGTGACCAGGCTCCACCTCCTAACAGCAGATCCGATCTATCACTTTCCAAAAGTCCTGCCTCTGAGAGCTTAAGAGTCTCAGGTGTCATTCTTTTGGGGATTCTTTTTGGGGATTCTTTTGGGGTTCTTGATAAACCATAACACTAGACAACACTAGACAAGTGCTGCAACTGAGCTGTGCCCCAAACCTTGATTTTTGTTTTTGTTTTCTGAGGCAGTATCTCATGCTTGCAGTGATCCTCCTGCCTCACTCAGCCTTCCAAGTGCTGGGATTATAGGGGTGTGCTCTCATACCATGGATACTCTTGATTATTTCTTAATAAAAGAATTTCTAAACTGGATACAGAGCTACAGACCTGTAATCCCAACTTTCTGTGAGGCTGAGGCAGAAGAATCACAAGCTCAAGCCCAGCCTAGGCAATTAGTACTTTAGGAAGACTACCTCAGAATAAATAAAAATGGTTGAAGCAGCTCAGGGCGAAGGCCCTGAGTTCAGTTCCCAGAACCACAGACACGTGGGGAAAGACAGTGAGTGCTGGCCAAGATGTGGAGAAATGAGATCTGCCTTTCAGTGCAGGCAGTAAGAAGGCCAGTGCTGCCACAGCTGTGTGATCCACAGTGCCCCAAAATGAACACAACAGAAATATCCATGATGGAATATTACTCACCCCAAACAAGGACTGTAGTCCTTATATCTGCTGCAATGTGATAAGCCCTAAATGCAGGATGCTGAGCACAATGCATGCCCATAATCCCTGCAATCTGTAAAGCTGAGGCCCTTTGATCACAACCTGGCAATTTAGCATAATTTTGCCTTAAAATAAAAAGGGCTGGGGGTAAAGTTTAGGGGTAGAGTACCTCCTGGGCTCAATCTCCATTACTGAAAAAAAAAAAATACAGATTTTTTTGAGAGCAGAAGAATTGAGTGTGTGTGATGAGGAGGTGGGAAGAGTCTTGCTACATTTCCCTTTGAACTCCTGGGCTCAAGCAGTCTCCCACCTCAGCCTCCCAAGTGCTGAAGCTACAGGTGTGTGTACCACTGGGCCCAGCCCAGTATATGACATTTGTTTGTTTATTTATTTATTTATTTTGCACTTCTGAAAATTGAACCCAGGACCTTCACACTGAGATATGTCCCCAGCCCTTTTTAAATTTTTTTTTACAAATATTTATTTATTTCTTTATTTTTGGTACCAGGGATTGAACTCATAACCTCTCATTTGCCAGACAGGTGTTTATATTGCTGAGCAAAATCCCTGGCCATTGTTATTTTATTTTATTTATTTTTTGGTACTGGGGATCAAACTCACGACCTAGCGCTTACCAGGCAGGTGCTTATGCCACTGAGCTAAATCCCCGGCCCCAGCCAGGGGGATGTGCTCAGCATCCTGCATTTAGGGCTTATCACATTGCAGCAGATATTTTTTTATTTTAAGGCAGAGTCCCACTAACCTGTGCAGGCTGGGTTTAAATTTGTGATCCTCCCACCTCAGCCTCCCAGAGTGTTGGAACTACAGATGTGTGCCCCCTCACCTGGCTATGGTTCTTAAAATAACCCACGTGGTATTCTATGCAAGAAGAGCCACAAAAACCTGGCACGGTGGCGCATACCTGTAACCCTAGTATGCAAGAGGCTGAGGCAAGGGGATCACTTCAAGTGCTAGGCCAGCCTGGCCTACTTAGGGTGTTTAGAGCCAGCCTGAACTACACAGTGAGACCCTGTCACTAGAGACAAAAAGAAGAGCCACAAAGACCCAGCGGGGAGCTGCAAAGAGCAAGAGCAAAGTGATCTGAGGCGGTGGTGGCCAAGTGAGGCCTGGTCATGTGGTTGGTATTTCTTAGCACCCACTCTGAGGAGGTCACTGTGAGACCCTAGGGTCCCAGAGTGGACAGAGGTGGTGAGGGGGAGTTGAGGGCTGCAGAGCCTGGAGCAGGTGTGCATCCCTGCTTGGGGTTTAGGCGGGAGCTTCCTGGAAGAGGAGGAGAAGGAGGAGGAAGAAGGTGCTAGGAAAGGACCTCTGGGGAAGATTGCTGGCTGTGTAGAGCAGGAGCCTGCAGGTTCCAAAGCAGAGCTGGACCTTGCCCATCCCCTGGTTAAGCCCCTTGGGGGCTCCCTACTGTCCTCAGGGAAGTCCCGTTCCTGTGATGTGGTATATTCCACATGGGCTTCCCCAACACTCTGCCTCCTGAAGGACTGGTCCACCACATACACTTTTTTTTTCTTTTTCTTTCAGAATCTGGCCTTTGCTGAGGGTGCCTTTCTCTATTTATTCCCTTTTCCTTGAAAGGATGCCCTTGGGCACCTCTTGCCTCATCCCAGGCAACAACAACCATGAGGGCTCAGGCAGGGCAGGCATAAGAGGCCAGTTACTGTATTGTTTTTGGGGTTTTTTTTTTTTTGCATTACAATAGATGCCTGGTCCTGAAATTAGCCCACCTGGAAACATCTCAGCTGTGACCTTGGAAACTGCCAGTTAACTCCAGGTCACTAGCAGGTGAAATCTAAGGAAGGAAAGGACAGATGCCAAGGCTCACAGGAGGCCGGGGCTGGGTGGGGAGAGCAGGTGGGAGCAGGAGATGGGAAGCAAAGAGGCTTGTGAGATAGCTGATGCTCTCGGTCAGAGAGAAAAATTAGGCTGGCCTTGAACTCCTAGAGATCCTCCTACCTCGGCCTCCTGAGTTCTGGGTTCAGAAGAGAAAAGTTTTAGAAAAATAAACTTATAGACATTCTATAGCAGCAGTTAAAAATCAGTTAGTGGCCTGCTCCGGCTGCCTGTCACACACTCAGCCTGCTCAGCTCAGTCAGCCTCGACTCGTCCACCCACTCCACTCAGATGACACACTAGGTCAACCTGTCTGCATCCGGCTGTGATGTCTGCGCTTTTCCTGACTTAGAAAAATATATACTTGCTGCAAGGACTTCACCTCTGGCACAGACTGGCTCCACTTACACCTCCTCCTCTCCTTCCCGGATTGTTCCTACCTTATGGTAAACAATCCCTTAAGTAAAAATGCTGATAACTAGCTTGCCTGGCAACCTGTGACTTACCTCATGTAGCCAATCACCTAATAATCTGCTATCAACCTTGTACTTCCTGCTTGCAGAATGTATTTAAACCAAACTCTAAATTGACTCAGGCTGGTGATTTGGGACTAGTCCCTGCCAGCCCGCTAGCGTTGCCTTCCAAACTCCTCTGCGAAGTGCCTTCCTTTCAGCTCAGTACAGGTTTTTTCTTTTTCTTTTTCTTTTTATCGGTACCGGGATCGAACTCATGACCGCCTACTTGCAAGGCAGGTGCTTATGCCACTGAGCTAAATCCCCAGCCGCCCCAGTACAGGTTTTTGCGAAAAGATTCACAGCAGTGCACCACCATGCATGGCTTTGTTCTGTTTGATCTGTTTTGTTTTTCTGCAGTACGGTCTCACTGAGTTACCCACGCTGGCCTTGAACGTATGGGCTACAGTGCCCAGTATAGAAGGGAACAATTAATTCCACAAAGCTGTTACCGGGTACAATAGTCACTTTCTAGTCACTAGCCAAAACCCACAACTTAAAGGAGGGGAGGTTTACTTTGGCTCACATTTCAGCCCAGGCTTTGCCAGCTCCAAAGAAGAAAGAGCGGTGGAGAGACTGAGGAGAGGAGCTTTGGAAGGGAGCTGCTCTCTGCAGGATGCACGGGAGCAGAGGAGGTGGGGAGGAGCAGGGACAAGAGAAAGGCTTCCAGGCTTCAGTCCCCACCTCCTAAGTCTGCTATAAACCCTAGAATCCTAGCAGCTTCCCAACACATGAGACCTTGGGGCCGCCTTAGACCTAAACCAGCACACTGGGCTGATGCAGTTTTAGATCTAAAAGCAGCACACTGTGAAGCAGCTCTGAGCAGGATTTAAAATTGATCATTTGGGGCCAGGGATATAACTCAGTGGCACAGCGCCTGCTTGACAAGCATGAGGTTATGAGTTTGATTCCAGGTACCAAAAAAAGCCAAACAAACAAAAACAAATAAACAGAGAAGTTGTTCCTCTCAGGTCCCAGAGAATCTCAAATTCTGCTAGAGAGTCTGGATACTCCTGGAGCCCTAAAATCACACCACTTGTCTCATTTAAGCCTTCACCATCCACTCATTTGGGAGGTTGTGATACTGATCCACAATACTGGACCTTGCCAGTGACCTCTGTGCAGCTAAGAGTGTCTTGATTCCTGCTGGATGGTCCTCCCTCCACCCCTGCCTGCGAGCATTAGTTAGGGACCCCCGTGGGTACCAAACTCCCAAGGATGCTCAGGTCTGCACATAATCTACACACACGGCCCTGTATGCCTCACATCACAGCCAGCCACCTTATAACGACAATACAAAGGCAAGGCTGTGTCATTAGCTCGTTAAGCTCTCTTGTCTAGTGAACGATGACAAAAGTCCAAGCAGGGACACACGATGATATCTCTGGTCCTGTCCAGTCCCAGCATCCCGCTCCACTGTCCTGGATGGAGGTGAGTTTTCTCTAGGCGGCTGGGGACTTCTGAGGCACTGACAGTGATGAGGGGATATGTCCCAGGAAGGGAAGCCACCATGTCTCTACCTCAGCAAGCCAAGGTCACCAGAATACCCTTGAGTCCCATTCATGTCTGCAGGCAAATGCTGCTCTCCTAAAGATGTGGAGGAAGCACCCCTCCCACCAGGAGATAAACCCTTCCCGGCTACGCCCCTGTAAAGGCCTATTCCAATCAGATCCCGCCTCCATGCAGAAACTCAGGTCTAGGCCCCTGATCTAAAAGCTCAGCCTGAGCGAGAGAAATTTAGCAGGAGTGCTAGATATAAACCATAGCACTTTATCCTGTGGCCACCAAGTCATGGCACATTTACCCAGGAGCAGTAGGGAAATGTCTGCTCTGAGAGGCATCCAGGATTGGGAGTACAAACACACGGCGGTGGTCAAATCCCACAGCAAGTTTAGCCGAGCCCTCAATTTAGCCTCCACCATCAGGCTTCAGGGCCTTTGCTCATGCCATGTCCCTGCATCTGACCAGCACTGCGTGTCCCAGTGAGGTTTAGCATTTTCTCTGTGGTATTCCAGCAAGATGAGTCATTATCCTCATTACCCTTTTTTTTTTATCGGTACCAGGGATCGAACTCACGACCCCACACTTGCAAGCCAGGTGCTTATGCCGCTGAGCTAAATCCCCACGCCCCCCCCCCCCTTTTTGAGACAGGGTTTCACTATGCACTTCAGGCTGGCCTTGAGCTCATTTTGTAGCCTAAGCTGTCCTCACAGCAATCCTCCTGCCTCAGCCTCCCCAGTGCTGGGATTACAGACATGCACCATTGCACCTAGGAGTTATTTTAATATCTTTAATAATGAAGAATCACTCCTGTTTCTACATGTTTAATACCTGCCTTAGCAAAGCTGAGAAGTCCTTTCATGCTGTGTTCTTCCATCCTCTTTCATTTATTCCCATGGTTCTAGCTATAGAGAACCCTTTCCTGTCCTGTCGAGATCCAGGAAGGTGTATAATTGTAATCCCATGGGCAAGTTATTGGAATTCTGGTGAGTTAATTCTAGTCTACCACTTCCAGTGCAACCCATGGTGAGAAGAAAGACATTGAGACATATATACAGTTGTGGGTGAAAGGTTTGGCCCAGACAGGACACTGTAGCCAGGAAAGCCACAACCGGAAGCAGGAAGCCCCATCTTGCCCTGCCCCTAGGAAGTTACCTGTGACGCCATCTTCCCGCCCCTGGGAATTTACATATGGCGCCAAACCTAGGACCAATGGGCTACCTGTGTATCCCTAATGCCCACCTTAGGTTCCACCCCAAACCGAGGTTATTTACAGGCCCCCACGCCGCGTGTCCGCCGGAGAGATCGCCGGACGCCAGCGGTGGGGGTTGCCGGTCATCTCTCTCCGTGTTCTCAGAATAAAGGCCGCTTTTTATTTTATATTTCTCATCTTTTGTTAATATTTTTCATCTTTTGGAAATAACTCTATCATTTGTTGCCGTGACTCGATCGGCAGGCAACTGACTCTTGGGCCACATACCCAGAGTTTCCTCGCCGATAACCAGATAACATCCTGGATTAATCCCGAGCTTTTTCCTCTCCCGAGACGTTCCTGTCGCCAGCCGCTTGCACTCCGCATCGGCCAGACTGATTTCAGGTGAGCACTCCCCGGGGAACTTTTCGCACTGGGCAGCCCCAGTGGAATGTTCTCCCCGTCTGCGTGGGTCTGTGCATTTTCACGTCCTTAGGACCGCCCAGGGCAGGGTTCTTTCTGGGCAAACCTGCGCCCACAAAATCTCTCACGTTCTTTGGGTTCGGATAGCCCAAAGCAGAGATTTTTGGGACCGCCCACACTGAAAGAATGCCTCACTTCCCTTAAAGCCTTGCGCTTTCACGGGCAAAACTGTTACTGATCCCACGTAGACTCCATTCATAAATCTCAGTGACGACTGGAGTTTACGGTTTGGAACCGTTCCGCCGTGTGGTACCACAAATAAGTGACGACTTTTTCTGGACCTCCGGTTTTTTTTCTTGCCTGAATCAGTCATGGGGAACGTATTTTCTAACTCCCAAAAGACGCCTTTAAAATGCCTAATTTCCAATTTACGTACTCTAAAACTTAAAGGTACCATAAAAACTAAACAACTAACTTTTTACTGCCAGGAGGTCTGGCCAACCTACCCGCTTATCGGCAAGCCTTGGCCTCAGCAAGGAACATTTGACCCCTGCATTCTCAGGAACTTGTATGATTTTTGTCAAGCTGGCAACAAGTTATTAGAACTCCCTTATGTCCAAGCCTTTCTTATTCTGAGAACACGCCCATCTCTCATTAAGTCTTGTGCTCCAGCTGAGATACTTTTAGCTAAGTCTACTGCGCCGCAAACTTTTCTGCCCTGCCCTCCGGTGTTTTCACAGCCACCGCCTGCCTACCACCAAACTCGTTCCCTGCCATTACCTCCCGCTGGACCACTCTCTCCTTCCCCTATGCCTGATTCTCTCAGCAGCTCTAATCCCTCTCTGTTGCAGATACCTCCCGCTGTGCGATCATCTCCCTCTCTACCTTCCAGGACCCATAACTCTCCCAGCAGCTCTAATCCCTCTGTGTCACAGTTATCTCCCGATGTTCAATCCTCTCCCCCTCCGTCTCCAGGGACCCATAACTCTCCCAGCGGCTCTGATCCCTCTGTTAGTGCTTCCTCTCAGTCTCCGACTTCTTCCGAGAATTCTCTATCCCCTACAGCATTCTCACCGCCCGCCCACCATACTAGGTCTCGGTCGCTATGTCCTTCCAGCAGGTCGCGTGATTGTTCCAGCTTGCGCGGGGAACAGTCGCCATGTTGCAACCCTCTGCCACATGGCATGGCGCCGCCATGTTCCGGAGGGCCACATGGCGACAGGGCGCTGCCATGTTTCGGGCCACGTGACGGCGCCGCCATGTTTTGGGTCACGTGACAGGGTGCCGCCATGTTTCCAGGACCCTCACTGTCAACAGGCGTCTCCTTGTGGCTCCTCTTGTGAACTACAACAGCCGCCCTGTTGCAGTGCACATGACGCTTCATTGTGCTGCCGACAGCAGTCCTCTAGCTGCGAGGCACACAGTGAGACGCCATCTGCTCGTGTTTCCCAGGGTGACCGGCAGCAGCTCTGTAGCCGCTCTACAGATGATTGCTCACATGCGCCTACCGGAAGGATGGCTGCTCAGTGGCCCTCTGCTCCGGAATCTCCTCAGGCTCTGCTACCGCTTCAGGAGCAAGCTGGCCCCGAGGGACTTGTTAACATCCATGTGCCTTTTTCCCTTTCTGATCTATCCCAGACTGTCCATAAATTAGGTAGCTTTTCTGTTGACCCACAGAATTATATCAGGCAATTTGAATTCATTACTAATTGTTATGATTTACATTTTAAGGACGTTTATAATGACTCTGGGCCTATATCTGTGCCAGAGCAGGACAAGCATACTAACTATAACAAACTTTTAAAACAGGTCCAGGAAGCTAATCAAAACCCAGCTGTGTTCCTAAATTGGCTTTCTAATCCTCGAGCCCTGCGAGCAGTTCCAGCTTCGCGCGCTGTGTCGGGCCGCCTCCCAGCCCCTCCCCCATGCGCCGTCCCAGCCCCTCCCTCCCCTGTGCGCCGTCGTCGCCGCTGCCATCTTACACGTTTCCGGGGGCAGTCCGAGCCCGCCCCTGCGCGCTACATTCCAGGGCTTGCCCCACCCACTGGGCGTGCTCTGCCGGAGTGCCGCAAAACAGCAGCTCAGCGGCTCTGCTCAGGCATGCTTTTTTTTACAATTTGGCTCCGCTCAAAAGATGCTTTTTTATTACAATTCTCAAACCATTTAATCAAGGTTATTGGCCACCTGATAATTTTACCAGCCTTGTTTATCAATCAAAGCCTTCACCAATCTCCTGTTTAACAACTAAGGTTATAAATTCCTTTTTGCTGGGAACCACTAGCTCTATTTCAAGACAAGGGTTTTCTTCAAAGTTTTATTTTATTTGTCTTGGTTCATACTACTGCAAATAACAACTTTAAAAGTAAATGTGTTCAGAATTTAACAGTATTAGATCAGTTTTGATAGATTTATTCATAAGATTGCTAAACCTTTACTGCAAAATGTTTCCATTAAAGCCTTGTTTGGTAGACTAAAGCTTTGTTAATTCTACGTGTCACCCTATAAAAAAAAAAGTGATATTCCTGCATATTTACTTAATTCTACTATAGTCCAAATCCCAAACAAAAAGACAAAACTTGACCTTCAAACCTTATAGAGATCTTAATATGGTTTTTCATATTTTTAACACTTGTGACACTTGGAGTTCTGAGACAGGTAAACCTACACAAGGTGGAGCTGCCTGCCCCCTCCATGGACCACGCTCAAATGCAGCAGAAGATACTGGACAAGAAAATGCCCCATCCTGGCATTCTTTGAGACCTTACTCCAGGGCCGCTGGACTGTCCTAGCCACCAGAGAGTGGGTAAGCCATCCTAAGTTCTAGCCCTCACAGGAAATGTCGACACTGCCAGATTCGTCACCGACAGAAAATCGCTGCTGGAGGCTGAGGGGGTTCAGGGCAACAACAGCCCCCTTTAAGGTGTCCGTCTCGGATTCCAAGTCGTACTAAAGTCTCAGGTAAGACATTCTCTATATTTGTGGACATAGAGGCCATATATACAGAGTTCTTCCTGAGTATTCAGGCTGCTATATTAAGTCCTCAATCTCTATGATGGGGTATTGATGGTCAACCTATGCCATTTACAAACAGGGCCTATTTTGTGCAGGTCCCAGTCTTCTCACTTGGTTTATACTTTTTCAGGATGCATAAGAGCCTTTCTCATACTTGCTAAAGTTCTGTTACAACAAATCATTCCAAGGACAACAACCAGGTTGCAGCGACCCATGTCTAAATCAAAGTTGCTAGACTGCCATCCTGGTTTCACATCACTCAGGCTAAGAGGTGCCCTTCCAGCCCTAAATCTGATCATTCTGAGTGGTCATCTCATCTCCTGTCGCCTACCTGTCTCCGTCTCACAAAGGCCTCGCAGCCACAGTTAACAGGCTAAGTCATGTTTTGTTATCCACTTTGGTTCCTAATTTCTTACATTCTATTAATGATCATTTTTACAGCAGGACTCTTTAACAGTATTGCCTACAGACTCCAACATCATGCATACCAGAGACAAGCCTCACCAACCTACTGTCTTAACTTTTATGCTTTCAGATGGGGGAGTAATCACCTCTCATAACTCCACTCCTCCTAACCCCACGTTTAATTTTCAGAATTCTGCCTTACCTTGGAACATGTCTAAATCAAATGCAGCCTTCTACCTCACCTGGGTCCTTAAATATGACAGTGCCATGTCTCCTCATAACATCTTGTCTCTTTGTTTTTCCAGTCTGACATACGTGCATTCACCAGTGAAGTTGTCCTGGCCAAAACACCTGGTACCAGCGTCTACCTGGGCATCAACCTTCATCCCGTCGACTCCCCTAGGCTCCAGTACAGCGCCCTTTGCCAGCAGGAAGTAGTTAAAGAGAGAAATCTTCGCCCCTTTTCATAATAATAACCATAAGACGGGATATGAAAGGTTTGGCCCAGACAGGACACTGTAGCCAGGAAAGCCACAACCGGAAGCAGGAAGCCCCATCTTGCCCTGCCCCTAGGAAGTTACCTGTGACGCCATCTTCCCGCCCCTGGGAATTTACATATGGCGCCAAACCTAGGACCAATGGGCTACCTGTGTATCCCTAATGCCCGCCTTAGGTTCCACCCCAAACCGAGGTTATTTACAGGCCCCCACGCCGCGTGTCCGCCGGAGAGATCGCCAGACGCCAGCGGTGGGGTGCCGGTCATCTCTCTCCGTGTTCTCAGAATAAAGGCCGCTTTTTATTTTATATTTCTCATCTTTTGTTAATATTTTTCATCTTTTGGAAATAACTCTATCAGTGGGGATGCAGGGGGTCCTAAATCCAGCCAGGATGGTGGTTCACTGGAACAAAGGCCATCACCCAGGGCCCAACCTGGTTCTCCATGAGGCGAAAGGATGTGGATGAGAGCCAGCAAGAATGGCAGGAAATACCTGACTGCAGTGAGCTGGGCTAGGTGGCCTGAAATCACCTCTGCAAGAGGCAGAGGGCAAGAAATGCAGACAGCAATCTGCATAACAACTGAAGAAGTAGTGAATCATTTGGGGTCAGTGCTTCAGTTCTGATGTACGGTCCTTTTTGCCTTTTTGCCCGGGGAAGTTGTAGCCTCTTTCTGTAGGCTTGGTCCCAACAGATACTGTGGAGCACAGCTCTCCATCCCAACCCGCTCAACCACGCATTTGGGGAGTCAGTGGGCAGCGTAACACTCACCTGTTGATTTGCTTCAGAGATTATACATCAGCTCCTCAGCCAGCCCATTACATTGCTTGCAACCAATTGAAGGAACGAAAAATGGCCTAGCCAGCTCTGTACATATCAATACATGGAGATAGGGCCAAGTGAATCCAAAATGTAGTTGCTCTTTTCTTTTTGTGTGTGTGTGTGTCTTTTTTTTTTTTTTTTTTTTTTGAGATGAGGTCTTCTATGCAGTTCAGGCTGGCCGTGAGCTCACTTTGTAGCCCAGGCTGGTCTCAAACTCGCAATGATCCTCCCACCTCAGCCTCTCGAGTGCTGAGATTACAGGCGTGAGCCTCCATGCCTGGCAGTTGCTCTTGTTTTCATGGAGAGTCATCTCTGTGGTTCCCCACACTAACTACATCAGTCTCTTTGTTGTCTTTCAATAGGTCTGTTTTTCCTGCCTCAGGGCCTTTGCACTTGCTACCCCTTCTCCTGTTCCCAGATATTATAGCTCTCTTTTATATTTCCTCTAGGTCTCTGCTCAATCATTGCCCCAGAAAGTCTCTATGGACCTACAAAACAGCATCCTTGGACAATCTCTGTCCACATTTTTTTTTCCTTGCCTTTTTAAGAGAGGGTTTCATTACATAGTTCAACAGTTCAGGCTGACCTTGAACTCATTCTGTAGCCCAGGCTAGCCTCAAACTCAAAGAAATCCTCTTGCTTGGAGCCGGGGATTTAGCTCAGTGGCATAAATGCCTGCCTGGCAAGTGCAATCCCAGGTACCAAAAAAAGAAAAATTCTCTTGCCTTAGCCTTTCAAGTGCTCAGATTATAGGATACCTGGCCTCTCCCTTCATTTTTCTAAAAAGAAGTGTAATCACACTACATTAGCAGTATCTTTGCTTGTCCTTCTTTTACAGGTACCAAGGTCCAATACCAGAGCTACAAGCTACAAGGACCCACCCTGACATGGCCTATCTGAATGACAGTGTCCCATGACTGCAAATATATACCAGATTTTAAAGACTAGGCCCAAAACATTGGGATAATTATTTTAAATGCATATATTGGCAACATGTCAAAATAAGACTTTAGGTTAATATTTAAATATTTATTTATTGTGTGTTTGAGACAGGGTCTCACTATGCAGTTCAGGGTGGCCTTGAGCTTACTTTGTAGCTTAGGCTGGTTTTGAACTCACAATAATCCTCCTGCCTTAAGTGCTGGGATTACAGGCATGCAACACCACACCCAACTGGATAAATGTATTATTAAAACGGCATCCATTTTAAAATATATTTTATTTATTTTGGTTTTGGGACTGAAGCCAGGACCTTTGCACTGAGCTATGACTCCAGGCCTATCTGTATTTCAGACAGGGTTTTGCTAAATTTTCCAGGCTGGGGTTGAACGTGACATCTTCCTACCTCAGCCTCCTAGAGTGCTAGGATCACAGGCATGAGCCACCATGACCTGCTTTTATCTTTTTTATTTTTGCTGATATCTTTTTAAAAGATGTGGCTAGTAGACGGTGTAAAAAGACACCCTTAGGACCTGTGACTTATTTCTATCCAGCGCGCAGGTCAGGAAGGGTGTGCTTAAGGCAGGAACCCAAAGCATAATTGTCAGGTCTTCTTTCCATTTTGTTACCTCCCCAGGGATAAAACGTTAACAAAAACCCAAATCATTGAGATTTAATGTACAGAGAGGTTACCCATTTTAAGTTTACAATTCGAAAATTTTTAGTCAATTTACCGAGTTTTGCAACCATAGTCATTTTCGTATACTTCATTTACCTCGGTAAAATAACATCATGTTCTTCAACGGCCAAGTCTGTTTCACACCCCAAGGTACCCCAGAATGTGCAGGTGCTGTAGCCCTTGGGATTTTGCTTTGTTTTATTTCATTTTAGTTATTTTGGTGCCACTGGGAATTGAATCCAAGGTCTTCAACACAGAGCTCCCGGTACATCCCTGTTCTTTTATATTTTTAGAAAAGTGTTGCCGAATATTCAAGTTGCACTAGCATTTGCGACCCTCCTGCCGCAGCCTCCCTGATTCCTGGGTTTACAGGCGTGCATCACTACAGCAGTTGGGCAGGGTTCGATTTCTAAGGATTAAATTCTGGTTGCATTGGCTGGTGACCACCACTGCGTGGTCATTTGGCACCAGAGCCGCCGTGGTACCCATTGGCGCCGAGTGTTTAGTGGGAGAATGGAACCGCCACTTGTGCCTCGGGTCCCGCTCTCCCGGGTGCTCGGGGACGCATGGGCAGCTCTCCAGGGGCCACGTCCGCCAGCGCCGCCACACACAGAGATGTGCATCTCTAAAAGGCCCGCAAGGCGCAGGGAACGCTACCCTCCTGGAAAAATGGCCAGGCAGAGGACGGCAGCCTCGGGCTGTGGGTCGCGTGGAGCAACCCCTCCCGCTCAACCCCTTTCCAGGCCTAGTCCTATGCTCTCCCGCCCTCAACCGCCCGCCTTCCAAAATGGCGACCAACCGCCTCCTTTCCCGCCTGCGGCAGGTCACGTGACCGCCGCAAACCCGCTCCCAGCCCAGTGGAGGTGCAGGTGCCAGGAGCCCGGGCAGTGCAAGGCCACGCACGCGCGCGGGGGGGCCCAGGCGAGGGGCGCGCTGGCGCGGGACGGGCTGCGCGTGCGCGCTGGGCGGCTGGCGGCACAGGGCAGTGGGCAGCCGCTGGGAGTCCCACGAGGCGCGAGGTGCGAGGCCCGGCGCACGAGCCCCCGGGGCGGGTAAAACCCGGTTGCTGCTGCCCTGGTCTCCTCCCTTTTATCCCTGCCTCCCCTTTCCCACCTTTTCCTCTTATTTTAACCCCGTCCCCCTTCTACAGTTTCCTTCGCTCCTGGATTTCTTTTTTAGGGGGTCCGTCTCCCTTTCAAGGGGTGCCCTTCGTCCTACGTCACGCGCGCACCTTCTGCACCCCAACAGCTCCAGGCCTTCTGCACCCCCGCAAACCTTTCCCTTTTGAAGACCACTTCTCTCGAGCCCCTAGCCCACTGCACCCCATTTTCTTTCCCACTCCACCCCCTGCTCCCCAACTGCTCCGGCGCAGTGCCCTGGCTCGCGCTTGGCCCCACCTGACTTCGGCCCTGTGCAGCTCGGCCTTGCATTCGCCCGCCCGCCCGGGCGCCTCCCGCTGAACATCCCCATTCCTCGAGAGCCCCGCTTTAGGCGACCCAGCGTTGTCTCCTTTTTTGTTGTTGTTTGTTTTTCAGGGTTGTCCAGCAAAAAACAAAAATCTGCCCTATCTGATTTGATTACGCCCCTCCTGGTACTCTTAGGAACTTCCTCTAGCAAAAGTACTGTGTTTTTCACCCTGATTTTTCCCCTCATCTATTAAGGTCACTTTCCAGCGAAAATTCTTTACCTAGTCTCTTTTTAAACTTTTTCTGCTTACAACTAACTCAGTCCTCCCAGTTTCTCTGTCCCCTAATAATTATTTCTCCAATCTGCCCCTCCTGAATTTTCCAACAAACTTCCCTTTTTTTTAAATCTACAATTCAACCTCATTAAGGCTACTCCCAGCAAAATTCTCTAGATCCCTTCTCAGAGGGAAAAGAAGGAACAAAAGAAAAAATAATTTCCTCTTACCCTCAAAACCTTTTCCCCCACCTGTTTTTTTCCTAGTTTAGTATTGCTTTCCTTCTCCTCCCAAAAATTCTCCCTTATCCCGGTGTCTTGATTTTACCCAAGTTCTCACTGCCCCTCCCTTTCCACTGCCTGCTTTCAGGGCAAAAGAAATTGGATGAGTGTCCTGAAATTCCCACCAGCCTTCCAGGAGGAAATAGCCAAGGTCTGATTGTCACCCGAACCCACTCCCTCTGGGCCCTAAACTAGGCCCTGCTGTTCCTTGGAGATTCACTCCCTTGCTCTTCGGGTGAGTTTCCTGGCTTTGCATGGCTCTTGTCACATGGATCCCTTTCTCTGAAGGGTTTCTGGTCTCTCAGATCTCTGCACCAATCATGAGGCCGTGCAAACTCCTGCCTTGGAAAGGCAAAGTGTTATTAATTGTGCATGTTGTCGGGTGTGGTGGCTCACGCCTGTAATCTCAGTATTTGGGAGGCTGAGGCAGGAGGATTGTTGAGAGTTCCAGACTAGCCTGGGCTACAGAGTGAGCTCAAGGCCAGCCTGAATTACATAGTGAGACCCTGTCTCAAAGACAAAAAAAAAAAAAAAAAAAAAAAGGCAAGTAAATTATGCATGTGGATCTCTTTGGAGGAATGCAGACATTTTTTTTAGATGGATATATGTTTCATTGATGATGTTTATTGCATAAAAGATTTTTCCTCCTTCCCTTGATAGTGGGATCCTTACAGGGACCAACAGGTCAAGAATCAGCGTAGTAGGGTTTGTGGCAAAACAATGATTCTGTATCCCATCTAGGTGATGTGAGCCAAGTAGAAATGCCAGGCAAGTACTCCCAGAATTTTTTTTTTTAGAAGAGGCCAGAAAATTATCTGTATGTGAAACATTCTGATTACTAACTGCTGGCGGTGAATTTAATAGGTCCCACGAATTATGTGTGCTGGCTACCTACCGCTTTGGAATTTCTTGGTTTATTTTCCTTTTATTGTAGAAGCACTTGCCTGAGCACTTGAGTACACACAGGACTTTGAAGGGAAGCAGATCTCAAATTTCTGATCTTTTTGTTATGAGGCAGGGTCTTGCTATGTAGCCCAGGCTGGCCTCAACTCTCTGAGATCCTCCAAATCAGTCTCTTGAACGCTGGGATTACAGGTGTGCACCACCACACCTGACATCAAATTTTTTAAAATCTCTTCCTTCACATTTAGAGATTATTGAGGACTCAGTGGTGCAGTTCCACGGTAGAGCACTTGCCTAGAATGTACAAGGCATGGATTCAATCCACAGCACCACACACACACACTATGTTGAAGCTCCCAACAGATTTTTTGAGACAGTATCTTGCTGTATAGTTCAGGCTGGCCTTAAACTCACTAGATAGCCCAGTTTGGCTTTGAATTGGTGGTAGTTCTCCTTTTTTAGCCTCCTGAGTGCTGGGATTACAGATGTGCACCCCCATGCCTGACTCCCAGAGTTTTTGATTGTGTAAACTATATCTACTAATATTTGCTGTATTAGAAATTTAATAAGCTTTTGAGATACTTATTAATTGATTTCATTTATTTGCAGTGCTAGGGTAGGAACAAAAAGCTTTGCACATGGAAAGCAATCATCCTACCATTGAGCTACCTATCTCCACCTCATTATTTGATTTAAAAATAATAATAGATGGGCCTGGGAATTTAACTCAGCGGCATAAGCGCCTGCCTTGCAAGCGCACAGTTGTGAGTTTGATGCCCAGTACCAAAAAAATTGTTTAATTATAAAATTTTTTAAAATAATAATAGGGGTAGGGATATAGTTCAGTGACACCAGAACCTGCTTGGCAAGAACAAGGTCCTAAGTCTGATTCATGGTACAAAAAAAAATTTTTAAACTGGGTGTGATACATGCCTGTAATCCCAGCACTCCAGAGGGTAAGGCAGGAGGATTGTTGCAAATTGAAACCAGCGTGGGCTACAAAGTGAGTTCAAGGTCAGCTCAAACTGCATAATGAGACCCTGTCTCAAATAAAAATAAATAAATAAAATAGGGTCGGGCATGTAGTTCAGACACTGAGTTTGCCTGACACCTCAAAAAAAAAACCCAATAATAAACATATTACACATGAACATAATGGGCATTAAGTTACTTTTTTTTTTTTTTTTTTTTATCGGTACCAGGGTTCAAACTCATGACTGTGTGTTTGTAAAGCAGGCACTTATGCCACTGAGCTAAATCCCCAGCCCCAATTAAGTTAGTTTTTTAAGATAGGGGAGTCTTACTCCATAGTTGAGGCTGGCTTTGAACTCACTATGTAGCCCAGGCTGACCCCAAACTCACAGTAATCCTACCACTTCATCCTCCCAAGTGCTGGGATTGCAGATGTGCTCCAGCATGCCAGGTCATGCCTGACAATTTACAGGTCTATTTTGTTTGTTTGTTTGTTTGTTTTGGTGCCCTGAATCACATTTAGAGCCCTGAATCAAATTTACAGTTTGTCAGGCGGGCACTGTGATGTGGTGCTATATCCTCAGCCCCATCCCTAGCAATTTAAAAAGTCTCTATTTCAAAACAAATTTAGCAAGAAAAACCCAGGAATGTTGGTGCATGCCTGCAATCCCAGTGCTAGGGAGCCTGAGGCAGAAGGATTGCAAATTTGAGTCCTGCCTAGGCAGTTTAGCAAGACCTTGTCTCAAAATAAAAAAGGTCTGAGATGTAGCTCAGTGGCAGAGTGTCCTGTGTTCAATCCCCAGGACTAAAAATGAAGGAGTAGGAAATTTTCACTTTTACTATCATGTGGATGGTCATTTGTTTTTGTACTGAGCTTCTCAAAATGTGATGTGTTCCTGGTACGTTGGCATAGGCCTATAATCCCAGCATTAGGGAGCCTGAGGCAGGAGGAGGATCCATGCAAGTTCAAGGCCAGCCTGGGCTACAAGGTAAATTCAAGGCTAGCCTGAACTGCATAGTGAAACCCTGTCTCTAAAAGATTTGAAAAAAAAAAAAGTCAAAATGTAACCTGTGGGAAGTTTCACTGAGAATGATGAAGGCAGGTTACATCTAGATAATATGAAAATTATTTCAACCTTCCTGACTCCTTGGAAGACTTTTAAGGGTTAGGGTTAGTAGGGGTCTTCTGTATGCACCTTACTATAAACATTGGTGTTCTGGATTTTTCAATGCTTGTTTGTATTTTCTGCTAGGATCAGCTTTTGGAGAGTAAAAACTTTGGTGTCTCCTTTTCTGCTTTAGTTTACTCTTGTAAAGATTTTCCTTTGTAAGTGTCTTTCTGATTTGTGTGTTTCTGGGTCTCAGTGAAAGCCTTAAATCCACTCTGAGTCTGTAATTAGAGAAAATGATTCAGTTGTCTTTTTCATGGGACATGAAATATGTCTTTTTTATATTTGGTTACATGACTAGGGAAGGGCATCTTCCTTTGTTTCACTTAAAAAATGCTTGGGTAATCCTAACACTCAGGAGGCTGAGGTGGGAGGATCACAAGTTTGAGCCCAGCCTGAGCAATTTAGTGAGACCCTGTCCCCAAGTGAAAAATGAAAGGCTGGAAATGTAACTAAGTGTGAAGTCCCCAAATAGTGTGTGCTAAATTCAGGACAGGAGTCCCAAATTTAAGTAATAGAAGAGTGGTTAAGTGTAAGCACCTTGAAATCAGACTATTCAGGGTTCAGTCTTAACTGATTTTGAACAACTTCTCTGGGCTTTATTACCTCATCCATGACATGGAGGTAGTACAGTGCATGCATTGCAAAAATGTGGGAACAAAATAAAACGATACATAAATTATCATAGTAGTGTCTGGCCTATGATGGAGCTTTAGCAGCTGTCTGCTGCTATTCTGATGAAGGCGATACAAGAATAATGGCGGTGATGACAATGATAATGATGATGACAGTGGGGAGCAGGTGATAACGGTGATGATGTGCTGGTGACATGGTAATGACAACAGTGGTGATGATGGTGGTGAAGAGAAGGAGGAGGAGGGCCAGGCAGGAAAGCAAGTGAGGACTGTGGGAACCAGAGGCCTGTCCATAGACTTCTCTCAGCTCTGTCTTCTTGTTACCTGTCACAGAAAATCAAATCTAATAATTTTCAAGAGAAGCCAGAAATCCACAAAGAATGTGTAGGTGAAGACGCTTCCATTTTAAAAATCACTGACTAATCCAATTTGTGGAAATACTTGTAGGCCAAACAAAATGAGTCAGTTTCTGGTAATAGTTGGAGCGAGGCTACCAGGAGAGAAATTGCATGGTGAGCCTCTCTGTCTGCGGGCTCTCGTCAGTCTTCCGCCAATGTGGATGCAGAGAGGGTAAGAAAAGTGCATATGGGGCTGGGGATTTAGCTCAGTGGCATAAGTGCCTGCCTTGCAAGCAGGCAGTCATGAGTTCGATCCCCGGTACCAATAATAATAATAATTTTTTTAAAAGTGCATAGTTTGGGAGGCAATAAAAAAGGCTGGCACAACTCGGAGCATTTCAAAGAAGAAAAGAGGCAGCCCCATGGCACCCTGTCACTCATCAATGAAAAGGGTATCGTGAGCCTTCTGTGACTGGAGGCCTGTGCCTGGCACGATATTCTTTGAAAGTCCAGACGTATTGCAGTGTCCCACGCACCCTCGAGTTACAGTCTTGGAAAACAAAAGAACCTGAAAGATAAGACTATTGACCTCTTGTGGACTTATTTGGGCAGTCTACAACCAGGAGGTAGGTTTCTTTCCCAAAATGTGGTAAATTTTAGAGGAGAATCGCTTTATTCCTCTATCCCCAGTAGTCATGGAATGATGGGCTTGGTTTTGTTTTGGTTGGGATTTTTGAGGTAAGGGTGTGGCCTTGAATTTGTGATACTCTTACCTCAGCCTCCTGAGTGCCAGGATTACAGGTGTGCACTACCATACTTTGCCCAATGGTAGGAGTTTTATTTTTTTATTTTTATTTTTTTACAAGAAAACTATTTCAAGAGTCCTAGGCAGGTTTGCCGGGCATGGTGACACACTCCTGTATTTCCAGCACTGAGACAGGAGGATTATGAGCCCAGCCTGGGCTACAAAGTGAGCTCAAGGCTAGCCTGAACTACATAGAGAGACCCTGTCTCAAAAAGACAAAAAATTAAAGTCCTAAGCAGGAGGCTAAAAAATTTGAGGACAGCCTGGGCAACTTAGTGAGCCCTTGTCTCAAAACAAAAACTTTAAAAAAGGATTAGGGGGGCTGGGGATTTAGCTCAGCAACATAAGCGCCTGTCTCGCAAGCACGTGGTTGTGAGTTCGATCCCTGGTACCAATTTTAAAAAAGGGGGGGAGGAGATTGGGAATGTAGCTCAGTGATGGAGCACTTGCCAGCATGAGCTAGGCCCTGAGTTCAGTCCCCAACACTGAAAACAAAATAGGAATAGAATTGCCTTGGAGTCTCAGCATTAATTTAAAAATTGCTTTTAACTGTTTTTTTGTTTTTGTTTTTGTTTTTTTTTGGTGGTGGTACTAGGGATTGAATTCAGAGCCTTTATACTAAATTACAGTATATCCCAGTACTTTTTTATCTTTGGAGATAGGATCTAGCTATGTCACTAAATTGTAAATTTTAAACTCAAACTTACATTCAGTCCATTTTTAACTTTTGTGTGTGTGTGTGTGTGTGTTTGTTTAAAGACAGAGCTCACTATGCAGTTCAGGCTGACCTTGAACTCATTGGCTCAGGCTAGCCTCAAACTCACAGGAATCCTGCTGCCTCGGCCTCCTGAGTGTCATTTTTAAAACTACGGATTGGGATGAAATATTATATCAGATCCTAAAGCTTACATCTCTCATGTAGCTGTAAAGCTATAATCCATTGCAAAATCAAATGAAATGCAAACAAAGCAGCCTTGTGAATCAAATCACAAGCCTTACTTTAACCAGAGGCAGGCTGTTCCCCGAATGTCACTGCTCCTTGAAACAGGTACTTTTCTGACTGCTGAGGTAGGTGGGCCCTGTACCCTGCCTTAGGTACAACTTGGTGATGCCTCCATTCTCCTGCCCCTTTTCTCAATTTGTACTGTGTACGGCAAATCTCCATTTATACCACACTGCCCACTGGCCTCTAGTTGAGCCCAAAGTTTCCCCATTTACAGTTAAATCCATCTCTGTCCTCTGCCTTAGGCCTTTGGCAGTGACAGCAATTTTTCTGGCATGGATGCAATGATAGATACATTTGGATAGTGTTTAAGTACAGTGGTACAGATATACTGGGTTTTTTCTTTCTTTTTTCTTTTTTTTTGGTGCTGGGGATCAAACTCGACCTCACACTTGCCAGGTAGGCGCTTATGCCACTGAGCTAAATCCTCTGCCTGGGTTTTTTCTTTTAGGTGATTCTCAAGATAAACATAGAAAACTATACAATTTTTTTGAGTACTTGGTGCCTTAGGAACAACTACAGAGCTGCTTAGGATGGTGAATCCTGCCCTCCAGGGAGCTCCCTCCACAGGAGGTGCTAAAATGCTGGTGGAGATGAATTAATTTAACAGAGTAAGTTCAGTACCACCTGGGGAAGGGTACTTTCCTCTCCAGAAGTTATTGTATGTATCAGAGCATGGCCTTGGACTTCTGGCTTGATCATCCTGAGGTGGTGACCAGACCAACCTATTCTGTGGACTGCTGGGCGCAGGTGACTCAGCATTTGGGGAATCCAGGGGCATTGGTGTCCCCGCCCCACTCTGCAGTTCAGGGAACCCATATATGGAATCAGCACTGGGTAGAATAAGAGTACAAGCCCTCAAATAGCTACACAAGTCAAAATGCCTGGCTCTAAGGTCTGTCTAAGCCAACCACTAGTTTGTGGCTTTGGTATGTGACTTTGGACCAGCTGCTTAGCCTCTCATCCACAGAGGACTATACGAGGCATAACCTCTGGGTCAGTGTAAGGAGTGAGTTAATGCTTCTGCAGGCCTCCCTATGAGGCCTGGCTCAGAGAAGGTGCTTAATCAGTGTGATTTTTATGAGTTTGTTTTATTGCTGGGCAAAGGGGGAGAAGGTTATTTCCTCTGTGGAGTACTGACAAGTCCTAGTGGCACTCCAGAACCGCAGCTTCAGAAGAGAGGGAGACACTGGTTTTGCCAAACTCCCTTTTCTGATTTTTGGTAGCTCCCAAAGTGCTGAGAATCGTGAGGTGTCTGAAATAATGAGCTTGTTTTACCCTTTTTTTTTTCTTTTTCTTTCTTTCTTTCTTTCTTTTTCTTTTTCTTTTTTTTTTTTTTTTTTTTTTTTTTTGGAGACAAGGTCTTACTATGAAGTTCAGGCCTTGAACTCACTTTGTAGCCCAGGCTGGTCTCAAATTTGCAAAGAACTGTCTGTCTCTTATTTTACCTTTCTCAGATCACTCACTTCTTTTTTTCATTTTAATGTATTTATTTATTTGTTTCTGGGTTTTTTTGTTTTGGGTTTTTTTTTGAGACAGAGTCTTGCTACCTAGTTCACACTGGCCTTGGACTTGATTATATAGCCCAAACTGCCCTTACAGTGATCCTCCTGCTTCAGCCTCCAAACTAAGGACCATGAACTTGCCAGGCTGATTTTAAACTCAGGATCCTCCTGTTTCAGGGTACTGGGTACTAGGCTTACACACACTATCCCACCTGGCTAACCCCTAAATTTCTTCATTCTAAAACTCACTTGGGTCCTCAAGTGATACAGGATTAAGGATTTATATTCAGCCTTTAATCTGTGCTGCCTTGGCAGATCATATACACACAGACACATGAGTTGATATAAGGTGAAACAGACGGGATACAGCTGTTCTATTATATATCAACATAGAAACTTCAAAGAAAGAAATTTTGTTTTGTTTTTTGAGATAGGGTCTCACTATGTAGTTCATGCCAGGCTGGCCTTCAACTCATGGTGATCCTCCTGTCTCAGCCTCCCAAGTACAGGGATTCAAAGTAGAAATTAATAGCCTAGAAATTGAGACCTAAGCTTCCATTATTCTACGACCCACTTGATTAGTTAGCAGTGATTATCAGTTATTTATCACATGTAGTGGTGTGAACATAATTATTTATAATAGTCCCAAATGGAAATCTCCAAAATAACCATAAACAGGTGAATAGATCAACACGCATCAATCTGGTCAGATGATAGAACATTATTTAATCATTGAAAGTAATGAACTGATTTAGCACACTACAGTATGGATGAATCTTTTTTTTTTTTTTTTTTTTTTTGTCTTTTTCCTTTTTATCAGTACCAGGTATCAAACTCTGGACTGCCTGCTTGCAAGGCAGGCACTTATGCTGCTGAGCTAAATCCCCAGCCCCAGTATGGATGAATCTTGGTAACATGCTTAAACTTTGGTGGAGACTGGACATTGGGAATATTATAATCTGTAACCCTGGGATTCAGTTTTTCCCCTTCCCGGGGTTGGTAATTCCTTCTGGTAATTGTTTGTCCAGTGGGTTTTAAAACCTGTTTTTGCCCAGGCGTAGTGGCACATGCCTGTAATTCCCAGGATTTGAGAGGCTGAGGCACTTGAAGACTGCTGGGAATTCAAGGCCAGCATGAAAACAGTGAGATCCTATTTTAAAAAACAAAGCAAAACAAAACAAAACAAAAAAAATTTCTAGTTTCTTTGAAGTCGTTTTTTATTCTTTGTTTTTTGTCTTTTTGAGACAAGGTCTCATGATGCAGTTCTGGCCGGCCCTGCGCTCATGTTGTAGCCCAGGCTGACTGGCAATGACCCTCTTGCCTCAATCTCCCAAATTCTGGGTTATAGAGGTGTAACACCATGCACAGCTTCTTTGAAGTTTTTGATAGGATTATTTCCAAATGATGAAAAATATTTCCAAAAGATGGGAAGTATAAAACAAAAAGCGGCCTTTTATTCTGAGAACACGGAGAGAGATGACCTGCACTCCCCACCGCTGGCGTCCAGCGATCTCTTTGGCATACACGTGGCGTGGGGGTATGTAAGCAGCCTCAGGTTTGGGGTGGAACCTAAGGCGGGCATTAGGGATGCATGGGTAGCCCATTGGTCCTAGGTTTCGCGCCATAGGTAAATTCCCAGGGGCGGGAAGATGGCGTCACAGGTAACTTCCTAGGGGCGGGGGAGATAGGGGCTTCCTGCTTCCGGTTGAGGCTTTCCTGGCTACAGTGTCCTGTCTGGGCCAAAAGCCTTTCAGTTTTTATGTTGATCAGGACAAGCCTGAACCACGTAACAAGACCGGTTTAAAAAAAAAAAAAAACTTTTTTTTTTTTTAAATAAAAAAGTGATCAGTAGAGTTTATTTTAGTATAGATTCCTTCAATGCTTGGAGCAAACCCACTGTGGTGGGGCTGGGGATTTAGCTCAGCGGCATAAGCGCCTGCCTTGCAAGCAGGCAGTCGTGAGTTCGATCCCTGGTACCAATAAAAAACCCCATTGTGGTGGCACATGCCCATAATCCCAGCACTCAGAAGCCTGAGGCAGGAGTATTGCTGCGAGTTTAAGCCCAGGCTGAACTACATGAGACCCTGTTTCAAAAGAAAAGAAAAGAAAACAAAGTCAGTAGCCTAGCAGGCCCGAGGCTGGGCTGCTTGTGAGCACTGGGCTACCTCCTGCCTCAGTCAAGGCAGGCCACACCTCTGCATTGGCCACTACCTACTACCTGTACAGAACAGGCCAGCTGTCCTCAGGCCAAGTTAATGCCTTCGGGTCCTCACTGGGCATGCGGTCACCTGTGACCTTCCATGGTCTCAGGAAGAGGTGGAAAAAAAACTTCTTTTGTTTTTGATACCAAGGATTGAATTCATAACCTTGCGCTTGCCAGGCATGCGCCTGTGCCTCTGAGCTAAATCCCAGGCCCCACATTTTTTTTTTTTTTTTTAAGTAAAGAAAATCCGTATTTAGATCTCAGCCTTGGATTTGAGTGGGTTGCAAGGGTGATTGAAAAAAATATGGTGTAGGGGCTGGGGGTTTAGCTCAGCGGCATAAGTGCCTGCCTTGAAAGCAGGCAGTCGTGAGTTCGATCCCTGGTACCGATAAAAAGGAAAAAAGAAAAGAAAAAAATATGGTGAGTATTCAAGTTAAGTTTATTACAGTGAAAGCCCCATTGCCATCAACTCCTGTAAGATCATTGCCTCTCACCTCACGTCATCTTGCCCCTTCCAAAGTAGTCCTAGAAGTGCTCTACTGTGAGTGTCTTTATGAAATGTGAAAAATAGGGTGAACACGGTAGCCAAGTACCATCCTGTGCAAAGGTTTGTAAAAGCTTTACAGTCATCCACCTTATTCACTGGATGTGGCACTGTGTGACTTCTGGCTCTTCCCCAAAGTCAAAATAACCATGAAATGTAAACATTTTGAATCAATTCAGGCCAGCAAAGCAGCCATAACAATGTAACTAAAGACATCTACAAAAAAGGACTTCACAGCTGCTCAGAAAGCTACATGATAGAATAAGTATATTTGAAGTAAGGGGAAATTCTCTTCATCGGGATGAATGGTGTGTCTTTTTCTGTAACAAAGTTTTTATTTCATTTTTTTTATTTTAAATTTAAATATTCATCATGTATTTTTATACCTTGCATAATATGATATATCCAGCACTATTGTAGTATATAAAATCATCCCAAACCCAAAACATGCCTCCTGTGCATCACCTGTTTATCCTTCTCCACCTCTCTTTCCTAGGCAATTTACTTTGCTTTTTGTCCTTTGGGACACAGGGTTTTGCTATGTAGTTCAGTTCAGGCTGGCTTTGAATTTATTTTATGACCCAGGCTGGCCTTGAACTCCCAATGATCCTCCTGCCTCAGCCTCACAAGTGCTAGTATTACAGGCATGCACTACCATGCCCAACTCTTTTCATATTTTTTAACTGTCTTCTCAGTTTACTTTGCTTCCAGAATGCCCCCTACTTGGAGCATGCAGCCTTTTCACTCATGCGTGTATGATTCTGCCATGCCTTTGTGGCTTTGTAGTTTACTTTCTATGGCGGAGTAATGCTCAGTTGTCTGGATGTATCAGTTTATTTACCTACTTACCTCTTGAGGCCATCTTGATTGTTTCTTGGTCTTGGCAATTGTAAATTAAACGGTTAGAAGTCTTTGTGTGCCTGTTTTGATGTGGATATATGTTTTCATCCCCATTGGGTACATAACTAGGAGTGCAGTTGCTGGATTACATGGTAAGATTATATTTAGCTTTGTAAGAAATTGCCTGTGTGGAAGTGATTCAGAGTGTACATTCTCCACGGCATGGGCTTCCAGCCTGTGGCCGATCCACTTTCACTCCAGTTAATGTCTTTCGCCCCAGGCTACAACGTCTGGTTCATTTGCTTGCAATTTTCAGCAGTGGCCCAACTCTACCCTGAGAAAGTTCCAAGTTAGGCGAAATAAGGGCAAGACCTTTGTGTTAGGCTCTGGGAGAGATGGGCAAGTCAGACAGCCCCAGCTGTTTGAGAACAGAATCCTCTCTGTTCCTTGTAGCAGCAGGAAGCCTGGGGAGACACTCACTGTATTCCCACTCCCTGAGCCAGGCTGAGAGCCAGGGGCTTGCTTGGGGGCTCGATCCTGCCGCTGTTTCCTGGAGTCCTAATGAAGTTAGTGTTTTTGATGGTTCTATAGTGGAATGGGAGGGAAGTTTTAAAATGACTAATTCAATCTTCTTTGTTTGGAGTGTTTGTTTTGGAGCCAGGGTTTTTTCAGTGTGTTGCCCAGGCTGGCCTCAGGATCCTAGGTGTAAGGGACCCTTGCACCTTAGCCCACCATTGTGCTGAGACTGCAGGTACCCCACTTTGCCAACCTAATCTTTTTATTCCTGGAAGCTGTGTCTAGACAGTCTCATTCTTTTTTGTTTTTTACAAGATCATGTAAGTTGAGTTAGTTTGTGTACCCCTATGAGGGAGACAGTAAGGAATAATGGCATTGTTTAAGAATTGTGGGGTCAGGGGCTGGGGATTTAGCTCAGTGGCATAAGCGCCTGCCTTGGAAGCAGGCAGTCCTGGGTTCAATCCCTGGTACCGATAAAAACGAAAAAAGAATTGTGGGGTTGGTGGGACCTCACTTCCCCTCCTTCCTTCCCCAATCCACGCTTATCTCTGGGGCCATTTGTTAAAAAAGAGTAATAAGATAAAACAGTTTTTAAAATTTCCCCCAGAAGGGCTAAGGATTTAGCTCAGTGGCATAAGCGCCTGCGTGGCAAGCACAAGGTCGTGAGTTTGATCCCCAGTACCAAAAAAAACAAAACAAAAACAAAAACAAACATTTCACTAGAAAAAGAATTATGTGATTGATATTGGGGGAAAAAACTCCCAACGCACTGGATGTCCAAAATGCCAAGTTCATGTTCTCTAAAATCGAAGAATGAATTCTAGAAATAACGAGATTAAGAGGAGGAAGAATTTATTGAGAGAAAGAAAGCTTCTGTCTAAGCAGAACAGAAGAGGGCCTAGATAATGCGTTGCCCACCATCCCTGCTTCTCTAGCCTGTTTATTGAGCAAAGCCATGGGGGGAGGCAGGCTCAAGGTGGGACAGGAGTGTAATCAATCAGTAAGATTGCAAATGTAGTAGCTAAAGTAGTATTGATTCAGTGGGAAATCACAAGGTGGACATGAGGTGGGCTGAGACTGGTGAGCCAACAAGTTTACAACAAGCATAGTGGCTTGGGTAATAGTGATTAAATGGGAATCGAATTGGGAAGCAAGCCATACAGCAAGGCCCTGTGGTACAGACAGGGACTTTCCTGGGGGGTGTGGGTTAAGGAGGTTTGGCCCCCTACCCCAAGATGACTTGATATCTATTTAGAATATCAATCATGAGGGCTGATTTAGCTCAGTGGCACAAGTGCTTCCCCTGGCAAGTGCAAGGTCATGAGTTCGATCCCCAGTGCCAAAAAAAAAAAAAAAAAAAAAAAATCAATGAAGGATACTATCTAGAATATCAATCACTACTGTTTGGGGTTGGAGATTTAGCTCAGTGGCGTAAGCACCTGCCTGGCAAGCACAGGTTGTGAGTTCAATCCCCAGTACCAGGAAAAAAAACACTGCTGTTCAACCCCAGGGAAAGTAGGAGGGTGAGAAGTTCCTGTTTTTCTTGAAGCCTGGCCATCACCATCGGTGAATACAGCTCCAGCCCTAGTTGTCTTAGCATTGACCTCTCAAGGGCCCCGCCCTTCTGCCTGCCCTCAACATTTGCACCTAATTTAGCTCTTATAATAGCATTGGTACATACACCAGGTACGTGCTGGTATAATTTTTTTTTTTTTTTTTTGCCGTTATAAAATGTTAAGTGGCCTGTTCTTTTTTGGTCAGAGAGAAGCAGGCGTTCTCCACAATTAGAGAAAGGAAGAGTAATCCTGGGGATGGTGTGTGGGAGGCATCTCCGTATCTTCAGGGAGACTTTGGTCTGTTCCACTCAAAAAGCGTATTCAGGGATAATTTATTTCTGTAATGCAACTGTCAGGATGTCTTCCAGATTCATCTCCAGCGTTTCGGTATGATAATATATTCCTTCTAGTCCTCTTGTTCTTATGCCTGTTCTGCCATATTATCCAGAATTAATTCAAAGAAAACTACTTTCTCAGGAATGGTGCTGAATGTGTTGCCAAAGCAGAACATGTAATCACCAACTTCAGTTTCTACAGTGTGAACTCCATGTGATTTTCTCTATTCACAAACTAAAGCTTTGCCTTCTGGAGAGGCAAAGTGGAAATCACAAGGAAGCCTTGTCCTGCTCCACCTAAAGCTTGGTACTCATCTCCAGCAAGGCCTGCAGGTGCACAGGCTGTCAGAAAGTCAAGGTCAGGTCACTGTCTAAGGAAGGTGCAGCCCTGGGGGCAAAGTGACCTGAGGCATCTGAGCAGAAAGCCCATAGAGGGGGCTGGGGATTTAGTTCAGCGGCATAAGCGCCTGCCTTGCAAGCAGGCAGTTGTCAGTTCGATCCCTGGTACCGATAAAAACGAAAAAAAAAAAGAACAGAAAACCCATAGAGGGTATGGGGCACTGGTGCTCCTGTCTTTCCTCCCTGGACCCTGGAAAGCCAGAACCGTGAGTCTGATCCGTTTGTTGGGGGGTGAGTAGCCTCTCCCTTTGAAGAACAGATAGACATTCTTTCTGGGTCAGGGTTTTTTTTTGTTTTTGTTTTTGTTTTTGTTTTTGTTTTTTGTCTTTTTAAGACAAGGCCTCACCATGCAGTTCAGGCTGATCTTGAGTTTACTTTGTAGCCCAGGCGGGTTTTGAACTCACAACAATCCTGCTGCCTCAGCCTCCTGAGTGCTGGGATTACAGTTGTGTGCCACTATGCCTGGTTTTTCTGGGTCAGTTTTGGCAATGAGTCTTTCTAGGAATTTGTCTATGTTTCCGTTGTCAGTTTTTTTGACTCTAGACATCTAATTTATCTATGTTATCTAATTTGGGCATAATGGTGGATGTTGAGCTTGCCAGGCAGGTGCTTGTGCGCTGAGCTGTCTCCAGCCCTGTAATGCATGAGACTTTGACCCTGAGCTATTTATCTATGCAAAAAGAAATAATTGGGCATTCCTTACTTATTTCTGTTGATAATGTCTTCAAGGTGTCTTTTGGGTTGATTCCACTCCCAGGCAGGTAGATGCCATCTGCAGACAGTGGGAGACAAAATTTGACCAACCTCGCTGCCCTCAAACTGGTGTGGGCAATTTTATTTTCCCCAGAAGCTTGTGAACTTTCTTTCCATAAGACATTTATGAGTTACTGTGACAGGGATGTTTAAAGAAGGAAGCGTAGCTTTGTAGTAAATTCTTACTTTTGTTCATTGGAAGAAGGTATATGTAAAAAGATGAGTTGGAAAGTAATTAGAGCATTTCGCTGGCTGTGGGGTGAAGGAGATTGCCGCTGGAGACAGATAAAGCAACAAATGACTTGAGGAATTCTGGTAAAGGTATAAGGGGTAAAGAAGCCTCTAAGATACTTGTCATTCATCTAATCACTTGGGCAATCTTTCCTAGCAGTGGGACATGGCTATGCTTGATTTAAATTTTTATACCTTTGAAGCTCACAGGATAAACTTACAAATTATCATGTAGCAGTCACATTTTATACGTCAGCCTTTTATGCACACAGAAAAGGTGACTAATTACTCTTCATTAACATGTGTAAGGCAATTACCAGGCAGGTCTTACACCACTGAGCTAAATCCCCGACCCTATTGGCCCACACACCCAGAGATTAGTCTCCAGAAAGGAATCCAGCTGGTTAACATTCCATTGGCCACTGGGTTCAATGGTGATTCACCAAAGAGATACTAGGGAAAACTCTCCTCTGTTTTAAGAGTAGCAAGCTGCTCTAAGAGCGTTTAGCTAGCTGACAGAGTAACCACTGTTTGTCGGAGTTCTATAAGGGATAGTTAAAAACCTAAGATAATTACCTAGTGCTTTATAAGTTTACAATAAAGATTATAAAGCCCACAACTTAATACCAAAGTATTTTTCCTAAGTACATAAAGAGTTGGAGAACCTGCCTTAGTCTAAATGTGTTTTGGTCAGTTAAGTGTGCTGCTTTTGGAAATAGCTCCCTCTGGTTTCACCTAGAAGTCAGTTCTTTCCACTGTTCTCCGGTTCAGTCTCCTAAAGGAGACCTATCCGGAACACTAAGCTGGGACATGGCTTTTGTGTGTGCTCTGGCAAAATTCTGATGTCTCATCTGACCCACAGACAGAGTTTATCCCTCTTCTAAGATGACTTCTCTGGCTTTGGCATTAGCAAATGCTTATTTTCTACAGACTTAATAGGAAGAAAAGGTTGGAACAGTCTTATTTTCTAACTCTAATTTTCCAACTCTAAAATGGAAAAATATAACGTGGTAGGAAGCCAGGCATATTGGTGCATTCTTTTTTTTTTTTTTTTTTTTTTTTTTCTTTTTATCGGTACCAGGGATCGAACTCATGACTACCTGCTTGCAAGGCAGGCGCTTATGCCGCTGAGCTAAATCCCCAGCCCCTAGTGGTGCATTCTTGTAATCCCGAAATTTGGAAGACTGAGGCAGGAGAATCATTTGTCAAGTTCAAGATCAGCCTACGCTACAAAGTAAGGTCATGGCTAGCCTGAACTGCATAGCAAGATCTTGTTTCAAAAAGACAGAGAGACCAAAAAAACAAAAATCAAAAAACAACTGGTGGGAAAGATTAGAAGTAAAGCCAAAGAAAGAAAACTGAAGCAGAAACAGGCCTGACGTTTCCTCTAGAGTGTAGAGGAGGATCAGAGCCAGTCTGTCCCAGTGAAACCTGTCCTCCAAGTCTTCAGACATAGACCGAGTGTTGTTTAACTGGGAGAAGGAATCCTGTGTTTCGTCCCAGCCCAGAGTGTATGAAACAAAAGCAAACTCTTAACACCATCCAATGGTCTTGGTGGAAGATCTCCAAATGATATAGGAGAAAAAGCTCCCAATGCGCTTGATGTCCGAAGTGCCAAGTTCCTGTTCTCTAAAATTGAAGAATGAATTTTAGGAACACCAGAGGTTAAGAGCAGAACATATTTATTGAAAGAAAGCTGTCTGAGTTCCCAAGTGAGTTGCCAAAGACTTTTCTAGGGACTTCCCCCTCACTCCCCACCCCCAGGACCCCTTGGTTTTATAGAACAAAACCAAGAGGTGAGAGGGATCTAAAATGGAGCAAAATGGGAACTCCCAAGGTGGGCGGGCATAGGGTGGGATAAAACTATGATCAACCAATAAGATTACAGTGTAATCGTTTGGGAAAGATTGATTAAACCAGGATCCAATAGGAAAATAAGTCGTGTACAAAGTGGGAACAGAGCTTTTGCCTGTAGGGGGTTGGATTAAAGGCTTCTGGCTTCCTCAAAATGATTGATATCTATTTAGAATATCAGTCCTCGATGTTTATCCTTAGGCTATGGTTGCATTTGTTTTGTTCTTTTGTCTTGAGAGTTGGCTCACGGCCAGAGGTGTTCTGTTTTCCCCCATAGTTGCAAGGTATCTGATCTTCTGCATTGTCTCCTTCAAGCACTCTGCCCCATCTGATTACCTATAATATTCTGTCTTATTCAGCTGCCTATAATAATAGGGTGCTTTTATTTCTTGGTATTTTTTAGGGTGCAAAGTTAGTGTATTTCCTTCTGTTCTCCCTTTCCCCTCCTCTTCTTCTCCCTCTCCTCCTTTTCTCTCTTCTCCTTTCCTCCCTGCTTTCCCTCCTCTTGGCTACATACCAAACCTTTCTTTTTTCCAGATGACTCAAAACCATTGATGGTTGGACAGTGTCGAAGTATACTGTTAAGCTTTTGGTCTGAGAATTCCCTTGCTGTGAACACTGGTTGGCTGTGTCTTGAGTGTTGTATGACTTTTGCTTGTTCTGTTGTCATTATCTGCTTTTTTGCCTTTTTTTTTTTTTTTTTTTTTGGTCCGTACAGGGGAATCAAACTCACCACTGCACACTTGCAAGGTGGGCACTTATGCCACTGAGTTAAATCCCCAGCTCGACTTTGTTTTTGACAAGTTTGTCATCAGGCTGATGATCATCCTTTGTAGACTATTGGCCTCGTCTTTATGGTACATTTAGTTTGCTCTTTATCCATAGTGTCTTGCAGTTCTACTGTGTGTTGTGGAATGAGGTTTTTTTTTTTTTTTTTTTTTTTTTTTCTTTTTTTGTGGTGGTGGTACTGGGATTTGAATACAGGACTTTCACACTGACTTGCATACTTCCCCAGCCCTTTTACTTTTTTTTGTCTTGACAATGTCTCCTAGCTAGAATTTGAGATCCTTTTGCCTTAGCTTCCTACATTGCTGGGATTACAGATGTGCCCTACACCACCCAGCCAGACCCCACCTTTTATTTAAATGTCTTTGATTTCTAGAACTTCCTCCCCCCCCTAATCTTTATTCTCATCTGAAGTGACATCATATTCTCTTATGCTCAGTTTTGTTGGCTGTCCCCATGTTACTGTTTTCTAATTCTTGGGGCTTGTAAGCAGAACCTAACTTTGCATTCACTTGGTTTCTCTTTGGTGGTGCAGCTTTTTAAGCCTCTTAAGTCTCCACCTTGAGCTCAAGTTTGAGGTTTTCTCTTCCCATTTGTCTTTTTTTTTTTTTTTTTTTTTTTTTTTTTTTTTTTTTTTTGTGGTCTTTTTCCTTTTTTATCCGTACTGGGAATTGAACTCACGACTGCCTGCTTGCAAGGCAGGCGCTTATGCCGCTGAGCTAAATCCCCAGCCCCTCCCATTTATCTTTTTATGAACCCCAGTTTCAACCCTCAGGGTATTTTATTAATAGAAGTATGACATGAGCCATACATAATATATTCTAAAAAACACATGAAAAAATAAAAAGTATATGAAATTAATTTAGTAACATATTTAACCCACCATCTCTAAAATATTGTCACTTTGGCCAGGTATGGTGGTGCACACCTGTAATCCCAGCACTTGGGAGGCTGAGGCAGGATTGCTGGGAGTTAGGGGCCAGGATGGGCCACGTAGTGAGACTCTGTCTCCAAAAACTCAAAATAAATAAATAAATATTGTCACTTTAATGTACATAAAAATTTACTCCATTTACATTTTTTGCACTAAATCTGTCCAGTCCCAGTTGCACTCTATGCTTACAGTGTGTCTCCATCTGGGCCAGTCACAGTTGAGGTACTTTATGGCCTAGAGACACAGTCTCTTTCCCCCAGTGCCAAGTCCCCTATGTGAATCTCATTTTCCCCTCAGGACACCTAAAGCTCACTTTAAGTTTTCCCACTGAGCTGGTCAGCTTTCCTGTTGCTGAACACAATACGTGGTGCCCACAGCTTCAAGGAGCAAAGTTTGAATTGGTCCTGTATTCAGCCTCTGGTCAGCTGGCTCCCAGGCATCAATATGGGGAAGCAAAGCTACTCAGTTGTGGCAGCTGGGATGCAGAGCAGGGTGATAGTGCCAGAAAGGGGGCCAACAACAGTGAGTAGCAGTTGCTCCTACTTTTTGGCATCGGCGTCCAGTTTCCTAGAAAACAGTTTTCTTCCCATGGACGGATGGAGGCTGGTTTCAAGATGATTCAAGTACACTAAATTTGTTGTGCAATTTATTTGTATTACTATTTCATTGTGATATTTAATGAAATGATTGCACAGCTCACCATCACGCAGAACTAGTGGGATCCTTGGCTTATTTTCCTGCAATTAGAGGGTCCCACCTGGAGCTGATGGGACAGTGAGGCCCAAAGTGTGTTACTTCTGTCATCTACCCCATAATCTTATGCTGGCTGCTGTCACTGAAGAAAAGCCTGCTTTATAAAAACCAGATGCTGGAAATGTAAGCAGGCTTTGCAGCACTTTTATGGCAATATCAAGTTATTTCACCTTCACATCATCTACAACATACGGAGATTTGAAGTGGTCTCCAACATACTGTTGAGGCCACTGTGATTTGTGCTCTCAAGTAATTGATTCTCCTCTGGCATAGTCAAAGTCAGTTGATCTGATTTATTCACAGTTAAGTCATAGATCCATTCCTTCCCAGATGTAGGATCTTTTGTGGTTGGGAAGTAATGCACAAACTCTTTTGAAAGCTGAGAGAGGTGATTATGCACTATATTGGAGAAAAAAGGACCTGCCTCAAGTCTCTTTCAGAATCCAGCTAATGTTTGAAATATGTCAAAAACACCAATGTTCACTTGTTGCCCCATATTCCTACTTTGGTTTTGAATGCATCCACAATATCTGCTGACTTGAACCCAGTTGTTATACTCCTCTGAAAAGTTCATTTAGCAAGTTGAATCTATCACGCAAATAAACCAGTTTTGCAACCTATTCTGTGTCACCAAACTGTACTGCTTGTTGTGCCTGTTTCTCTAAGAAACGTCAAGCTCATGCAAATTTGGAAACTCTCGCAGTGATCACCCTTCAGAAAGCCATCCCACTTCTGTGGATAAGAGAAGGCATGCATCTCCCTGCAGGGTTGCATCAACAGACATGAGCAACGTGGTTGATAATTTAATCATGTCCTGCAGAACGTTGTTAAGTTTAGGTGACTTTTTTTGTGAGCCAGCATTCTCTATGGATGACACAGTGAGTCACACTTACAAGCAACCTCTTTGACCTGCATATTGAAACCAGGAAGCTATCCAATAATTTACTGACACAAAATGACCAATTCAGATTTCCTGATATAATTCAAAACTTGAATAGTTATGCTTCTGTATTGTTGGGTAGAACAAAAATGCACATAACATACCCTCATGCATATTGTCCTGGAAAATATGTCACACAAAACAAGCATTATTGTTGCCTTGCCATCATTAGTAGACTTATCTGCTAGCATTACATACCAGAGCAACTCATGAATCCTCGCTGACAATTGTGCCTCCATATCTTCTTACTAATTCATCGGTTTGTCTAGATATGATGCTACCCAAAAGAAGAACACATGTCATACTTTGAACCACAGCCTCTTCAAAAAGTTCATAACACATGTCTTAGCAGTAGGCAAAATCAGCTATTTGCCAATAGTCTCCTATCCTAGGCCTGACCCTGTTTAACTTCTAAAATCAGACAAGACCAAGCACATTCAGGGTGGGCCATTGATTTTCTTACTACTCTTACTAGTAGTAAAGGGCTTCTTTTTTTTTTTTTTTTTGTCATTTTCCTTTTTATCGGTACCGGGGATCGAACTCACGACTGCCTGCTTGCAAGGCAGGCGCTTATGCCGCTGAGCTAAATCCCCAGCCCCATAAAGGACTTCTTTACCCACGTGGTTGGCCACCAAGAATGATGCTGTCAGTACAGACACATTTGATAAAGAGTTGGCCTTCAATAATTGCTTCTGACTGAGTGTGCCAGAGTACCAGCACTCAGGAGGCTGAGGCAGGATGATCTAGGCCAGTTTGGACTACACAGTTAAGACCCGGTCTCAAAAAAAAAAAAAAAATGCTTCTGTGTTTTGTGTTCAGGTCTTTTTTCCTTCTGAAAAATTCCAGAATCTTGTCTTTTGATGCAGACTTCTTGATCTCCATGTAGCTAAGCAGTTCTGAAGGTTTCAAGGTTTTGTTGGGTAAACTGGTATTGCCACGTGTATAAAAAGCAGGTTTGGAGGATGTGGATCACCTAGTGCAATGAATGCATAATTTAAGTAGGACTCTTTACCTTCTTTTAAGTGCAACTTTCTTTTTTGTTTGCAGTAGTAGTGTCTTCTGGCTCACCTTTGGGTCTCGTCCCTTTTTTAAAGAAGCTCTCCAGTGATGTTTGTTTTCTACTCATTTGGGCTGAGATTTGCTCTGGGGTTCCCAAACCTGTGACTGAGACAAATAGGCAATGCAAAAAAGAGGCACAGGGGGCTGGGGATTTAGCTCAGCGGCATAAGCGCCTGCCTTGCAAACAGGCAGTTGTGAGTTCGATCCCTGGTACCAATAAAAAGGAAAAAGACAAAAAAAAAAAAAAAAAAAAAGAGGCACAGATGGAAGTAGTAAATAAAATAATAAGCAAGTCATATTCAGACTAAAATGTGTGTCGGATTGTGACTTAAAGCCTGTTACCAGATGCAGCCATACAGTTGTAGTGTGTCAGCTCATGTGACACTATAAAACCTGTTATAGCTTAACTATCACTGGTCACTCTTTGCAAGCAATTGATTTATTGCCATCTCTGCTAATGTTAGTCTGTACTGCAGCTGTTCCTCAGCACTAGCATCCACCCCGCAGCTCTACGTTAGATCATCAGGCATTAGATTCTCTAGCAGCCTAGATCCCTTGCAGGTACTGTTTTTTCACGTGGGGTTCGTGCTCTGCGAAGAAGCTAATGCACCACTGATCTGACAGGAGGTGGAGCCCAGGTGGCCCTGTGAGGGGAGAGGAGCAGCTGTACATACAGATGAAACCTTGCCAGCTTCCCTGCTGCTCACTGGCTCTTTATAGTCTGCAGACAGTACCAGGCCTTGGCCAGGGTTTAGGGACCACTGATGTATAGTATTCAAGGCTTTAACCCTACAGACAGCCTGAGACCCAGCCAGGCACATGCTTTACTAATCTGCTAGGTCTTTCTGTCTTGCTGTTTTGTTATCTTGAGCTAGCGTCTGGTGTGCTGTTCAGGCTGATTTTGAATTCACTATGTGGCCTACACTGGTTTTGAATTCATGGTGATCCTCCTGCCTCAGTCTTCCAAATGCTGGGATTACAGGTGTGTGCCACCACACCTAGATATAGACATTTTCTTAATCTAGTGAAGCTGACCTATTAGAATTAATAGTCACACTCTTTTTGTATTTTTAGCTGGCGAAAGAGGTCTATTTAGCTGACCATGTGCTGGGAACCTTTCATTTGTTGCTTATTCTTCTGCTCCATGTACAGATGAGGAAACTGGGGCTGTGGAGCTCAAGTGACTTGCTCAAAGTCACGTGGCTGTTAGGTGACTGAGAGCAGACCTGCTTTGGACTGTTTGAATTCTAAGTCTGTTCTCTCCCTGCCATACCATATCACTACATCATAATTTTAATTCCTCCTTGTTCATTTTCAGGAACTAATCACCACCAAGGGCTCTATCTATCTGACTTCTTCCTCGGCCTTGCCTGTCTGAGAGTGGCCAGGACCAGGTAGCAGAGAGCCATGGACCAGTTTGGCCTTGGGGACAAGGGTGCCCTTCCATCAGAAACGCACCTTCCTTTGTTCTCAGAGAGCCAAGGTCTCAACTGCAGTGACACCCTCAATCGGGATCTGGGTCCCAGCACACGTGACCTGCTTTATGCCAGCCTGGGTGGCTTGGACCTGGACTCCACACTCTCGGTACCTGATGTGCCCAGTGAGGTGCTGGAGGATAACTTAGACACCCTGTCCCTGTACTCAGGGAGGGACAGCGACTCTGGGAAGCTGCTGGAGGAATATACAGATCTGGAGTCCCAGACTTCTATACAAGGTAAGGCTGTCCCCTGGGTAGATGGCCCTGGGATGTTTAACATCGATGCAGCCAGTTCAGCAAATTCTCCCCTCCTACAAATGATGTAGGCAAAGGCTACCCTTCCACTCCCACATTTAGAGTCATTCCCAACTCCCTAGCAAAAGAAACAGAATTAACCCTAAGAATGATGTTGAGAGCCATTGCTGTGTGGAGATATTCTAGCCTTTTGCTGGTGTGTATGGAGCCTGGTGAGAGACTTTCCTGTCCATGACCTCATCTCAGCAGCTCTCTACCTTCCCAGAATGCACTGGGGTCCTGTCCATTCTGCTCTCAAGCTGTGTGACATCCCTAGGCCTCGCCATCTTCATTGTAAAGTAGAGAGAAGCAAAAGCAGAAACGTCATAGAAGCTCTTCATAGAGCTATGAAGAACCACACAGGTATTAGGTTTTTTTTTTTTTTTTTTTTTTTTTTTTTCCTTTTTCGTTTTTATCGGTACCAGGGATCGAACTCATGACTGCCTGCTTGCAAGGCAGGCACTTATGCTGCTGAGCTAAATCCCCAGCCCCGTATTTTGTTTTCTTAAGAGATCCCAGAACTCCTGGGCTCTTGTGACCCTCCTGCCTGCACCACCACACCCAGCTAGTTACCTATACTGTATTTCTCTTTTTTGCAGGGAGTGAGGGAGGTTTGAGACAAGGTCTCACTATGTAGCCCAGGCTGGTCTTAAACTCACAGCAATCCTCCTGCCTCAGTCTCCTGAGGGTTGGGATTACAAGTATAGGTCACCACACCCAGCTGATATTTCATTTTAAATAGGCCCTTGATTCAGTTCTTTTCTTTTAAGTACCGGGAATCGAATTTATGACCTGGTGCTTACCAGACAGGTGCTGTGCCACTGAGCTGTATCCCAGCTCCGGCCCCAGTTCTAAACCTTTGTTTTCAGGAGGGGAAGAACAAGGGAGAACTCCTGAACTAGTTAAAGCCCTTAGTTAAATCTTTTGGTTTGCCTTCTGGCTTCCCACAGAGCAGAAATTCCTTGTTTGTTAATCGTCTTCCTCAGTTCCTGATTTAGTTAGTTAAATGAATAAACAGGACTAAACCAAGACTTTTGCATATTGATAATCACACATGGAACTTCAATCAGGTATTAATCCTTTTTCGTTTTTTCTGTGATGGGAATTGAACCCAGTGCCTTTGTACTGAGCTATGTCTAAATCGCTGAATTTCCAAGGCTGGGCTCAGACCTGTGATCCTCCTGACTCACCTTCCAGAATATTGGGATCACTGTGCCACCTGGCCTGCCTGGCTCAGATGTTAATCTTTTTTTTTTTTTTTTTTTTTTTCTTTTTTTGGTACCAGGAATCAAACTAAGGACCTTGTGCTTGCCAGGTAGGTGCTGTGCTGCTGAGCTATATCCCTGGCCTCTCAGATGTTAATCTGAATCGGAATAAGTAGCTCAAGGACCATTCCATCCGAGAGTGGTGATATAAGCCTATATTCCCAGTACTGGAGAGGCTGAGGTAGTAGGATCACTTTGAGTTCAAGGCCAACATGAGCTACAAAGTGAGTTCAAGACCAGCCTGAGATGCATAATGAGAGCTTATCTTAAGAACAAAAACAGGGGCTGGGGATTTAGCTCAGCGGCATAAGCACCTGCCTTGCAAGCAGGCGGTCGTGAGTTCGATCCCTGGTACCAATAAAAAAAAAAAAAACAAGAACAAAAACAAAAACAAGAAAATCGGGCATGGTAATCCACACATCTGTAATTCTAGCACTCAGGAGGCTGAGGCAGGAGGATCACTGTGAGTTCAAGGCCAGCCTGTGACACATTGTGAGTCTAAGGCCAATTTGAACTACATAGCAAGACCCTGTCTCAAAAAACCAAAACCAAAAGCAAACCAAATAAAACACAACAGATATTCCAAAGAACCTGCTAAAATGAAAAGCATCTGAGGGCTCCACTCCAAAGAAGATGACGTAGCCAGGCATTTGCTTTGTCATGTGCTGGCCTGATGGCAGGAGAAGAAATAAAGATACTAGACACCTGCTGAGATGCAGGCACTGGTGAGGCACCAGGCAATAAGCAGGGTCCCCACCCGGTCACAGAGATGGCCTGAAAGTGCTGATAGTGGGACTCTGTGTAATTCCATTACTGTCATCAGATACTCACAGTGGTCTGTCCAAGTCATTAATCTAGTTCAATCTTTCCTAATTTGATTTACACTTGAGTTTTTTTTAACCTTGTAGGAAAATAGGAATTCGTTGAAAATTAAATTTCTTTTCTTTCTCTTTCTTTCCTTTAAAATAAATAACAGGGTCTCACCACGCAGTTCAAATTGGCCTTAGGGCTCACTTTGTAGCTCAGGCTGGCCTCAGACTTGCAGCAATTCTCCTGCGTCAGCCTTGCAAGTGCTGAGATTACAGGCATAAGCCACCATGCCCAGCCTGTGAATAGCTTTTTACATACTGAATTTTCTTTGGAATTTTATGTTTTCCTTCAAGTGAATCTACCCAGACAGAAAGTAACACTTTCCCCAGGCCAGTATCTCTGTTTGCCTGTTTCTCAGTATCCTTGCCAAATTTTTTCAACCTTTTCTTTTCTCTTTTCTTCTTTAATTCATTCATTCATTGTATTGAGACAAGGTGCCTAGTTTAGGCTGGCCATAAACTCACTGTATAGCCCAACCTGGTTATAAACTTGTGGCATCTTCCTGTCTCAGCCTCCCAAGTTGCGTGATTACAGGTATGCCCTACTATGGATCTTTTTTTTTTTTTTTTTATCAGTACTAGATCAAACTCACGACCACATGCTTGCAAGGTAGGCGCTTATGCCACTGAGCTAAATCCCCAGCCCCTGGTGTGCCCTGCTATGCCCAGCAACATTTTGTTTTCCAGTTTAACAGTTGCTTTAAGGAGCTTTTAAAGTAACTCAGTAAGGCTAAGAGATGGCTCCAGCAGAAGCCCAGATTTTCCTTGCTTCCATAGTTGGAATTACTAAACTCCCTGTGGCAGTCATTTCTCCTATGAGGGAGATGAGGGCCTGGCAAGGGAAGTGGCAGAAGTCCTGGCAGGGCAGAGCTGGGCACGCACCCTTTGCTTGCTTCCATGTCCAACAGCCACTTCTGGCCTGTCCCTCCCCATGTCCTAAACTGTGGGATCCCATCTCTGCAACTCAGTAGATAAATGGTTGTTTTTTTTTTTTTTTTTTTTTTTTCTTTTTGAGACAGGGTCTCTCTATATAGTTCAGGCTGGCCTCAAGCTCACTTTGTAGCCCAGGCTGAACTTGCAATAATCCTCCTGCCTCAGCCTCCCGAGTGCTGGGATTACAGGCGTGAGCCACCATGCTCAGCTCTAAACAGTTGTTTCTAAACAGTCTGATTCATCCATCAGACTGATCTAAAGTGCAGAAAAATCTTTCATTTTGGCTGTGTGTGGTAGCACATGCCTATCATCCCAGCACTCAGGAGGCTAAGGCAGGAGATCACTGTAAATTCAAGGCCAGCCTGAGCTATGTAGCTACAAGTCAATAGGTAAATCTTTCATTTTTTATTCATCTAACATACAGTTGTTGAGTGCCCACTAGTGCCAGATCGGAATCTGAGCAGCTGGGAACATGGCAGAGCCCAGCACAAGCCTTGTGTCCATGGCCTATATGTTTCTAGTGGTCAAAAATCACCCTCTCTTTAATCTTCATTCACCAGCCCCAGTTCTGTCCCACTCTCTGTCTTGGTCAAGACAGACACAGTCAGCTTCCCTTTTACACACTGTCCTGCTGATGCCCAAAGACGCCTCCTTCCTGCACCTCTCCCCAGAGTCTTTCCAGGTCCTTCAGCCACTCCTCAGGTGAAAATTCCTAAAAATAATTTCTGTCACTTTATCCAAGAGATGCAGAAAACATGACAAATTCAGACATGCACAAAGAGGGAGATAAAACTGACCCATCCTCCCACGAATCCATTCTGTTTTCTATTCAAATCCACAAATCTGTTCTGTTTTCTATTCAAATATGTTTGTTTGTTTTGAGACAGGGTCTTGCTTTATATTCCAGGCTGGCCTTGAACTTCCTATATAGTCTAGGCAATTTGAAGTGATCCTCCTGCCTCAGTCTCCTGAGTGCCACCACATCCAGTTTCTTTCTCTCTCTCTCTCTTTTTTTTTAATAGGTACGGGGAATTGACCTCATGACTGCACGTTTGCAAGGCAGGTGCTTCTGCCGCTGAGCTAAATTCCCAGCCCCTCTTTCTCTTTTTTTAAGAACTAGAGTTGTTCTGTTTTGTAGTAGGCTGCCTGTCTCTCATCCTTCATGTGATCAGGTGTTTCCCTACAGTTTTGAGAGGCATATGTCACAGACCACTTAAACCATAATGCAGTCATCCGTGGGTACTGTTTCTGGATATCAGGCCAGGCTGAGGTTTACAGGAAAAGTGATGTACATTCAGCTCCTTGTGGCCAGAGCTTTGGTGCATTTACAGTTAAGAACCCACAAGTAGAGCCGCCTGGTGAGTACAGGAGTTTACAGGGTCTGGATGGCACCTGCTCTTTCAGATCGCCCACTGTGTGCACCGCACCAGGCTCCAGCACAGTGTGCAGCCCTGCCCAAAGTGGTCACGCTGCCTAGAAGTGCTTCAGCCTGCCACCAAGTCTGTTCCTTGTCACACGGCATAAAACCGAGCGTAGGCCCGGCTCCCCCTTCTTGCCTTGCAGAGCTGCTGAAGCTGGAGGAGATTATGAGAACCTGGAGGCCTCTGCGGCAGCAGGGCTCTCGAAGTCCCCAGCTGTGGATGACCTCTGCTTCTTCTCTCCTGTTCAGATCAGGGGCCAGGCGCATTCAAGCTTCCCAGAGAGGCTGAGGAAGGAGGCAGGGCCACCACAGGCAGCGCGAGGAAAGGGAAGCGGCAGCACAACTCTCCCCAGAACGCACTTCTGGACTGCAGCCTGTGTGGGAAGGTGTTCAGCAGTGCCAGCTCCCTCAGCAAGCACTACCTGACGCACAGCCAGGAGCGGAAGCACATCTGCAAGATCTGCAGCAAGGCCTTCAAGCGGCAGGACCACCTGTATGTGGGCGGCAGGCAACTGCCGTCTCTCTTCCCGCCCAAGTCACCCCACTCTGTGCTCTGTTGGGTTTTTGGCTTCTTGTTTCCGAGATGTAAATCGCTGGGCTCAGGTGGACATGGACTCCATGCTCCTCACCTGGCCAGGTTCTGGTCCAGTTTGATTCACACCAGTGAGGAAATAAATCACTGCTTTGATCTTCTGCTTAGAAACATATAATGACCCCCGAGGTAGTTAATGATATCTTGTGGGAGTTTGGTTAACAGTAGAGAAATGGGGGCTGGGGATTTAGCTCAGTGACATAAGCGCCTGCCTTGCAAGCAGGCAGTCGTGAGTTCGATCCCTGGTACCGGTAAAAACGAAAAAGACAAAAAAAAAAAAAAAAAAAAAAAAATAGAGAAATGCTAAGTCCCTGGTAGATATCTGAGGACAAGTGATCTGCTGATGGGCGGGGCGGGGGGGGTGACTCGGAGTGCAGGTGACTCTGAGATGCCTGTTTCCAGGATATGGCAGTGGAACACTATCTGTTGCTACTTCCTTTCCTGCATCTTCTCTTTCTGCTCCTCCTCTTCTTCCTCTTCTTCTTTCTTCTTCCTTTGTTTTTGTTTTTGTCTTTTTGAGACAGGGTTTCACTGTGCAGATCAGGCTGGCTTTGAACTCAATTTGTAGCCCAGGCTGGTCTTGAACTCACACCATCCTCCTGCCTCAGCCTCCCGAATACTAGGATTACAGGCATGAGCCACCACGCCGGCTGTTCTTTTAAATTCTTGATTTTCATAAAGAAACTCAGAGTTAGGAGCAAAATTCCTTTGTTCCTAATGTCTTGGAACTGAAGAGCTGTCCATGCAGATACAGGGAAGGCAGGCTAGTTTTAGCCCAGAGATTTGCAAGTGCTTACAGTGTGAGGAACCTATCTCTTACCAGCATGACCCTGGAAAAGGAAGCCTTTCCTTCGCTCCTGTCACATGCTGGAAACAGCTAGAACTTAGGCCTTCCAGTTCCTTCTCTGTTGCTTCTCTTGAAGGAGGTCACGGGCCATCTTTTGGGAAAGGCTTCTATGGGTAAGGGCTCGCCCCAGGGCCACAGGCAAGGAGGACTGTCAGGGCCCCGGGCAGTGACCTCCTCATTTGTTCATGGTATGTTAGTGCAGACATCCGGATGAGGTAAGGTCCATACTTGCACAGTCACACTCGCAGGTGCCGTGGGCACACCTGGCTGTCTGGCTGTGGGAAGTCCACACTGATGTGGGCATCTGTGAATTGTTTTCTTGCTGTGATATTTCCAGGTCTCCACCTGCCCTTACTCTGGGAAGGCAAACCCCAAACTGGCATCTCCTGGATGTGTTCTGGAGAATGCTGTTTCTCAGGAACACCAGTGGGGGCCACTTCAGAGCTGCCTCTCCGCTTTCCCCCTCTTCCTTCCTCTCCTCTCTCCCCTCCCCCTCTTCCTCTTTTCCCTCCCCCTTGCCCTTCCCTCTCCCTTCTACTGAGCGCAGTTTCTGGGTTGTGTTATGGGTGCACTGAGGACCCTCATGGCCTCTTGGGTTCTGCAGTAGGAGGCGGGTCCCAGGCGCCCGCCCACTAGCCGACATCCTGTCTTATGTCTGACCCCAGGACCGGGCACATGCTCACCCACCAGAAGACCAAGCCCTTCGTGTGCATTGAGCAGGGCTGCAGCAAGAGCTACTGCGACTACCGCTCACTGCGCCGGCACTACGAGGTGCAGCACGGCCTGTGCATCCTGAAGGAGGCCCCCCAAGAAGACGATGCCTGTGGGGATACCCCATATGCCCCCGACACAGCTGGCCAGCCCCTGCCCAGTGGCCTACGGCCCCTGGGGCCCCCAGAAGCCAGGTCCCCTGGCTCTGTCCTGCCTAACCGAGACCTCCTGCGCTGTATCGTGAGCAGCCTTGTCCAGCAGAAAATCCCTTCGCCTGGCCCTGCCACAATGGGGCCTGCGGATGGTGAAGGGAGGAGCACGGCCTGTCCCTGCGCCACTTCGCCAGGGCCCTCCTCCTGTATTTCAGGAGCCCTGGGCATGGAGGCGCCTGAAGAGCCTAGGCCTCCGAAGCAGGAGCCGGCTGCAGATGCATTTACAGCCATCACTTCAGAGACAGCCGAGAGCACTGGCACTGATCCTCCGGAGTCCGAGCCCCCACTTCTCCAGCTCCCCTCCTCCCTGGAGGACTGGCCTGAGGGTGGCTCCCTGCCCACCTCCCTGCCTTCCTTCCGGGGTCAAAAGGTCCCTGTCAGTTCACAGCCATCCAGCCATAGCTTCCAGTGGCTCCGGAACCTACCCAGCTGCCCCAAGAGCAAAGGCAACAATGTGTTTGTGGTCCACAAGACACCTGGGGAGGGCTCTGAGTCCAGCCCAGGGCCCAGCAGCACCTCAGCTCCAGCGGAGCCTTTGCCCAGCTCGGGTGGCAGTCAGGACGCCCTGCCCTTCCTGCCCACACTCCCGAAGGCATCCAGTGAGGCCTCAGGCAACCCCAGACCTGATAGTGGGGATGAGGACAGCTGGGCTTCCAAGAAGAGTGAGTCCTTCCCATCAGAGGCCACACCCCTCTTCCGCCAGCTGTTCCTGAAGTCTCAGGAGTCCCTGGTGAGCCATGAACAGATGCAGGTGTTCCAGATGATCACTAAGTCCCAGCGGCTCTTCTCCCACACCCAGGTCACTGCCGCTGCCTCCTCACAGCCCTCAGGGCCCGAGGGCAAACAGACTGCCCTGAAGTCCCTGCAGGGGCCCTGGCCACAGCAGCCCAGAACCCTAGCACCTGCTGTGGACTCTCTGCAGGTGGGCCCCAGAAACACAGAGCCAGAGGGCTCCCCAGCACGCAGGAGAAAACCCACACCCATGGTACCCAGAGAAGCCTCCCCTAATGGCACCCGGCGAGGCGCAAAGGCAGCCCTGAAAGTGGCCTCTGCGCCACCCTCACTCAGCACATCATCTCCGGACCCCTCCCAAAACCCAGAGGTCTCTTCTTTGGCCAAGCAGCTTCGATCTTCCAAAGGGACCTTGGACCTAGGGAACATCTTTCCCACAGCAGGCCCAAGGCAGGCCCAGACAGGCAGCGATGAGCTGCCCAGCACCCAGCTGTCCGACAACAACACAGTCTCGGGGGCCACGAGAAGCGAGAAGGGTCCTGCCTGTACCCGAGGTGGAGGTTACAGGCTCTTCTCAGGCCACCCCAGAGCCCCGAGGTTTTCGGGCTTCCGGAAGGAGAAGGTGAAGATGGACGTGTGCTGTGCAGCTTCTCCGAGCCAGGTGGCCATGGCTTCTTTCTCATCAACTGGACCCGCTGCAGATCCTGCCCGGGATGCGAAGGCCAAGCTGACCATCTTCAGCAGGATCCAGGTATCTGCGCCAGAGTGTCCTTGGGTGTTTACTGCAGCATTTGTTAGCAGTACGAGGAAATGCAATCCAGAGAGACTGTGGCCCCTTCTATGCACAAACCAAAACCAAAACCAAACAAACCAGGACAAGCACAGTACAGAGTTGTCCAAAGCACTTTGTACATTTTGTTATCTCACTCAACTTTTTTTTGCTTGCTTTCTTTTGCTTCCCCTTCCCTTTTGGAGTTGCCACCTTGATTCTCCAGAGGACCTCCCTTGTCTGTTGCCACATGGAATGGCCATGTCTTTTCTGAGCACTGTGAGGAGGTGCACTGCAGGCTGCGCAGCACCAGATGTGAGCCTCATTCCTCTGTGCATGGTGCCCAGGAGGTCCTGGTCCAGAGCTGCGTCTCTTAGCAACAACAGCATCCTTCCCAACACAAAACAGCTGTCCCCCTACCCCCTTTACAGCTTTATCATCTGAACATCATATAATTCACCTTTCTTTTTTTTTTAATTTAATTTTGTTTGTTTGTTGAGACAGGGACTTGCTCTGTAGTTCAGGCTGGCCTCAAACTCATGTTATGCTTCTGCCTCAGCCTCCCAGGTGCTGGAATTACAGACCTTTACCACCACACCTGGTTTAATTCATTTTATTTTATTTTTTGAAATTTACCTTGTTTTTGTTTTTGTTTTGTTTTTTGGCTTTTTTTTTTTTTTTTTTTTTTTTTTTTTTTTTTTTTGTACCTTTCACTTGCCAGGCAGGCACTTGTGCTGTTGAGCTATATCCCTGGTCCTAATTCACCATTTTATTTATTTATTTATTTATTTTAATTCACCATTTTAAAGAGAGATACTGGGTAGCTTTTAGTGTGTTCCCGAGGTTGCATAATCATTACTAGTATTTACCAGAACAAGCTGCTCTCCACTGAGAGAAACACTGCCCTCTCTGTCGTCCCTAATCTTTGCCCCTGTAGACTTGTCTACGCAGGACATTTTGCATCAGTGGAATTGCACATTGCAGGCCTTCTGAGACTGACTCTTTCACTAAGTAGGGGTCTGGCTCAGCTTCTTTTTTTTTTTTTTTTTTTTTTTTTTTGGTACTGGGGATCAAACTTACAACCTTACACTTACCAGGGAGGCCCTTACGCCACTGAGCTAAATCCCTGGCCCTGGGCCTCAGCTTTTCACAGCCTAGCAAGATTCCATTAGATGGAAAAACAGGATTGTATTTCACTGCTCACTAACAGCTCTTTCCCACCTTTTAGCTTTTGTAACCAGTCTGCCGTTTTGTGCAGATACATGTTCTCATTTCTCTTGGGTGACACCTTGGAGTGGATGTGTCACAGCAAATGTTAGAGGAAGCACCAGACCGTGCTCCAGAGCCGCTATATTGTGTACCCCCTACTTCCCCACAGTGCACAGGGTGCCTAGTTTCTCTGCATCCTAGCTGGCACTTGTTACTGTCCTTTTTATCATGACTGTGGTCACACAAGTGGGTGCAAAGTTGTATCTACTTCCCTGATGGCTAATATTGTTGAGCACCCTTGTCTGTGCTTTTTTTGGCCCACTTTTTGTTTGTTTCTTTCTTTCCTTTTTTTTTTTTTTTTTTTTGTCTTTTTGAGACAGGGTCTCACTGTGCAGTTCAGGCTGGTCTTGAACCTGTAGTGATCCTTCCGCCTTGGCCTCCCAAATGCTGGGATTATAGGATTGCACCACCACATCTGGTTTTCTGGCTGTTTCTGAGCAATATTCATCAAGATGCTTTGCCCTAAGACTGAGTTAAGACTGTACTATCACTGAGTGGTAAGAGTTTTGTATATATTCTGGATGCAGGCCCTTATCGGACAAATGACGTGAAAATACTCTTTCCTGTTTAGGGCTGTCTTTCCATTTTATTTGTGATATTGTTTGGTGAGCAAGTTTTCAATCTGAATGAAGTCCAAGTTGTGTGTTTGCTTTGGTTCATCCCTAAGAAAGCATTGTCTAACCTCAGTCATGAAGATTCACTCCCATGCTGTCTTCTAAGGGCCTCTTAGCTGAACTGGGCCCTGTTTCCTCCTTCCTGCTGTGCTGCTCACAAGCATTTTCCTCACCAGGGTGGAAACATCTACCGGCTGCCCCACCCTGTGAAGGAAGAGAGTGTGGCAGGTGGATGGTAAGTTAAGAAGCCTCCTGCCCTGCCTGGCACTGCCCACAGGAGTCCTCTGTGGCTTCATGTGCTGTCTGGGGTGAGCAAGCTGGACATCTTGTCCTGAGGATGATTCTTGCCCCCCTAGAGAGTGTGGGTATGGCCTCTGTGGGGATGCTCAGTGAATTGGAGCTGAAAACGAATAATCAGTGGCCACAGAAAGAGCCCCATTCTCCTGTTCTTCCATCCTGCCTTGTCTCCCACAGTAACCAGCAAAGCGGGAGCCCCACAGACTGGACAGAGCCCAGGAGCACGTTCATCTGCAAGAACTGCAGCCAGATGTTTTATACCGAAAAAGGCCTGAGCAGCCACATGTGTTTCCACAGCGACCAGTGGCCGTCACCTCTGAATCAGGAGCAGCAGGTAAAGTAGTGGCTTCTGAGGTGACAGGGTTTGGCAGGCTTTAGGGGAGACAAGTGGTGTTGCAATCTCAGGTTGAAGATGGACCCTGGAGGAAGTGTGGGTGCAGCCCCACGTCCATGCCCGTGGCTCTGGCTCCCTGTCCCCCAGGAAGTGTGGCCAAGGTGGATGCTCACTTGCTGCTGCTTCCTGTGCTTTTCCCACCTGTTGCTGGAGCCATGGGAAAAGCCAGGTGGTCCAGGGAATCCCAACACTACACCTGCTTGGTTTACAGCTTCAGTCATACAACATTCACGATCCCTCTGGGTCAGCCCTACTGTTGGGCAATGCAGGGACACAGTGATGACCATGACAGCCCAGGCTCTGTCTCCTTGGGGCTTGCAGTCCAGTGGAACAGACAGACCCAGCCCAGGACAGTGACAGCCCAGAGTTTGCAGGGCTGTGGTGGGATGCTGAAGGACCAGCCCACTGGGGTCAGGAGGGGCTCCCTCAAGGAGGGGCTGTCCCAGCTGAGACCCACAGGGGGAGAAAGGCTGCAGGGAGGGGAGGGCTCTGGAGGTAAAGGAAGGTACTAAATGGGAGCCGCGGGTCTCAAGGGGCTTGTTTCTTTAGTCTGGCCTCGGGAGCCCCACTTGGAGAAGCCTGTGCTGGACTTGGGAATGGGGTGCCTGGTCCCGGAGCCTGCAAGTCTCATCAGTACCCCTGTGAACTGAGTACACTCATTTTCACCACTTGCCTGGTGCCCTATCTCCCACCATCCTCTGAGCCACCGTAGTGGCCTGCACAGCTCCTGGCTCCAGGCTGAAGGTGGCACCTGGCTGTCAGCTTGGCTTTGGCCTGGGTCTGGTTGGGCAGTTTAGGCCCAACTGTGGGCCTGCTTAGCCTTCTGTGCCCAGAGTTCAAGTGTGGCCTGCTGGTCATACATGCATCGTTTCCATGTCTTTATGGCCAGTTTTCCTTTACCCTGCTTGTACTGCCCTGAAGACAGTGTGGTAGCAGTGACTTCGGGTGACTGGTGTAATTCTGAGTGCTTTTCTTCTCCAGGGACAGGAGAAGGATGGAGAAGAGAGAGATGACAAGGACAGCAGCCTACACAGGAAACGGAAGAAGCGCCCCCAGTCCAGAGCCCTGTTCATCCCTCCTTTACCCTCTGCGTTTGGGGACCCTGGCTCTGGAGGGGGCCATCAGAGCTGCCTGCGCTCTCCTGTGCTCCTGGTGGACCACCTCCTGAAGGGCTTGTTTCAGTGCTCGCCTTACACGCCGCCACCCATGCTCAGCCCCATCCGGGAGGGCTCCGGGCTCTACTTCAACACGCTCTGCTCCAGGTCCCAGGCCGGGCCCCACCAGCTTGTCAGCTCCGTGCCGGGTGAGTGAGACCACGTACTTGCTCCTAGCTGCAGACCCATGTCACCCTCACGGCAGCTGGTCCAGCAACATGCGGCCTTAGGGACACCTGGCCTGGAGGTCTCAGTGCTGCTGAGAATACCCAGGACTGTGCTGGGATGAGTTGGGTTTTTGTTTTGTTTTGTTTTGTTTGTTTTGTTTTGTTTTTGGGTACTTAGAGTTTTACAGCCAGAAAGAAAGCAGATACCACTTAGCCTGACCACCCTATGCCGGCCCCTCTAGGTCATGTCTCTGACAGCTGTACTGAGGCGCGGCCCACAGAGCATGTAAACCCTTCATTTCAGGGATGTAGTGCTTTTGAGAACAGTCACAGGCCACGTGCCCACACAGTCTGACTAGAGCATCTGCTCCCTCCCCAGGAGAAGCCTGTGCCCACTGCTGGGCATCCCTCCTCCCCACACTCACCCTGTGCTCCATGCCCTGGCAGACACACCTCTGTGTCCTGTCTCCACGGACTTGCCTATTGTGATATTTCATAATAAGTGAAATTATACAGTAGACGGCCTTTTGTGCCTAGTTTACTCTTCTTAGGATAGTGCTTTCAGGTCTACCCATGTCATAGCCTGCGCCAGTGTCCTGTTCCTTTTTATGGCTGGATAATATTCCATCAGGTGGGTAGACCACGTCTTATTTATTTATCAGTTGATGGGCTTTTTTTTTTGGTACCAGAGATCAAACTCAGAACCTTGCACTTGCCAGACAGGTGCTTATGCCATTGAGCTGTATCCCTGGTGGTTGATGGGCATTTGAGTTTCCACATTTTAGGCATTATGAGTAATGCTGCCAAACAATTGTATACAACTTTGTGTGTGACTGGATGTTTCCACTTCTCTTGAGGGTGAAATGCTGGGTCCTGAGCTAACTCTATTTATCCATTTAAGGAGCTGCCAAACTTTTCTAAAATTTTTGCACCATTTTGGATTCCCACTGGCAGTGCATATGAGTTCTAGTATCTTTCATTCTTGCAAACACTCGTTACCATCTGTGTTTTTATTCTAACCATCCCTGTCGGTGAAGGTGGTATCTGAGTATGGTTTTGGCTTGCATTCCCCTAATGGCTGATGACACTGAGCACCATTCTGTGCTCTTCATGGCTGTGTACCTTTTTACATAAATCCGTGAAGCTCGATTTTTGTTTTGTCATCTGTGCTTCAGTGTTCAGTGTGAAATGTTGCCTGACTCAAGCTCATATGAGAAGCCTTATTCCTGTTTTCTCCTAAGAGTTTTATAATTTGTTTTTTGGCACCAGGGATTGAACTCATGACTTCACATCAACCACGCAGGCACTTGCACCTCTGAGCTAAATCCCCAGCCCAAGTTTTATAATTTTGACTTTTACATTTATTTATTTATTTATTGGGAGGGTCCTGGGGATGAAACTCACAACCTCACACTTGCCAACAGGAAGGCATTTGTGCCATTAAGCTGTATCCCCCAGCCCTTGACTCTTACATTTAGATCAGTTAATTTGTATGTAGTATGTGAGGTCCAGGTTCAGGTTCATTATTTTTTATGTGGTTATTCAATTTTATTAAGCACCATTTGTTAAAAAGACCGTTCCCATTGAACTGTCTTGGCACCTTTGTTGAAAATCAGTATACAAGGGTTTTTTGTTTTTGAATTGTCTTTTTGATTTGTATATTTATCCTTATGCCAGAACCACACTGTTTTGATCATTGTAGCTTTGTGCTAAGTTTTCAAATAGAAAATGTAAGTTTTCCAACCTTATGCATCTTTTTCAAGATTGTTTTAGCTGTTCTAGGTCTCTTGTGTTTCCATAGAATTTTAGGATCAACAATGGTTTTTTTTTTAATTTTTTTTTAACTTTTTATTGGTACCAGGGATCAAACTCACGACCGCCTGCTTGCAAGGCAGGTGCTTATGCCGCTGAGCTAAATCCCCAGCCCCCTCAACAATGGTTTTGATAGTTATTGTGTTTAACATTTTATCGATTGAGATTATTGCCATCCTAAATAATTTTAAGTCTTTCTATCCATGAACATGGGATGTCTTAATTTATTTAGATCTTGTTTCATTTATTTCCACATTAGTAGTTTTCAGTGTGTGTTTTAAAGTTCCTTTGTTATAGTTATACTTAAAGATTAATTCTTTTTTGAGTCTATTGTAAATGGAATTATTCCCTTAATTTCATTTTTAGAACGTTTTTGTTATTGTTCTCCTTTGCTCTTTTGAGACAGGGTTCACTATACGATTTAGAATGATCTTGAGCTCATTGCATAGCACAGACTGGCCCTGAATTTTAGGTGATCCTCCTGCCTCAGCCTTCTGAGTGTTGTGTTATGGGCGTGTGCCACCATGCCCAGCCTAGAATGTTTATTATTGGTGTGTAATGAACTCATTTAGTAGCTGCAGTAGTTGTTTTTTAATTAATTGCCTATGATATTCTTTTTTGTTGTTAGGGTTTGTTTGCTTGTTTGTTTTTGTCTTTTGAGACAGAGCCTCGCTATGCAGTTTAGTCTGGCCTCGAACTCATGGTGTTCTTCCTGCCTCAGCTTTCCAAGTGCTGGGATTCACTCCATGCCTGGCTGGATTTTCTATATACTAGATCATGTCTTCAGCAAATAGAGACACAAGTTGCATGTATCCATTTGAGGAAATTCCTCTCTCCTCCTGCTGTGTTTTTTTTTTTTAAATCATGAAAAAAAGGGTTGGATTCTTTGTCAAAATTTTTTTCTGCATTTATGGAGGTGATTGTATAGTTTTTGTTTTTTATTGACTTAATATGCCATTTATACTAATTGATTTATATTAAACCAATCAATTTTATGGATAAGTCCCACTTGGTCATGAGGTATTATACTTTTGCATATTATTAGAATTGATTTGCTAGTATTTTGGAGGGGTTAGATCTGTATTCATAAAAAGATTTGGTCTCCTGCTGTTTTGTGATATCCTTGGTTTGGCATAAGGATAGCACTGGCTTCATAGAGTGAATTTGAAGTATTCCCTCCTGTTTTGTAAAGGATTGGGTTAATCCCTTAACTGTGGGTTAAGGCTCATGGTGAAGCTGTCTGGGCTGGGATTTTTGTGTATTAGGAGGCAGGAGTGTGAGAAGTTTTAATAATTACTAATTTTATGTGTGGTTTTATTCAGTTGATGTACTTCTTTTTGAGTCTGTTTTGTGCCTTTCTAGGGATTTCTTCATTTTGTTTAGATTATCTTATCTGTTGGTATACATGTTCATTATATAGCATTCTCTTTTGATTATCTTATTTTTTTAAGACATTATGTAGTTCAGGCCAGGGATGTAGCTTAGTGGTTAAATCCGGCTGGTAAGCCTGGTAAGCTTACCCGCCTGGTAAGCCTGAGGTTGTGAGTTCAATCTCCAGAACACTTCCCCAACAAAAAAGACATCATGTAGTTCGTGCTGGCTGTAGTCTCAGTGTATAGCCCAGGGTGGCCTTGCTCTCACAGGGAGCCTTCTGTCTCAGTCTCTCCTCCCCCATTATAGGGGGTGCTGTAGTGTGCAGCACCATGCCTGGCATCACTGTATTTGTTATAATTGTTTCATTTCTGCTGGGTTGGTAGTGATACCAGCCTTCCATTTCACCACCTCTCACTTTCCTCCCTCTCCTTCTTATCTTTCTCTTCTTCCTTTCTCCCCTCTTCCTCCTTTTCGTCCTTCTTGTTCTTTATGTCTCTCTGTAAAAATTTTGTCAGTTTTATTGACCCTTTACATTTTTCTGGTTCCATTGATTTTTCTTTTTAGTCTCTATTTAATTGATTTCTTTCTCTTTTTTATTACATTTTTTTCTTGTTTTTTCTCATATTTTCTGGTTTCTTGAGATGAAAGTTTAGGTTATTGCCCTAAGAATTGCCTTTTTTTTTTAGTCTAGGCTGGCCTCATAGCAGTCCTCCTGCCTCAGCCTCTGGAGAGCTAGGCTTGCAGGCATGCACCACCACGCCCAGCTAAGCATTTTCTTCTTTTTAAGTGTAGACACAGTTTAAATCTCCCTTAGCCACATTTCTTAATTCTAATATGTTGTATTCTTGTTCTTTTTAGTATTTTCTTATTTCTCGTATGATTTGGCATATCAATTACTAGAATATAGTATTTAATTTCTACATATTTTCCTCTATTGATTTCTAATTTAGTTCTAACATGGGCAGAGAATATCCTGTGTTTGACTTGAGTCCTCTCAGATGTGTTGCTGTGTGCTTTCTGGTGCAGGACATGCTCTGTCCTAGAGAAGATCGCCTGTGCCCTCGGCGAGTGCGCACACCCTCCTGCAGTGGATGTGTCCTACAGGCCTCAGCTAGGTCTTCTTGCTTTCTAGTGTTGCGCAAGTCTTTTCTTTCTCAATTCCTCTTCTCCCTAGTTGTCCTAGGGAGACAATAATTATTTCATTATAAATTTATAATGAATATTGTTTTATGCAGTTGGTCTTTAAGAAAAGGAACGTATGGGGGCTGGGGATTTAGCCCCATTGGGGCTATTGGGGACAATAAGTATTGAAAGCATTATATTTTCAATTTATCATTATTCTTTTTAAATTTTTTTCCATGCTTGGACTTGAACCCAGAGTCTTGCTCTTGCTATGTGAGCTCTTTACCTCCGAGCTATATTGCCAGCTCTTGAATTCCTTATTTGGTTCTGCAATTCTGCAAGATTTTGCTTCATATATTTTGGGTTCTGTTCATAGGTGTATGTAATTTTCAGGTCTTCTTGATGGCTTGACCTTTTATTATGACAAAATATCTCTCTCAATATTTTTTGTTTTGAAATGTAATTTGTCTCATATTAGTATAGAATTCCATCTCTTTTATGGTTGTTGCTTATATGGTATATGTTTTTTCTTTCTTGCAATATGTGTGTCTTTGAAAATAAAGTGTATCTCCTATAGACAATGTTAATTGGGTCGTGTGTTCTTATTGCATCTGACAAACTGCCTTTTGACTAGGCTGTTTAATCAATTTACATTTAATGTTATTATATACATGGTTGAATTTACATCTAGCGTTTTGCTTTTCATTCTCTGTGTGTCTCATATCTTTATATCTTTTTCCCTTCTGCTCCTCCTTTGTTTTGCATTATTTAGTGTAACATGTTCATTCCACTAATTGCTTTTTTGGGGGAGGGGTGTGTACCAGGGATTGAACCGATGGCCTTGCCCTTGCCAGGCAAGCGCTTAAGCTGCTGAGTAAATCCCCAGCCCTACCACTAATTACTTTTTTTTTTTTTTTTTTTGGTCTTTTTCCTTTTTATCGGTACCAGGGATCGAACTCACAACTGCCTGCTTGCAAGGCAGGCGCTTATGCCGCTGAGTAAATTCCCAGCCCCACAACTAGTGATTTTTTACTGCTTATTTTTTTTGAAATTATGTATTATTTCTACCCTTTTTGTTTTTTTCTCTTTAAATAAAATTTCTTTTAAAACCAAAAGAAAATAAAAACAAAAAACAAAAAGCAGTATAATTGTATGTTCCTTTTCTTTTCTTTTTTTTTTTTTTTTTTTTTGTCTTTTTCCTTTTTATCGGTACTGGGGATCAAACTCACGACTGTCTGCTTGCAAGGCAGGCGCTTATGCCGCTGAGCTAAATCCCCAGCCCCCATATGTTCCTTTTCTTAAAGACCAACTGCATAAAACAATATTCATTATAAATTTATATAAAATTTAAAAATTATGATAAAATAACAATACAAAGGAATAAAGTTATATAGAAATAAAGAAACAACACTTGATAGTGATTCAGATCAATAGGAATAAATGAAGAAGTCCAGAGTTATTTGATGAAAATTAATATAACAAACTCTATAAATAATACTTGCTTTCTTTATTTTTGGTACTGGGTTTGAACTCAGGACCTCACACTTGCCAAGCAGGCACTTGTGCAACACTTGCTTTCTTTTATTCCCTCAGCTATTTTATAAGAAAAGTATATAAAGTAAGAATTATGATCATATATAATTGAGAGTATATATGATTACTGACCTATCTATCTACTATTAATAAAACAATAACAGCATCAAAAATGTATTATCTTTTTCATCCACTCTGTGGTTGATGGGCATCTTGGTTGTTTCCAAGATTTAGCTATTACAAATTGTGCTGCTATGAACATGGGTGCACATATATCACTGTGACATGACCTTTTCAGTTTTTCTGGGAAAATACCCAGGAGGGGAATAGCTGGGTTGAATGGAACTTCCAATTGTAGTCTTCTGAGGAATCTTCATACTGATTTCCATAGTGGCTGCACCAGTCTACACTGCCAACAACAGTGAAGAAGTGTTCCTCTTTCCCTGCAACCTCATCAACATTAGTTATCAGTTGATTTCTTTTCTTTTCTTTCTTTTTTTTTTTTTTGTCCTTTTTGAGACAGGGTCTTGCTATGCAGTTCAGGCTGACCTTGACTTTGTAGCCCAGGCTGTCTTGAACTCGCAATGATCCTCCCACCTCAGCCTCCCGAGTGCTAGAATTACAGGTATGAGCCACCACGCTGGCATCAGTTGATTTCTTGATGGCAGCCTTTCATTCTGGTATGAGGTAAAATCTCAATGCTGTTTTAATTTGAATTTCTTGAATGACCAGTGATGGTGAATATTGCTTCATGTATTTATTTGCTATTTGTATATCTTCATCTGAGAACTGTGTGTTCATCTCAGATGCCCATTTTTGGAAAGGGTCTTTGAATTTGGGGTGCTTTTTGTAATTACTTACACAATTACCTTTACTAGAACTCTTTATTTTTTGTATGTATATTCATATTACTACCTTACGTCTTTCATATTTTTCCTCAATCATATTTTATTGGTATATTTTAGATATACATAATCCTCACATTCATCATAGAGAATTCATACCTGTACATGACATGATTCTTTTTTCCTCATTCCCTGACCTTCCCTTCAACCCCTCCTCCCCTCCCTATTAACAAAAGCTTTGTTTCCATTTTTTTTTCTTTTTTTTTTTTTTTTGGTACTGGGGATCAAACTCAGGACCACAGGCTTGCAAGGCAGGTGCTTATACTGCTGAGCTAAATCCCTGGCCCTTTTCTTCACTTTTGTTTTTGGGTTTCTTTCCCCTCTCCCCCTCTTGTTCCCCTTCCTATTTAAACATTTCATTCATATTTCACAGTACCTAATACACATTTTGGTCCTTATTTATATTTTTGATTTCTCACACCAGAGAAACAATGCAGTATTTACACACCTGTCCAATTTGTTCCACTTAAGAATATGGTCTTAAGTGGGGATTTAAGGGCTGGGGATTTAGCTCAGCGGCATAAGCACCTGCCTTCAAACAGGCAGTCATGAGTTCGATCCCTGGTACCAATAAAAAGGAAAAAGACAAAAAAAAAAAAAAGAATATGGTCTCAGAGGGGCTGGGGATTTAGCTCAGCGGCATAAGCACCTGTTTTGCAAGCCTGCAGGAGTGCGTTCGATCCCCAGTACCAGAAAAAATAAAAAAAAGAATATGGTCTCAGCCAGGTGTGATGCCTCATGCCTGTAATCCCAGCACGCGGGAGACTGAGGCAGGAGGATTGTTTTCGAGTTCCAGACCAGCCTAGGCTACAAAGTGAGTTCAAGGCCAGTCTAAACTACATACTGAGACCCTGTCTCAAAAAAACCAAAAAAAGAATATGGTCTCAAGGAGCATCCATTTACCAAGGAATCTATTCTTCTTTATGGCAGAGTTATATTTTAAAAAATATCTTCTTTATCCATTCATCTGTTGATGGACATTTAGTACTTTTATTTTTAAAATGAGTTACCCATATTGTACATAAAATATCCTTTTAAAATATATAATTCAGTCATTCTCAGGGATCGAACTCCTGACCTTGCACTTACCAGGCAGGCACTTAAGCCACTGAGCTAAACCCCCGGCCCAATTCAGTCATTCTTTTTTTTTTTTTCTTGTCTTTTTCATTTTTATCAGTACCAGGGATCAAACTCACGACTACACACTTGCAAGGAAGGCATTTATGCCGCTGAACTAAATCCCCAGCCCCCAATTCAGTCATTCTTAATGTATTACCCTGAGCTGTATAACATCACCACAATGAATTTTCAGACATTTTCATCAACCCACAGTGAAACTCCATGCTTGCCAGTCATGCCTGTCCTGCCCTCTTGCCCAGCCTTTGGCAGTCCCCATCTCCTGCCCATCTTTAAAGATCAGGCTGCTCTGCGTGATTCGTGTAAATGGAGTCATATAATGCATGGCTCTTTGTGTCTGGCTTCTTTCACTCAGTACCATGGTTTTAGATCTCTCCTCTATTGCACTGTTTTTCTGTGTTTTTCTTCCCTGTGGCTGAATAATATTCCACATATGCTTCTTGTAAGCCAAGTTTGCTAGCAACAAATTTTCTTAAATTTTAAAAGTATGGGAATGTTTTTATTTGACCTTCGTTTTTTAAAGGTAACTGCTGGATGTAAGACTTGGTTAACATTTTTTAGTGTGTTGAGAATGTTACCACTCTGTCTCTGAAATGATGTTACCATCATTTCTGGTGAGAAGTCAGTTGTTCGTCTTATCTGGGGTCTCCTACATGATGAGGCTTTTGTTTTTGTTTTTGTTTTTGTTTTCACATTTTGCTTTTGACTTTTTGTTTTGTTTGTTTTTGGTACTGAGAACTGAACCTAGGACCCTTTGCTTGCCAGACTGGTGCTTGTGCCACTGAGGTATATCCCCAGCCTGCTTTTGATGTTTTTACCTTTGATTTTCAACATCTTTCCTGGATAGATTTTTGTGTATGTGTTTCTTATGTGGGGTTCATAGAGCTTCTTAGATTTTATGTTGTTTTTCATCAAATTTGGGAAATTTTCAGCTATTAATTCTTTATATATTTTTCTGTCCTTTGACCTCCCCATCTAGTACTCTCATTATATGTGTTTACTATACATAACGGTTTCCCACATTTCTCTGAGGCTTTCTTTACTTTTTTTGTTTGTTATTTTGTTTCATTTTTTGAGACAGGGTCTCACTATGCTCTTCATGCTGGTCTTGGATTCACTATGTAGCCCAAGCTGGCCTCAAACTCACAGCAGTCCTCCTGCCTCAGCCTCCCAAGTACTGAGCCTAAAGCCATGCATCACCACACCTGGCTCACTTACCATTTTAATGCTATGTGTGATTTTCATCTATTAGTTTACTGTTTGCTAAGTACCTTTCTCTGCCTTTTCAGAAATCCTTCCACTTCCCAAAAGACCTTAAAGGTCTGTTTTCAGCTGTGTCCACAAAGGCAGACAGGGCCACTGTAGGTCATATCCAGTCAGTCTTCTTGAGGCTTTTCACTGTGTTTTCTAGATCAAGTGGATGGCTCTTTTAACATCTGTGTGGTGAAGGACGATTCTAAGATCAGCATTGAACCGTGAGTTGGAACACACTTAGAACCTGTGAATGAGGTTGCTTTTACCCCTTGGGGTTCCAGTATCAGTTTTTCCCAGGGGCTCCTTCTTCATGGGGAGGGCAGGTCTAGCTGCAGAGGCTCCCTGGGAAGAAGCAGTGGATGTCTTTAGATATATGTTGCAGTATTTCTTCTGTTGAGACAGGTTGTTGGGTACATGGGGCAGACGCCTTGTATCTTGGTACTCTAGGCAGAATTGCTGATGGCACAGTGGAAGACGTGAGATATCTGTGGAATGTAGCTGGGTAGTTGTGGCAGGGTGGCAGCACGTACCTCCCCGTCTTAGAGAGGTACCTCAGGCGGGCAATCTGGCCATGGAGAGGACCAGAGGAAGAAGGAAGTATCCTGGAGAGCTTTCCGGAAGGCCCAGTACTTATCAGGGTGATGAGTAGCTGCTGTGTGAGAGATAGCAGTGGGTTTCCACAGAGCAGGCCATGGCTGACAGAATGTGGCACACCTCCGTTCCGTTTTCTGTCTTAGTCACCTTCGCGTGTCGTGTTTCAGACACATCAACATAGGAAGCCGCTTTCAGGCTGAGATCCCGGAGCTGCAGGAAAGGTCGTTGGCCAGAGCTGATGAGCACGTGGCCTCTCTGGTCTGGAAGCCGTGGGGAGATGTGATGACCAACCCGGAGACACAGGACAGAGGTGGCCGTGGCTCTAGGGCCCAGTTCTCAAGGCCTCTCCTTCCCCCACCAGCTCCAGGGAGTCTGTCCCTTTGGCTTCCTCCTGTCCCTGGGGATGGGGAGTGAGCGGGCTGGCTTCTGTCTTGCGTTCTCCTGCCCACCTCACCCACGGCAGCTGGCCAGGCCTTCCAGAGCCAGTGTGGGGCAGGGTCTCGACTCTTCCCCTCAGTCTGTGCTGTGGGAGACGTGCAGAGGGGAGATGACGAGGAGCCTCCCATGCGGCCCGGCCTCCTCAGCACCCACTGACTTCTTTGCGTGTCTTTTTCCCCACATTCACTCCTGCCACTCTCTCGCCGCCCCTGCGAACCACAGTGACGGAACTCTGCAACGTGGCCTGCTCCAGCGTGATGCCGGGAGGGGGCACCAACCTGGAGCTCGCCCTGCACTGCCTGCACGAAGCCCAGGGCAGTGTTCAGGTGAGGCAGCAGCTGTGCCTTGCTCCGCAGGGGCCGGGTCGTAGGCACATGATGTGCCACGGGCTACTAAGGACAGCTAAGGACAGTTAAGGAAGGCCACCCATCCCTCTGCAGTGGCTCTGAGATGCCTGGGGTTCTTTTTAACTGAAATTGGGGGCCTCACCCATTGGTTACTGATCCTGAGAGGGCTCAGGGCCCCAGAGGGGAGCTCAACAGGCCCCACTCTGACTCTCCCAAGCCTATTTACCAAACTTCGTCCTCCGATGAAAAGGCCACATAAAAATCTCTGTCATAACCTAAATGCCATTACCTGCACCATGCACCCTCCTCAGAGTTCGGAGAGTTAGAAAAGTCCAGCTGTGACAGCAGGAGCAGAGGAGTCATGTTGTCTGTATTGACTCTGTCGGGTTAGGCTACCAGCTTGTTCCAGGAAGCTGAGAGCCAGTGCCCAGCACACAGTGGGTCCTCAGCACAGACAGTGATGCCCACAGGGCACCTGCTGTAGCACGCAGATGGGAGGGCGCGTGTGGCTCAGAGTGGTGTGGTGCTCTGTTGTCGCTGTCTTAATGGCTTCATGCTTGTTCAACAAGAAGTCCCTGGATTTATTTGGTACTGGACCCCAAAGATTACATGTGTGGTCCTTAGTAGTTTTTGGTTTTTTGTTTTTGGTCCTCAGTAGTTTGCAGTGGGGGTTGAGACAAAATCTCTGCCTTCATGGGGTTTCTATTTGAGGAGGCTCAAAACAGGAAATATGTTTTTCAATTTATTAGCTAAGCCAGGCATGGTGGAGCACACTTGTAATCCCTGCATTCAGAAGGCTGAAGCAGGAGGATCACTGTGAGTCTGAGGCCAGCCTGGGCTACAAAGTGAGTTCAAGGCTAGCCTTCACTACATAGCAAGACCCTGTCTCAAAAAGATCAAAAAATTTAAAAAATTTAATAATAAAAACTTAGCTAACAATGAGTGCTGTGGAAAAAGTAAAATGGAGTGCCGAGCTAGAGTGCTTCTCCAAGCCCCAGTTCCCAATTCAATGAGGATCTTGTGCCAGGATAAATGAATATACAGTTTCATCCAGGATGTCATCTCTCCAGGGAGGGATAACAGCTTCCCTCAGAAGGGTGCTTACTGGTGCTGTCCCCAGTCCCAGCCAGGCCATTGGCCCTGGCAACGACCCCTTGAGTGGCCCTGGGATCAGAACTTTAGGCTGACTGTTTTTCAAATGAATGAAAGGACGGAGGTGACCCTGTGCCTCACTGCCCCCACCTGCGGGTGGCCTCACCTGTCCCTTCCAGGTGGCCCTGGAGACGCTCCTACTCCGAGGAGCCCGGAAGCCGCACACCCACCCACTGGCCGACTATCGCTACACAGGTGACTGCACAGAGGCTTCGAGGACTCCTGGGCTTGGCTTGAGCCCCTCCCACAAGACCGGTTGATGAGGGCTCCACCTCTGCCTCCTGGAGTCCCCTTCAGGCCGGCCCTGCCTTTGTGGAAGGACTTGTCCTTCCAGGGTCAGCCGCAGGCACTGCTTTCTGCCGTCCCTCCTCCAGCAGTTCCCTGGGACTCTGTTCAGCCAGGAGACAGCGAGTTGCAGTCCCCTTGGGTTCTGCAGCCGTTTCCCATCCCTGGAGTGAGCCGTGGGAGCCTGGGTGGCCACATCTGGTTTATTTTTGGTGCCAGGAATTGAACTCGGGGCCTTGCGTGTGCCAGGCAGGTGCTGTGCCGCAGCCACATTTTACAGCAGGGCTTTTGTGAAGCTAGGAGGAGGCTGGCACTTAGCAATGGCAGCTTTCACAAGGAAGGTGGTCTGTGTTTCAGTGGTGCCTGTGGTCCTGCAAGGAACAAAGTCCTCCTCTTGTCTGTTTTTTGTTTGTTTGGTTTGGTTTTTTGTTGCTATTTTTTTTTGGTACTAGAAACTGAACTCAGGACTTTGTGCTTGCCAGGCAGGTGCTTATGTCGCTGAGCTAGATCCCCGGCCTTGGCTGTGTTCTTTGACAGGTTCAGACATCTGGACACCCATGGAGAAGCGGCTCTTTAAGAAAGCGTTCTGTGCCCACAAAAAGGATTTCTACTTGATACACAAAATGGTAAGGCAGCGAGGGCAGGGGCAGCTGGGCACAGTCACGCAACTTCTACAGAGGAGTGCCCCGTCCTCCCCACCTGTGCCACACCCCACCCAGACTGTCCGCAGTCATCGTCTCTGGGGGCCACACGTAGGACAGGATTCCGGACACCTGTGTGCTCCACACACAGTCACCCTCGCCCCTGCCACCCCCCACTTCTGACCGAGCTGCTCTGACAACTCCCTGGAGAGCGCTTACAGGCCTTTCCTGTGTGCCCAGATGTTCACACATGTATTCATGTACTTCAAAAGCATGAGCTCACACTGGCTGTAAGATTTTGCTGCTTTTATATCTTCCTTTTTAAACTCGAGGTACATGAAACTGCACATAATCAGTGTATAGGACTTGGTAAGTTTTGACATAGTCACATACCTGAGGAAGCTTCGCCATAACCAGAGAACCAACAGATCTGTGACCCTCAGTTTCCTTCTGCTGCTGGCACCCACCACCCATGCTGCTTCCTCTCTCTAAACCCAGTTGCACTTCCTAGAGCCTTACATCAATGGAGCAGCCACAGGGCATGTGCTCTGCTTTGTCTGGCTTCCTGCACTTCACATAGTTGAAGTTTACCCTTGTTACACATATTAGCGACCCACCCCTTTTTACTGCTGAATAGTATTCCATGGTATAGATTTACCACAGTTGGGTTAATCCTTCACTAATTGATAGTCATTCAAATAATTTCCAATTCAAGGCAATTAAAAAGCAGCTATGAAGCTGGCCATGGTGGCACACACTTGTAATCCCAGCATTCAGCAGGCTGAGGCAGGAGGACTGCTATGTGTTTGAGGCGAGCCTGGGCTACATAGTAAATTTAAGGCCAGCCTGGACTATACAGAAAAACCCTGTCCCAAGAAACTAAAAAAAAAAAAAAAAAAAAAAAAAAAAAAAAGAAGAAGAAGAAGAAGAAGAAAAAGAAGAAGTTGTGAGCATTCATGTGTGAGTCCACTTTCAGAGTTCACTGTGCTTTGGCAACTGATAACCAGTGTCTTGCCCACCATTTTTTGCCTCATATGAGCAGCTGAACCCAGGGCCTTTACTCCAAGCTACAAGCCAGCCCTTTTGTAAATATATTTTTTATTTTGAGGCAGGGTCCTACTAAATTGACAAATTTCCTAGGCTGGGCTTATTTTTTGTTGTTGTTTGTTTTTGCTACCTGGGATCAAACTCTCGACCTTGTGCTTGCCAGGCAGGGGCTTATGCCGCTGAACTAGGCTGGGCTTGAATTTGGTATTGTCCTGCTTAAGCCCTCCACAGTAGAGGGATCACAGCCTGTGCCACATAGCTGGCCTGAGGCCTTCAGCTTTATTTAGTCCCTGCTGGGAAACTCGGGCTGCTGGGCTGCTGGTGTGGGGTCTTGGGGTCGGGGTGAGCATCGAGTGTCTCTTGGTAGGGAAGAACTCCGGGGCTGGGGCTGCTGCTCTCATGTGCCGGGTTAAGGTTGGTGACTGCCGTCGCTTCACCTTGGATGCCCCTCCACCTGGAAGGACACTGTGGCCCTGCCTCTAGCCAGGGGAGCAGAGGTGTCTCCACAGGCCCTGGGCAGGATCAGCCTGCGGGCCGCAAGGCGCTGCCTACAGTCTGCTTCTGTTTTCTTCCACTAGATCCAGACAAAGACAGTGGCACAATGTGTTGAGTATTACTATGTCTGGAAAAAAATGATCAAGTTTGACTGTGGCCGAGCCCCAGGGCTAGAAAAGAGGGTCAAGAGAGAGCTGGATGAAGTGGAAAGGACAGAAGAAAAGGTAGAGGCCCTAGAGGAAGAGGTCTGGTGGTACCTCTGCTCTGTCCACTGTGGTCCCAGCCGGAGAAGAGAAAGGGGTCCTGAGGGAAGCTCTTGCTACTGACCCGCCTCTGCCTTTCGAGGCCGCCCATGTGTTGTTTCTGCCCCTCTGCAGGTCACTTGCAGCCCTCAGGAGAGACCCAGCCACAGCCCAACCCCTGAGTTAAAGATAAAGACCAAGAGTTACAGGAGAGAGTCCATCCTCAACTCCAGCCCAAGTGTGGGCCCCAAGCGGACCCCTGAGCCACCAGGGAGTGTGGAGAGCCAGGGCGTTTTTCCGTGCAGAGAGTGCGAGAGGTACCTGGCTCATCCCTAGGGTGCTGTACCACCCTGGCCTCTCCCCCGACCCTGACCCCTACTTCTCTGGCATCTCCTCAGGGTGTTTGACAAGATCAAGAGCCGCAATGCTCACATGAAGCGACACCGCCTGCAGGAGCACTCGGAGCCTGTCCTCAGGGTGAAGTGGCCAGCAAAGCCCTTCCCACTGAAGGAGGAAGAAGAGGAGGAGGAGGAGGAGCTGGGTGCTGACATTAGCCCCCTGCAGTGGTGACTCCCTGTGGGCAGCTGGTCTGGACAGGACCTGTAGCACTGCTCTGCCTCCCTGGACCTCTCCACACTTCCTATCTACTATTGGCCAGTTTCCCTAGCAAACTTGTGGTTACTTAGCCACAAACAGGCAGAGGACCCCTCATCAGTCAGCTGCTGAGTCCCTGATAGGTGGGGCCAGATGTTCTATTCCCTTGAGGTTAAGAGTCTCTCCCTGTGAGCCTCGGCATGGATTCTTAACTTGGTTAATTACGGCCAGGATGCAGAGAACCAGTGGGGAGATGCCCCGAGACCTCCAGCATCTGGGGCCCTGCCTCCAGGAAGGGCGTCTGCTTTCTGGATCCAGTCCCCATCCCTTGAGGACTTGTACATTGTTAGGTGTGTTTTTGTACGTGTCTGTGTGAAAACCTTATTAAATTGGGTTCTTGAGCAGCTGCCTTTTCAATTCCCAGCCTGTGGATCCTGCAGAGATTCTGAGCCACAGCCACCTGCCAGGCCAGGAAGTGAGGCTGCTGCCTGCCCCAGAGGGCGTGGCCACCTGGCATTCAGTCAGCACACATTCATTTAGCGCCTGCTGTGTACCAGGTAGACAGTTCCCTCCCCACACATCAGGGAGCAGTGAAGCAGGAGGGGCAAAGCCCTTTCCTCACAGTGCTTTTTTTTAGGAGCAGGAATATGCTAATAAACGTGCAAAGTGATTTTAGATTGTGACGAGGTGTGCTTTCAGACATCTTAACGGAAGATTCAGGATAGGCTTGAGTCAACAGGACATCAGAGCTCAGCCCCGAAGTGAAGGACCCCTGCAGGAGCTGGCAGGGTACCCAGGCTGCCACTGAGGCAAGAACAGCACCTGCACACAGCCCTAGCCTGCAGAGGGGAAGGAAGAGCGCGGCTGCCTCTCCTGTCCTCCTTTTGAAGAGTCAGGGAGACCTGCAGCAGCCCCTAGCAATTGTCCCTTCGGTCTCATCAGTCAGGATGGCAGTCTGAGCTCGGCTCTACACTGTCCCAGCAGTGGGAAGGAAACAGCCAGTTGTCCTGACCCTTCAAGATTGATCTCTAGGGCAGAGGAAAACTAGTATGTCCCTTCAAGTTTGTTGCTCCCTGAGCAAAGCTGGGATCCCTTCAGCCAGGAAGAGAGGAAACAGCAGCAGTGGCCATTGAGTAGGGAAGACCACTGTGTTGGCTACAAACACAATGAAGACAATAAAAAGGGCCAAGTCCTAGTGAGCAAGAGGTGATGGAGGTTAGGGGGGCAGCCAGGGGAGGGCGGGATCTGGCCCAGCAAAACACAGACCACTGTGGGAAACTAGCAGGAAAGTGACTGCTGCAGTGCAGAGGCTGCAGGCGACAGGGTCAGAAGCCCAGAGAATAGCTAGGAAGGCCCATGGTGAGATGACGGTGGCCTGGTCTGGGGCAGCAGCACAGGCCAAAAGCACGGGGCTTCAGGATATGTTTTCGAAGCAGAATCCACAGGCCTGTTCATGGTTACACAGCGAGTAGGTGGGGTGGAAAGGAAAAGCCCAAGGCTGCCATGCAAGATTTGGGACCTGAGCAACTGTGGCAATGCTGTTAACTCGGACAATAGGAGAGGGCTGACCGTATCGCAGCAGCACGGCGCATACACCGGTGTGCGCTGGGTTCTGAGGGCCTGGCAGGGCGAGTGGAGCGGACAGCAGTGGCAGGCGGTCACACAGACTGGCCTCACTTCAGTTAAATTAAGGTTTTGGAGGGAGAGAAGCAGAGGTAGCCATTTGAAACAGTGGAACACTCTGGTTAAGGAAAAGAACTCAGGAGTCTTAGGCACCTAGTTTGTGCCCTGGCCTCTCTTCCATCATTGTGACCCAGGGCAAGTCGATTCCCTGTTTGAACCTCAGTTTTCTCAATCTGTAAAATGGGAAGGAGAATGACTCCCTTGGCGTATCTGTCAAATAAGAAAACATAAATTAAGTCCTAGGGGGCCCGGGGATTTAGCTCAGTGGCATAAGCGCCTGCCTGGCAAGCGCAAGGTCATGAGTTCGATCTCCCGTACCGCCAAAAAAAAAAAAAAAAATTAAGTCCTGGGCAGAAGTATGGCCGGAACACTACTACATAAGAAGCACTAGATTGCTGCTTCCAGCTGCTGTTTGGGTCCCACCCAAATGGCTGAACTTTGGAAATGGAAATGAGGCTGGGTTAAAGGTTAGGGGTATACTAATTACCCACTGCTGCATAACAAATTACCCTCAAAGTTAACAGGTCAAAACAAAGGGAAGCTTTTATGGTGATGCCCTTTTGACAGGCCCAGAACTGAAAGTGCTTGTGGTAACCCAGTCTCCCCCACCTGCCCGTAGTTAGAGCGCAGTCACAACCACAAGTGGTAGCTCAGGGCCATCTCTAATGTAAGATGAGAGGTGGACTAAGGTTTCTGCAGGGTAACCCTGCTCAGCCAATACCCACCTCAGATGACACCATTTTCTTAAACAGTGGGCCTGATTATGTGGTTACTAATCATGTGGGGCTCTGTAAAAAAAAAAAAAAGACATACAGATTCTGGTCCCCTGCTACATAATCAGCCATTGGAACTGTTGAGGGTAGGGCCCTGGGACCTGATTTTATGTAAAGAAGTCTTTAAGAATAATTTTAAGATTTACAGAAAATTTGCAAATACAGTACCAAAAAAATCCCATGGACAGTGCACCTTGTTTGTTCCTATCATTAACATCTTGCATTAGCATGGCACGTTTGTTACAATTCACAAACACTATTATTAACTAAAGCCCATGAGTTACTCAGATTTTCTTTAGTTTTAGCTAGTTTCCTTCTATATCAGACCCCACTACCACATTGCTTTTAGTAGTCATGCCCCCTCAGGCTCATATTGCTGTTTCTCAGATTTCCCTTTATTTCATGACTTGATTGATTTGTTTTTGTTTTTGCTTTTTGGCTTTTTGAGGCAGCATCTTGCTATGCAGTTCAGACAGGCCTTGAGCTCACTTTGTAACCCTGGCTGGTCTTGAACTTGCAACAATCCTCCTGCCTCAGCCTCCTGAATGCTGGGTTTACAGGCATGAGCCACCATGACTGGCTGACTTGACTGATTTGAAGAGAACTGGTCGAGTATTTTGGAGAATATGCTTCAACTGAGATTTACCTGTTTTTCTCATGATTACACTGGGAAGAAGACACAGAAGTATCATTTTGGTCAGTTAAGGTTACATGCTATCAACATGATTTATCATTGATTTGTTTATGTCACTAGTCCAGGCCTGGTTTAAACTCACTGTGGAACCCAGGCTAGTCTTGAACTGATGGAGAGCCTCCTGCCTTTACCTCACCTCCCAATGCTGAAGTTACAGCCTTGTGCCCCAATATCTGGTTGATTCATTGTAGATATTAACCTCAGTTGGCTGGCTGGCAATGTTTGTCAGTCACCCCACTCCCGTAAACAAAGAAGCTTCCCATCCTCCTCCCATATTGCACTTTTTGGAAGGAAGTCACTATACATGCCACACTTAAAGAATGAGGAGTGCTGGTCACTGTGGCACATGCCTGTACCCCCAAATACTTGGAAGGCTGAAACAGGAGAAAAGGAAGTTTTGAGGCCAGCCTAAGAAATGTAGAGGCCCTGTCTCAAAATCTAAACATGAATAAAGGAAGGCAGCTCAGTGGTACAGTGCCCCTGTGTTTCTTCCCCATAACCCAGTCACTTCCAGGAGTCCTGGTTCCTTTTACTGGAGAGTGACATTAGAAATGAATCTGGTGCCAGGGATTTAGGTTAGTGGCATAAGCGCCTGCCTGGCAAATCCAAGGTTGTGAATTCAATCGCCAGTACAAAAAAAAAAAAAAAAATCAATCTGGTTACTTAACTAGAAACTTAACTTTTTTTTGGGGGGGGGGGAGAAAGGGTCTCGCTGTGTATTTCACACTACCTTCAACTTGCTATGTAGCCCAGAATGGCCTCGAATTCAGATACCCTCCTCCCTCAGCCTCCCAAGTGCTGGGATTACAAGCATGAGCCAGGCTAGAAACTAAACTTTTAACACATTTGTTTCCAGTCATTTTGTATGAAATTTACTGTTAGAGAATTCCTGCGCTGTTTTTTTCAACTAGCGTTTAGTATAATTCAGTTCTAAATTTTATCATATTTAAGTTTTTTAAGTACTCTCCAAACCAGTTTCAAGCACCGATCAGCAGAGGGCGCAAGAAATAGAACATTTCTTTTTCATCACCTAGGCCTTTCCGAGGGAAGACGTGAAGAACACAAAGTGCAGAGGCGGGACTACGCGCAAGAGAACTGTCAAACTGGCCGTGAACCGAGTGCTGTCACGTGAGCGTCAGTGGTCAGCTGACCAGTCCCAAATTCTGCGAAGAAGGGCTGACCGAGCCAATGGATCCTGATCATTGGCGAGGAAGAATCAGAGGCCGCACTTTAGGGACAGCTTCTTGGCTATGAGGATTAGGATTGGCTTGTGCACAGTCACGTGGACTTTGTCTTGCCCCCCTCCCCCAAATGCTAGGAAGAGAATGTCCTGCCTCCTTCAGGAGTATGCGCATGCGTCGATGTCTCGCGAAGCCGTTCGGAGCTTGAGAGTCATAGGGCAGCGTGCGGGGAGGGGGGGCGTGGCCCTTGGTGTGTGGGGGGGGGCGACAGATCGCACTACGAGGTTGCTGGTTGGCTGGTGGGAGTCAAGTGGGCTCTGGCCGCAGGCGGCGCGCGCCGGTGCGACGTCTACGTAGCCCGCTGAGCTCTTTGGCCTGTGTACCGCCGCAGGGCCGCAGCGGAGTCCTTCAGTACCCAGTCGGGCGGTTTGCTGAGAAGTTTTGCGGCCGACATGGACAACTCTAGGAAGGAAGCGGAGGCAGTGGCCCTGCTGGCCGAGGCGGAGCGTAAAGTGAAGAACTCGCAGTCCTTCTTCTCTGGCCTATTCGGGTGAGAACCAGCGGAGGGGGCCGGGATCTGGGCTGAGAGGACGCAGGATCCTCTGCCCGAGGTGGCGGGCTGGGCACCAGCGTTCGGGCCGAGGGGACAGACGATTCCGCAAGGAAGTGACGGGGCCTAAGGCAGCGGAGCACACGCAGGCCGAAGGCCGGCAGAGACGGCGCAGGGCGCCTAGGCAGAAGACGCAGAGGCTTAGGCGACACCATCTTGAGGCAGGGAGGGGGACCCAGGCTGCAGACGGGCCAGGGGGCTGGAGGAGAACTGGACCGAGGCAAGAGGATCTGAGTACTCAAGCGGGGCCAGGCCGAGAGGCTAAGAAAACTGGGAGAGCTACAGATGCAGAAGCCTTTGGAGTGTAGGGGACGCAGTTTGAAAGGTGCCTCAGACCGGGCTTGAAGGCAGGCGCCTGCAGTTCCAGCTTTGCGAGGCAATGGGTTGGTATGGTCTCAAAGTGAAGAGGATGAGGGCGAAGGAATCTGACATTAGGCACTTCGGTTTGGGTTGAGAATAGTGAGCCCGGGTCTGTGTGCGGGTGCTCGGGATAGTGCGGATCTGGTTAAGTGATTAGTTCAGGAGACCTGAGCACATGACATGGGGTTAGGACTGTGGGTGCTTGGGCGGGGAGTTGGAAACGTGATTTTGGCTTAGCCAGGGAAAAGGAGCCATGAAAGGCAAAAATGAGTAAAGGTGTCAGTGCCTGTTGTGTGGCCCTCAAGTCTGAAGGAGTGACTGGTATGTTTTAGAAAAGGGCCTGAAGGGAGTTCGGAGATGTTTCACATAAATTTCCTGTCAGTTCATAAAAGCTGACTGTTCTATGAGAGTTATAGTCGCTTGGGAATATCAAAAGCCTAGATTTTAAAAGGTGACTGCCATTTGTTCACGATCTTGGATAAGTTGTACAATTTCCAAGGTAAAGGAGATCATTGGTAAAACCGACTTTAGAGGTTTCCTTATGTGTGAGGTGCTTAGAATTGAGCTTGGTATGTGGTTAAAGCTCTGATATTGACACTAACCAGAAGGAATGAAACTTGGTGGCATGTGAGGAGCTGATGGAGAGACCAAGGTGGGAAAGTCCACAAAGGGGTCACAGAAGGAAGAGACCAGGAAGCCTGTGTTTGATGGGAAGAGAGGAGTGACAGGGAATGGGAACGTTCTGGGCCTTAGGGATTTGGTAGGACTGGAAGAGGCTTGAGGCCCTGGGCAGAGATGATGGAAGGATTTGGAAAGGAGTAGGAGAGAGCACTGCAAAGAAGGGTCCTGAAAAGGTCAGGGGAGGCTGTGGGAATAGGAGGCTTGAGAAAGGACTGGAGGGCTAGTGGGGAGGAAGAACTGTTGGACATGAAGTGCAGAGTCAGAAAGCAGAGAAAGTCTGATGGGGAAGGTGGTGGGGTTAGAGGAGGCTGCTTTTAGAAAGCTAGGGGGAAAGGCCAGGGAGAAAGAAAGGCCCTGGGGCTCGCAAGAGGCTATCAGGAGCCTGGCAGCAGCTGGAAATAAATGAAGAGGAGTGATTTGTGGTTGCTTACTGTTTAGCACAAGAATTTGAAGAATGTCAGTGAACTGTTTGGTGTAGAGAAACACCTGGTCTAGTGGGTTTGTGCTCATTAGGTGAAGAATGTTTAAGTTTAGAGGCTGAGTGGGAAATGGATCTGTGTATGTTTCTTCTTTGCAAGGGTAGAAGTTCAAGTGCAGTGTTTGGGCACGGGACCAAGAGCTCAGTTTTCAGCAGTAGTTTTCCTGATGGCGCTTAAACCTCTCTGGTCCCTTTGGCCTAGAAATTTGTGTACGGTTGAGTTCTGTTTGTCAACAGCAGCTGTTAGCCCTTGAGACAGTTGCCACCTGGTGGGGAAGGCAAGATTAACACTGCCAAGTGCTAGTAAAGCTTAATTGTGAATGCAGGGAAGGCCTGGGTTCAGTCCTTGGCGTGATGCTCCTGCACTGAGGGGACGCTGTGCGAGCTGGATGCAGGCTTTTGGTTAGGAATGAGCTGGGCCTCCAGGTGGCTCAGGCCATTGCTAAGGGAGCAGAGGCCTGAGAGGGCATCATCCTGAGCAGCAGAGATAGGACGTAAACAAATGTTGGATGTGAGGGGACATTCTGCCCCGAGCGATGGCAGAGACAGGAGGATCAAGATCCAGAGGAGCGGGGCTGGAGGTTTAGCTCAGCGGCATAAGCACCTGCCTTGCAAGCAGGCAGCCGTGAGTTCGATCCCTGGTACCCATAAAAAGGAAAAAGACAAAAAAAAAAATAAATAAATAAATAAGATCCAGAGGAGCCAGGGGTAGCTTTGTACAGGAGAGGCCTTCATCCAGGGGCCACGAGAAGTTCTGGGGTGTGCTCTATGGTGGGGAGCAGCACTCCAGGCAGAGGAGACAGCTTGAGCTAGGCCAGAGGTGAAGCAGGCCTCAGGAAAGTCTACGGGACCTCCAGGGTGAATCTTAAAGTTAGGGCAGGCCAGGGTGTCCAGGTGGGACACCTGAGGCCCCAGGAGCAAGGGCTGGGCCAGAGTGCTACGGGGAACACTGGGGCTTCCAGCAGGGTCCGGTCCCAAAGGATTCCTGCCTTCCTTTCAGAAAGGACTGCAGCAGCTGGCATGGGCAAGAGTGGTGGTGGGAGGTTGCTGCAGTGACACTGGAACCAGCAGATGATATGAGCTGGGTGCTCGCTCTGCTGCTGAGTCAGGCCTGAGCTGTGTACTTAACCTCCTGTGTTTTTTCTTAGTCCTCACTAAAGCCCCATGCAGGCATGAAGGGGTTTAGAGAAGTCAGTTTAGCTGCCAACATTGCAGTCAACAGGGGAGTTGTGTTCAGACCTGGCCTGTCAGCTTCTAGAGGGCCCCCCACCCCCTGTCTCTCTGCCAGGAAGTTCCTGCCCATCTCCAAGCATGTTTGGGAAGGATGCTGGCAAACTGTGTGGTTCGGGAGCTGCCAACGCTAACCTTCACAAAATACTTGAAAGAGCCAGCAGGTGGGTTTCCAAGAGATGCTGCTAGGGGTGTAGACAAGGCTGGCCTAGAGTCTGCATGTCCAGGAACTGGAGGACATCAGACGTCAGTTGGCGAGGACTTCATCCTCTATGGGCAGGAACCATCCCAACTGCTTTTTGCCCTAGAGCTGGCCTCACCTGGATTAAACATATCACGGCTGGCCTTCACCCCAAGCTGGATGAGGGAGTGCTGAGGGTAGCCCATTCCTAGTGCTTTGCCCTTCTTTTGAGAAACTCAGCGAGGGCAGCTTCCACAGTCAGAGGCCCTTGCTCCCATCCAGTGGGCCACTTAGACTCGCCCACACTGAGAGCAGCCTTTGCCCTTTGTTCTTCTAGGCTGCCTTGTGCTAGCGGAGCTTTAGTGCATCAGCAGCCAGCACAGGTGGAGCTCCCCAGTTAGGAGACTGTGTGTGTCGGGGCAGCAGGGCCTTTGGGAACAGCACAAACTTGTACTTTGCTCTGGAAACATCATGAATGAGAGTGATGATGGAAACAAAGGGGAGAGTCAGGTGCCCTTTTGCTTCCTTCTTGCTCCAGGTCTGCTGAAGGTCCAGAGGCTTCTGTGCTGTGCCCTTTACCATTGTGCAGGTTTTGAGTGGTAGCTCTGTTCTCTGGGTGCTCCCTCCCTAACATCTCCTCTCCACCTTCCCCCAAGAGGTCCAAAGTAAACACTTCTGTCCCCATGGGTACCTGTGATCAGAATGGGCTCTGCTTCCTTGGGTGTCCTAACTGGTAACTGGAGGGTGTGCAGGGCAAGGCGAGGGTGGGCTTGGCTCTGGTGGTGCTTAGCAGTCACTAGCATCATTATCGGTAGCTGTCATCATCGGAATCTGGTGCTGGGCAATAGGGATGACAGGGTGTTCTGTATACAAACTGGGTGTTCCTAAAGATCAGTGTTGGCAGATCAGGTCCTATTTTGCACTGCTTGCTGGGCAGGGTCACTGGCTTTGCGAGTGAAGAATTGCTGCTCAGATTGGAGAGGGTGTCCTTGTACAGAGAGCCTGCTGGGATCACAGCTGAGCTTCCAGCTTCCAGCCCCTTTGATGTGCAGGAGCTGCAAGAGCCACAATGTCTTGCCAGTGCAAGACCCACAGCTGAAAGCTCAGGGCCACTTACCCAGTCTCATCATTGAGTCTTTCCTGAGGGCAGGCAAGGTTTCTGGGGGCATCTGAGAGATCCTGGCTTTCCCCATAGTTAGGCCCTTGCTGCCTGGTTGTACAGATGTTTCCAGAGTGCTCCTATTCAAGGTAAGGCTGCTGAGAAACCAGGGGTTTTCTGCGCGTCTTTTGAGGAAATGAAATGTTCATTCTGAAGCTGTGAAGAAGTGCAGTCCTGTTGGGGATCAAAGGGGCAGCCATGTAAGAAACAGGAGGAGCTGGCTGCAGTGGCATTTGCCTCTAATCGCAGCACTGTGGGAGGCTAAGACAGGAGGATTGCAAGTTTGAACCCAACTTGGATGATTTAACAAGATCCTGTCTCAGATAAAGCACATAGAGGGAGAGGGATATGGCTCAGTGTGAAGGCCCTGGGTTCAGTCCCCAGTGCTGAGAAGGGAGGCAGGGAGGAACATTCGTAGGGGATGTGGGTGGAGGTCAGTGCTAGAGTACATGCTTAGTATGTATAAGCCCTGGATTCCTTCCCAAGCACTATCAAAAAAAAAAAAAAAAAAAAAAAAAGACACACAGAAGGCCATGTACATTTGCAGCAATGGTGCTGTCACTGAGCTAAGAATCTAAAGCAGTGATGGTCCCACAGAGAAGTACACTTATCCCACATCAGCCTCGAGATTTGTTTCAAGTACCCCTGCCCCAGCACAGATACCAGAATGTTCCAGGCAGCAGTCTGCAGTGCGTAGTAGGTATGTGAATCTGTGCACAGTCTCCTATAGACTTTAAGTCATCTCTAGGTTTCCTATAGTAACTAATTTAAACACCAGAGAAATACCTACTGTGCTGCATTGTTTGGAGAATTAATAACAAGGGAAAAATGTCTGTACATGTTCAGTACATATGCAGTTTATTAGAATACTTTTGAACACAGTTGATTGAATCTGGATATTGAACTTGAGGATGTGGGGGCTGACTATGCTATTAGTGTTGTAAGCAGGGGGGGGGGTTTTCTAGGACTCTGGAGCCAGAGGCAAGTTGTCATGGTTTGTGTCTAGATGCCTCCCAAAGCTTCCATGCGAGTTGATGGGGCTTTTCAGAGTTGCTGAATCTAGTGTGTGTGAGACTGAGGTCAAAGGTGTGTGATTACTAAATTAATCCACTGATCAGGTATATAACTCTGGGATTGGCTACAGGAAGATCCACCCTGTAGCATTATAGAGTATAATGGACAGAAGCCAGGCGTGGTGGCATGCGCTTGTAATCCCAGCAGTCAGGAGGCTGAGGTAGAAGGATCGTTGTGCATTCACCATGGCGAGAGCCTGTCTCAAAAAAGACCAAAAAGAGAAAAAGATTAGAATGGACAAAAAGAATGCTGCTCTGGTCACTTGTTACTGGCTGCTTGTCATTTGTTGTCTCCTTACTACTTTGCTGCTTTGCTTCCTTCTGTCCACCATGAGTTGTCTCTGCCCCACCACGCTGCCTTGGAGCCAGCTGACTATGGACTGAAACCTCTACAAACTGTGAGCTAAATAAACCTGTCCTTTAACTTTGGGTGTCAGGTATTTGGCTCAGCAATGAGAAAAGTAACATATGACGGGGACAACACTTAGGTAATGTGGAGGCAGGAAAGGTGAATCACATGCTGACCCAGAAGTAGGCAGTCTGGGACCTGTGCTCTCCGGGGCCTGGTGAGAGTGACACTCATTCATAAGAGCGCCTGCGGCTGGGAGAAAGATGAGGCTTACTCCTCGTGACAGAGGAAGAAACTGAGGCTGGCGAGCAAGGAGCGGCACTGGGCTTCAGGCTGGCTATTTTCTGGGCAGCTAGTGCTCTCTGAGCTCCTCGTCCTCCTCCCAGAAGCAACCATCTGGGCACCAGTTTCAGGCTATGCTCCATGCCAGGCACTGAGCCCTGATTGTCACCACTTCAGAGTAAAGGCAGCAGGCCTGAAGGTCCCCAGCCTGAGGATACCTCTGGCCGGGTGCCTGAGTCAGACTGTTCAGGTTTCTACCACTTGCCCTTTGCAGTACAGGCTGTCATGAGAGGGCCTGAGATGCCTCCAGAGCTAGGGGGTTTTGCATGGGATGCTTTGTTCTCTTGTCTGTGTCACTGGGGCCCAGGCAAGTGCCACCCATGAGAGGTTAGTCCTTGCTGGTACCACAGGTACAGGCACTGTGGAGACCCTGAGCTCTGACCAAGCCATTGCCATCAACAGAGTGGCAAGGCCAGTAGCTCATGCCGTGCATGCTTTTACTGTCTCACATCCCTTCTGCATTTGGACAGTACCAGGAGCTCGGGAAGGGATGGCCTAAGTCATTCTCTGCCTAGAGGAGGCCAACTTGGCTCAACAGAGAGCAGAAAGCACTTGATGAGGGAGGCAATGGGGTGGCGTGGGCTGTTAGATTTTTGAGAGGTGTGGGGACATTCAGGGACATGGTCCATTTTCTAGAGGATACCTGGATGCTGAGTGAGGGAGAGGCCAAGGTAGCACAGGATCTCCAGGCCCCAAGGTTTCTTTCCCAGCCCTGCCATTTCCTGCACTGTCAGCTTGGGCAGGGTCTCTGAGCCCAGTGCCTTCTGGGAGACAGGTAGTGAGACCCCAGGTTCCTGGACCTGGTCCTTCAGGTGGGCATCTTGGGCAGTCAGCACCCAGGTTCCCCATGAAGAGGCACAGTCTGAGCATAGCCCTGCAAGGCCTATAAAGGCAGGAGTAGACCCTGGGTCCCTCTTCCTCACTGAAGGTACTGACTGGTGATCAAGCCAGCAGGCCAGTGGCAGGAGGGGAAGAGTGTCAGACCCAGAATGCAGGACTCACTCCCTCTGTCCCTCTGGTTCTTAGGAACCTACAAGGGAGAACAGTGGGTGGCACATCTCTGGGAGCCGAGAAGTGCCCAGAAGCTGGAGGGAGGGAGGTTTCGACTGTCCACTGACCCTGTCCTGCTGCGCCTGTGCTTTCCTGGCAGTGCTCACCCTCCATATGGCAGTTGCTGGAGTTTGGTGGCTTTGCCTGGGAGCCCTGAAACAGCTTCCTCCGTGGTGATGGTGGGGGGGTGTGCAGCGCGGTAATTATAGACAGCCCTCACTGGTCAGCCCAAATCAGTTCCCTCCTTCCCAGTGTGGCTCAGAGCCAGGGCCTGGGAAGTGTGCAGCAGAGGCAGCTTGGAGGAGGTCAGTGGGGGCGGGACTGTCAGCTGTCACTTGCACTGCCACCCAAGCCCTTCAGCAGGAGGCCCAGTGAGCTTTTCTGGAGGCAGAGGGAGAAGGCCTAGGCTATTTCTTCAGGGGCTTGCAGGCTTAGGAGGCCACCCTTCCATGGGCAGCATGAGCCCAGCTGGGCCAGGTTAGGAAGCCTGGGGTCTCTAGAAGCCAAGCGATAGCTTGGCTTGGGTGGAACTGGGACATTTTCCTTCCGGTCACTTTCCTGTTAAGTTAAAATGGGTCCCAAATCCTTATCCTGAGCTCCAGAGTGCTGCATTCCCTGCCTCCTCCTCTCTCCTGGTTTCTTGCTGCTTCTCGCACCATAGCCATCATGGCCCACTTGTCTTCCTTAAACTTGCCATGTGTATTCCTGTCTAAGGGCCTTTGCACCTGCTGTGACTACTGTCTGGCATGTTCTTCCCTTTCTCCATGCGAGGCTCTTTAGTCACTGAGGACTAAGGGTCAAGGGCTACCCCTCCCCCAGCCCCTGGCAGGCAGACCCTCTGAGCTGGCTTGTTGATCCTGTTTACTGAGGAGCAGGCCCTTCCTCTTTGCTGTGATCTCCAGTACCAGCTGCATAATAAATGTTCAGATATACACCCTCCCCCATCCTGCCAGTTAAACCTCTGCAAGTCTCTTTCCCCCTGTAGGGACTTCCCTTCCTCTCTAGCAGAAGATGATGCCACTCCAGAGATAAGCTCTTGTCAGCAGCAACCAGATCTGAGTATTGGGAGGGAAGGCAGGCTGGGGCCCAAGCAGGTGCTCATCCCCTGGCTTTTCCACTCCACAGTCGGAATGGTTGATGCAGCTTAGGCTGGGATCAGAGCTCTTCAACCCAGGCAGCTGACGAGCTTTGTGTCCTCTTTCCCTTTGAGCCCAACAAACTTGGCCTGGCAGACACTGCTCATCGATGCTCACTGGCTTTGTGCCTCTGAGTTTCTGCTCCGCTGGGAGCCTGAGCTCTTTCAGAGGCTGCCTGGGCTGCACAGGACAAAGAGGGGAAAGATGGGCTGGCAGCATTGGGTGGGCAGACAGGTGATGGAAGTCTGCACCTGTCCCTTTAAGAGAACATTCCGGAAGCTGAGTGTAGCTCAGTGGTAGAGTGCCAGCCCAGTTTGTGCAGTTCCATCCCCAGCATCACAGCCAAAGAGAACATTCTGAAGGGAGAAGGGCCTCCTGAGGTTTTGAATTCTGCTAGAAACTTAGACATGTTCCTCACCTCTCCACAGCCAGGAGAGGGCCGGGAAAACGTGTGTTGGCCACCTGGGGGGAGCTTGTGGGTGAGCTGGGGACAGTGGGGGGCAGAATTATCTGAGATGAACCTTACCTGGCTGATGTAATTTGGACTCTGGGGCTGGGGTTCTAATCCCTGCTGGCCGTCCAGCACCCACTTCGGTGTTTGTTGGCTGATTGGTAGGTAGCCCGAGTTTTCCTCCCCAGATTTGCTCAGTCATCTGAATCACCTGGGTCCCCAAAACCCCAGCTATTGGGAGGCAGAAGGAAGTAGGAAGGTTGTTAATTTGAGGCTGCCCTGTCTGACACTAAAATTTAAAAGGGGTCTAGAGCACTCCCTGATAGCAGGGGGAGTGTCACAGTTCCAGACCTCCTGAGCACCATCTTCAGGCACCTGTGGTCAGTGTGGGCAGGTGGCCAGGACTAGTACAGGCCAGCTGACCTGAGTGTAGGAAGGAGCAGTGAAGAGGATGTGTGCAGCAGAGTGGCAAAGTACCCAGGCCTCCCTTTTCCCCCTTCTTTTTTTTCCTTTTTTCTTTTTTGGTATCAGGAGTTGAACTTTCAACTTCATGCTTGCCACTGGCAGGTACTGTGCCACTGAGCTATATCCTGGCCCCCCTTTTCCCTTTTTAAAGAGCCAACACAGCTATTAAGTCTTAGTGGGAAGAACATGGTGGGGCTCCTGAGTGTGAATTTTATTCTCTGGTGATGTGCGTGGTGGGACTTGGAATGAGTACAAAGACCACAGACTTCATGGCTTAGGCCTGGGGGGGTTTAGGGTGGAGTGGATGGACTTCGGGGCTGAGCTGCTAGTGAAAACCCTCCAGGTCAGAAAGAGGGCTGTCTGTGCAGCTTGCAAGTTGAGGATCTACGGTAAAACTGCACAAAGAGAGTTCCTTTTATTTTTCAAAACAGCATGTTCCCTTGTGGCTGGAGATGTTGTTCAGAGGTGGAGCACTTTCCTGGCATGCACAAGGCCCTGATTCCATCCACAGAAATTTTAAAAATAGTTTTAAGTAATGCTGTGCCAAATATCCTTGTGATTTTTCTGATTCATTGTATAGGATAAATTGCTAGGAATGTAATTCATTGTGGAACTACAGGGTAAATACAAAGACTGATAGTAAAATGTACTTTTTCCTTGAGTGTGTGCAGATGGTAAAAACCATTAGGCAGCACCGTGCAGGCAGTGTAGAAGTCTGCCTCCCACACCTGGCCTAGTGCTGTAAACTTCACCTTAGGGAAAAACGCTGTCACTAGCTTCTTGTGGTTTGTCTGGAAGTATTCTGTGTTTATGTAAACATGTATGGTTCTATTCTTTTCATCCTCTATTTTCCTTATTTTGGCACATGAGTGAAAGCATTTTGCATTTACGTCTTACACTAGTGCATCTGAGCATGGTTGTGCTGTGCTGTGCTGTGCTGTGCTGTTCTGCCCATGCAGGATGGGTAAAGGTGGCAAGGACTTGGAGGAACACTGGCTGTGTGCAAGGCACTAGGGGAGCAGCAAGGTGTCAGTAGCTGGGTACATCCCCCAGAATGCTCTGCAGGCTATGGGAAGAGGTGCTGGCAGAGCGCTTGGCACCCTCTGCTCACCCTGCCACTCACGAAGAGGCTGTTGGGCTGCATGTGGAGGTCAGGAAGCCCTCACTGAGCTGGCGGCCACCCTAGTGTCCCTTCAGGAGGGCACCACAACCATGCGTCCCTTGCAGATTGTGCCTTGGTGCACAGGGCCGCCCTGGGAGGCTGGGGGAGGTGGTTTCGTATCGGTGTCAGGGAGGGGAGGGTGTAGGGGTAGGAGCACATCTCTGCTGTCACCTGGCAGAACGTGTGTTCTCTTTCTGGTATCAGACTAAATAGTCTCCTTATGCATTTTCCTTTTTATTTTTCCTCAGAGGCTCATCCAAAATAGAGGAAGCATGCGAAATGTACGCCAGAGCAGCAAATATGTTCAAAATGGCCAAAAACTGGAGTGGTATGTGCTGTCTGTTGGCGTGCTTTCTCCCCTGCCCCTCAGCTTCCCGTCTCAGGCCTGGCCTAGGCCGGCCCGGAGGCCCCACCGCCCACTTGCAGTAGGGCACTAGGCCATGTGGTCCAGGTGGAAGGGTAGAGGTCAAGTAAGGACAGAAAGGACAGAGGACACCGTTGAGTCCTGCTAGACTCATGTGGGTGAGCTCTGGGAGATTTCTCCCTATATTGAGAATTTTAGGTTTTTCTGGAAGCAATCTTCTGGCTTCCATTGGAGTCCAAATCCTGGGCTAGGGGAACAGGCAAGAGGTTCCAATAATAACATTAATGACACCCATCGTTTCTGGGGCACTCTCCTAAGTCCATCATGCATAATTTAATTGACTTGTCCCAGCTACCCTGAGTGTGCCATTAATATCCTCATTTACCCTAAGGCTGAGGCAAGAGAATCCCTGAGAGTTCAAGGCCAGCCTGCACAACATAGTGAGACCTTGCCTCAAAAACAACGCACAAAAAAACAGACTGAGATGCTGGGGTGTGGCTCAGCACCTTGCCCAGGCTACTGTGACGAGTAGGCAGCACAGCCAGGATGGGGAAATAGAATCTGCTCTGAGGGCCCAGGCACTTCACCCGATGAGGCAGCAGGCTCCCGGAGGGCTGTAGGTGAAGTTCTGCTTAGAGCCCATGGCCCGAGGAGAGCAGTAGTGTTCCAGCACACTTAGCCCAGTTAGTGGTAGCTTCCAATGTCAGCAAGAGTGGGTCAAGGAAATGGACCAGGGAAAAGTTTGGGGACCTGGGAGAGCTTTTTGGACATAGGAGATGGGGCCTTGGAAGTGGAGCACAGAGGTGCAGGGTAGCTTGGGCCAGCACCATGACTGGAGGGCAGCATTGGCTGGTCTCCTGGAAATTAGAAGAGCATTCTCTGACATTCAGCAAAGTGCACTGCACATACTGCCAACTGCTGCATGTGTTTTTATGCTCCCAGGCTGACAGAGGGCCTTGAGAGAAGGCAGCCTATTTTTCAGCTGCATACATGTTGCTTTTCCCCTAAAATGTGGTAGCATTCACTCTTCCTGGGTCACTTTCTCCCTGTTAGCATCCCTGCTTTTTAAAATTTAGGGCTTGGAGCTGGGGATTTAGCTCAGCGGCATAAGCACCTGCTTTGCAAGCAGGCAGTCGTGAGTTCGATCCTTGGTACCAATAAAAAGAAAAAAAAAATTAGAGCTCAAGATTTGGACCTTTCAGTGAGATCACAGTGAAGCCCCAGAGAAGGGAGGCCCTGATGCTTCCCAGAGCTGGTTTAGATGTCTGGACGAATGGCTGGGGACCTACAGAAAGTACCTGTGGCTCAGGGCAGGTAGGCGCCCTTCTGCATATCCAGGAGCTTTTTTTTTTTTCCCAAATAGGGTCTCACTGTGCAGTTTAGGCTGCCCTTGAACTCACTTTGTAGCCCAGGCTGGCCTCGCACTTGCAGCGGTTCTCCTGCCTCAGCCTCCCAAATGCTAGGTTATAGCATGTGCTACCATGCCCAGTTTGCCTAGGAGCTTTTGCGGTCCATAAGCTATTTCCCCTTTTGGGTTGGGGCCCTAGCCCCCCAGGGTGTCTCACAGTGTAGTGCTCTGCTCACTATGCAGTGTGCCAGAAGCACAGGGCTAGAGGATTTGGCAGAAAGAGTGTTGGGGAGCTGGGGAAAAGAAATAGACTGGGAAAGGGGAGCAGGTGGACAGGTGTTAGATAACTTCATCCTGTATGCCTCTCTTCCTGGGACACCCTTCTGAGCTTGTCCCCTGTCACCCCAGCCTCCACTTTGCCTTCACTGGAGAGGACTGTCAAGCCAGTGGGTGCTGGAGCCTCCGCACCTCAGTCTGATATCCTTCGCAGCTCTCGGCTCTATCCGCCTTATCCCAGCACCTTCACCAGTGGTGGCCCTGGAGATGTTGCAAAACCAGCATGAAGTATATAGGCCACCCTGAGGCTCCCCTGGGCTTGTTCACCTGGGCTGACTTCTCTCTGGACCTTTTTCCACGTTCTTAAGAACCCAAGCCCCATCCTGGACAGGGCCTATATGCAGCCACTGAAGCTGGGCTGCTCTTGTCTCTTCCAGCTGCTGGGAACGCTTTCTGCCAGGCTGCCCAACTGCACCTGCAGCTCCAGAGCAAGCATGACGCAGCCACCTGCTTTGTGGACGCTGGTAATGCCTTCAAGAAAGCTGATCCCCAAGGTGAGAACCCCCAGGGCCACACTGACCGCCAGTGCAGCTGAGCATTCTCAGAGTCCTCAGGTGTCCCTGTGACTGGATTTTTCTAGTGGCCACCATGTGACAGGCTCAGAGTCTGAACCTCCAAGCTGGCTCCCCTCCTGAGACTGGCACTCTGTCCTGCTCCAGTCCCGCCTTCCTCCCCAGGGATACGCAGCCTGTCCCTCCTCTCCCCTCCCACCCTTCCCCTCCGGAGCATTTGGGAGTGGGAGTTACATTTCAGACCCTCCGCCTGCCAGGGAGCAAGGCAAAGCTGTTCCACTGTCAGAATTAACATGCAGAAGGGAGTGGGGGCGTTCGAAAACGAGTCAGGTAGGAGTCACTGCCGAAAAAGGAGCGGAAATTATCCTAACCTGGCTTCCCTATCCAGGGAGAAATCCATGAGAACAGAGCCTCAGCTTGAGCTGTCTGAAAACAGGTCCCTTAAGATGAGAGTACTCAGGGACAGAAGCTCCATTACAAGACATCTTTTCACCAGGCTCCTCCTGAGGCAGAAGCCCAGCCTGTGGCCACTGACATGGGGATTTATTGGGTGTGAATTTCGATTGATGGATGGGGTTTTGTGTGGTGCTGGGGATGGAATCTAGGCCCTGTGCATGCTGACCATGTGTTCTACTACAGATCTACATCCCTAAGCTTGGGAATTTTGTTATTTAAAATCTTAGAGCCAGGTATAGGTTCTAACCTTTAATTTTAGCAAATAGACATTTTTTACATGAAAATTTCAAGACCCCTGTCAGGCGAGAGGAGAGCAGATATGAGTATTCTTTTTAAAGGAGGTACTGGAATAAAGGCCAGTCCTTGCTGGAACAGGCTGTTTCACGGCAGAGCACAGGGTGTCTGAAGCCCCCAGAGCACTGCCTCATGTAGTTGGGGTCTCCGCTGTGTCCTGTCTGCAGGTCACCCCTTCTCAGCTAGCAGCCAGTAGATGTGGGCCTGAGTGGTCATATGCTGGGGCTTGGGCCAGACAGGCTCCAGGGGGAGCAGCCCTGTGACAGATGGGGTTACAGCAGACCTTGTGGATGACTTGGTAACCCAGGGCAACCCTGGGTGTGTTTTCAGCAGGAGTCACCCTAGGAGTCTCACTAGTCCCATGCAGAGCTTTCCCCCAGCCTTCCCTTCTGCTCCCTGGGGAACTGGTGGGCCTGGTGATGCTGCCTGCCATCTGTGCTGTTCAGCTGCTGCCCCATCCGGAGTGACTGGAAAAACTTGTTTCTGGCGTGGCAGCTGCTGTGCTCCCTTGTGCTCTTGCAGACAGACCTGGTGTGATTTGGTCTCACTGACTCTTGCCCTTGACCCAGGAGTGCAAGATGGGCCTGGCTCATAGTGGCCTTAGAAGCACAAACCATGGCAGTGTGATGAGGAGACTCAGAGCAATAGGAGGGTGTTGAGGTTGTCAGCTTGGTCACTGAGGACTTGGCTGGGGGTCTCTTGGGGCAGGGACAACACAGCTGTGAGAAAAGAGCCTGGCCATGTTCAATCGCAGGACTTGTGCTGAGCAGCCCCACCTACTTCAGGTGCCTTCCGAGAGTTAGGGTGTTGGGGTATGACCCGTCTTGCTGTGATCACATTTGCATGGAGGTGACAGCTGCTTTGTGTCTGGAACCAGTCAGGTTGCACAGGGAAGGGCGCTGCAGTTTAGTGATGCCCATGAGAATTTCGTGGCTTCCGGCAGATCACTTCCTTTCTTGTTCTGTTCCGTCCTGTGTTAAAGCACAGGCCTACCAGGAACCCATGTGCAGATATGCCAGAACAGCACCAGGCCCCGATGTGCTGAGGGTCCAGTGGGATACAGCTCTTGTTCCTCAGCCTAGTGCTTTATAAAGTGGAGCTGGGGGCCCACATGGTGTTTTGCCACCCAGTTTCCCCTAGCTGGGATCTTCCTTGCTGGTCTCCTCCCCTACCTGAACAGTCTTGTCCAGGCACATGTCCTCTGGGTCTCTCCAGAAGTCTGTGAATCAGGTCTCCACCCTGCCAGTGCAGTTGCCATCTGCAGAGTGGGCTGCTGGCCTGTGGTGACCGCTGATTCCGATTCTGCTAGCATTTCTTCAGTGTCCTCACCATTGTTGGCTGCCCCTTCCATGGACAACCTGGTCGCTGGGGCCTGGCACACAGATGTGCATGTGTGCTTGGGCAGGGAGTGGTCCAGCCCCCACTTGTCTTGTCCTGCACATGCTGAGTGCCTACAATATACCAGACATGTGCCTCTTTTAACACACCCCACTTCCTGGCTTGGCTCTGTGACTTGTCCCTAATTCATTGAGGAATAGGAGTGGGCTGAGTCCTGGGTGAGCAGGAAAGCTGCAGCTGGGTACAGAGGCAGCTGAGTGCAAGCTGGGGTGGTGGGGGGATGAGAGCCTGGGCCCCTGCACCTCCCCAGGCTCAGGCTGCAGAGCTCTCAGCAGGCAGACTGAGGAGGGCGGAGACGACCACGAGTGCCCAAAGTCTGGTGACCTGAGATAAGCCCAGTGTCAGTGAGTGTCAGAAGCTCATCCAAGAGCTGGCCAGGGTGTCAGCTGGCAGCCTGCCACTTTCCAGGACAGCTGTTCCGAGAGCGAGGAGCTGGCACAAAGGAGTCTTAGCCCTGTAAATCTGTGTTCCTCCCCCACTGCCACAGCAGGTGCTATGCCTCATAACAGCACCCTTGCTAGCAGTTGCTTCTCTTCCTGGGGTGCATCCTTTACCACGTTGGCCCACAGAGGGCCAGGGCAGGGAGCCCATGGGTGGCTGGGCCTTGGTGGGGACTGCTTCTGCCTCCTCTCCCCCGAGTCAGCCCAGCTGGATGCTGGGCATCCTTTACTTCCTGCTTAGTTATAGAGCGTGCATGCATGTGAGAGAATAACACTGTTCTGGACTCCTGTTTTGTTGACCTGTCCTCTCCTGTTGTACCACCTCTGCTGTACCACCTCTGCATGCTATACTACATGGGTTTGTTGGTTTTTGGTTTTTGTGGGTTTTTTTCTGTTTTTGGAGATAGGGTTTTGCTATACAGTTCAGAACTGTATAGCCTTGAACTTACTTTGTAGCCCAAACTCAAGGCAGTCTTCCTGTCTCAGCCTCCCAAGTGCTGGGATTATGGGAGCATGCCCAGCATCCCTTCCTTTGTCCTACTGCTTCAGGCTCCCAGCTAAAAGTCTAGACCCATGTTGCATCGTGTACGTTTTGGTGTCTTGTCTAGGCCCCCACAGGCTTTTCAGAATTGGATGAAACCAACAGACTCCCAGAGCAGCAGTCAGACACCTCTGTGTGCATGTACGTTTAGGGACATTTGGGGACTTCTGGAGGCCCAGCGATAGGCCTGGCTCAGAGCCTCTGTTCAGGTGTCTCCCTGAGAGTGAGGTTGCTGTTGGTGCCCACTGTAAGCAGGCGCCAGGTATCTGCTTCCTGGTGCCAGTGCTGTCCTGCAGGGGAAAGCCCTGCAGCCTACTCAGGTCCTCTGCCCCCTGCCCTTCTCACCCTCCCTCCCCAACAGCCTCTCCTGAGATGCACTAAAACAGTGTTTTTAAAAAAGCCACTCTGAGAGCTCATTTCTATCTGTTAGAAGTTGCCACCCACTCATGCTTTTCTGTCCTCCAAATAACTCATCAAAAGAGCCTTTCCCAAATTTAAAATCTTGGAAGAGATAGTACAACACAGGTAGCCCAGCTCCTCCTCCCAGTGCCATCTTGGGGTATCTTTTGGTGAACCCTGCAATTTGAAGGGCTAGGGGCAGGCAGGAGCAAGGATGGAAGGTGCTGAGAGCAGAGGACTGTGCCAGCCATCTGCGGAGGGCAGGACAGGGCAGGGCAGGGTACAGCACAGCACACACCGCCTCCCTCAGTGGAGGCCTAGGGCAGTGGTGTGGGGTAGTCTGCTCAAGAGACCTGCAGTGATAGAGGGTGGGGCCAGCAGAGCCCAGGCTCCCTGCCACCCCCAGGGCAGCCTCACCGTGACCCTCACCTCTGTCCTCTGAGATTGGGGCCTTGCTGAGTAGCCCAGAATGCCTGTAGGAACCTGGCTATCAGTGCCAGCTGTGCCCTGTCCCTGTAGCTGCTGCAAATCTGGAGGTACAGTGGCAGCCCCAGAGAGAACGGCTTCCCATTGTGTCCCACTGGGCAGAGAAAAATCAGTCTGGCCAGAGCCAGGACACAGGCCTGGCAGCCCTGGGCACCTGCCCCTCCCTGCCAGCCTGTATCTGCTGCCTCTCCTTCACTGTTGTTTCTCCCCCCAACGCTGTTTCTTTTGTCCTCCTAGAGGCCATCAACTGTTTGATGAGAGCCATCGAGATCTACACAGACATGGTAAGGCGCCCCTTTAGCATCCCCGCCTTAGCACCTAAGCAGGATTCTTGTTCTGCCACAAAGCAGGCAGGCAGTGGGAGCCCATGAGATTTGGCCACTTAAACTGGGCCAGTGGCCCCTCCCTCCTGTCCTTCTGCCATCCTCCTGGGCCATCATGTCTTGTGTTTGCTGGACTTACAGTTCAGGATGCGGTGGGGTTTTGTGCCTGCCCATGTGCACATGTGCACGCGCGCTTGTGCACATACACACATGCACGCACGCACGCACGCTCTCTCCAAAGCACTGACCCCTTGTCTGCCTTCCCCACCATCAGAGTGGCAATTCACGGTAGTGCAGAAGGCCAGGCTGGGTGGGAAGCTCCTGCTATGGGCCACCTGTGTCAGCCCTGCCCTATGGGAGGACAGATCCCTGCCCTTCTGCTGTGTCACAGCAAGCAGTGCTGCTGTGATCACCCTAACAGGGGTAGCAGAACCACTAAGCCAAACACCACAAATGGTTGACTGTGCCTGCTCTGTGGTACTGAGCTCTCAAGAGCCCATATGACCGCTGAGTGAGGGAATTCAAGGGACAATGGCTCACCCAGGAACACAGACCTCCAAGCAGGAGTTGCTGAGACCCAGAACTAGGTCTGGCTGGACACAGGACCTTGCCCTTTCCACCGCCATTGGTGAGGGATGAACAGCAGTAGAGGCAAGCAGAGGGTGTCGGGTGCCCCTTGGGAGGACCCCTTGGGGTACACTGGGCATGGGCAGGGGAGGCTTCAGAATGGGGCACTAGTCTTGAAACCCTTGGTCCTGGTTTCACAGAGCATTTTACTCAGTGACTCTGGGCCAGTTGTCCCTGCCTCTACCCCAGGCAGGGCTCCACCCAACTCCTCTGCAGACATCAGTGCCCCTGTGTTGTAGACAGGGTAGAAACAGGCCAAGACACAGGGGGCTGGCAGAGGTGGCCCACGCAGTGCCCAACCTGGTGGCAGTCACCATGCCCACCGTACAGACCTCACTCGTGCTGAGGTGGTAGGCTGAGGAGGGAGCTGTAGGCAGGGAGTGTCACTGCAGCCCCTCGTTGTGTCCCCTAGGGCCGATTCACGATCGCAGCCAAGCACCACATCTCCATCGCCGAGATCTACGAGACGGAGCTGGTGGACATCGAGAAGGTGAGCGGGTGATGGCTGGGACCCAGGCTGCTTCCCTGGCTGTGCACCCAGACCATCCCCTAGTTTTGGCAGAGCCTGGGCCCAGCATGTCCCAGGAGTGGTGGCTGAGGGTGGAGGAGGCCATACGGCATCCAGTCCACACCTAGTCATGTCTCCCCAGGCCATCGCCCACTATGAGCAGTCTGCAGACTACTACAAAGGCGAGGAGTCCAACAGGTAGCCCGGCCCTGCGCCCAGCCCTGCCCGACACAGGACTTGCTGCCCCTCCCTCATGCCCCTCTCCTTCCCACAGCTCAGCCAACAAGTGTCTGCTGAAGGTGGCGGGCTACGCTGCACAGCTGGAGCAGTACCAGAAAGCCATCGACATCTACGAGCAGGTGGGCGTGGGGCCTTCCCCATCCTCGTGCCTCTTGCTGCATCCTCACTCTCAAATGTGTCCCTCACCTCCAGCTCACCTGGCTTTCTCCACTCAGCCTGTGTTGTCATCCCCTCTCCCAGAGGTGTTCAAAGGCCTCAGAGCAGGGCAGCCTTGCAGGACCCATGGGGAGATGAGGCTGGGAGTGGTAGAGCGGGGACCACTTGTCCTCAGTGGGAGGCAGGGAGTGTCACATGAGCCCCCCTCTCCTGGGTGGGAAGGAGAGTGGGTGCTGCCTCTCATGTTCTCTCACCTGCCACCCCTCTGCCCACTGTGTGCCAGCTTCCCATGAGGCCTGACAGCAAGATGCCGCCTCCCCGACTTCTCAGGCATCTCAGGAGGCCTATGGACACCTGGCTGCTCTCCCACATACACCCTGGCCCTGGTCACTTGTGCTCCGAGCCTCCTCTTTGGGTTGGTCCTTAGCTTACTGCCCCAGGGTCCCTGTCCTGAGCTCATAGTGCCACTTCTACATGGCCACAGGTGGGGACCACCGCCATGGATAGCCCCCTGCTCAAATACAGTGCCAAGGACTACTTCTTTAAGGCGGCGCTCTGCCACTTCTGCATTGACTCGCTCAACGCCAAGGTGAGCCCCGCCTAGCGCTCCCGTGCAGCTGCCAGGTCGCTTCCTGCAGCTTGAAAGGGCCAGCTTCTCCCTCCATGTGGCCTGTCAGTCTCAGGACACAAGGCCCTAGCTGTCCTCCTGGGATTCCACCCTGGTGTTCCCTGTCAGGCCCTGGAGGCTGTTAAGTTCCCACCTTTCAGCTGGGTCAATGCCAGACCCTTTCCTTTTGCAGTTTTCAATCCTTTATCCCATGAGGGCAGCACCAGTGTCAGCTCATCTTGCCCATGGCGACACTGAGGCTGAGTTCTTCACTGAGGCCGAGTGGGGACCAATGAACTGCAGCCCAGCATCCCAGACCCTGTGACCCCAGGGCGTGGCTGTGACCCTGATGGAGGCTGCAGGCCCTCCCCAGTGTCAGGACTTGGGAGAGATGCAGTGGAAAAGCACGGGGGAGCCCTCCAGGAGTCCTCTTGCCTCACAGGAGTTCCCTACCTGACCCCAGGGACGCTGCAGGGCCCAGGGCTCCCTCACATCTGCTTCCAGAAGGGTTCTGTGACTTGGGGCTGTTAAAGTAGGGGCAGTTGGTGCTACAGATGGAGCTCAGGCCTGGTCTGTACTAGGCAGTGCTCTCCTCCTGAGGCCCCACGCTTGGGTTTTGTATTCACAGTCACCCCTGCCCTCCCTGGAGCTGTTTCTCCATTTTCAAAATGAGCTCGCTATCAGTCCAGCCCCAGGTCCTTGCCAAGGGTGGAATGTGTGCAGTACCCAGCTTGTGGCCTGGCACAAAGACATGCTCCTTTGTGTACTTTCCTGGCACAGACAGGCAGGGAGGTGCTGGGAACTTGGCCGGGAAACTCTGTCCCTCTCTACAGCTATCTCTGCCACCAGCCTGGTGCTGAGCTCAACTCCATGGAGATGCCCCCAGGCACAGTGCCAGCTGACAGCGTCAGACAGCAGGGGAGGAGGGCAAAGTGCTGACTCAGGGCTACAGCCCTCCCTGGGTCCCCAATGCCAGCCGGCTGTCTCCAGCGGCCCCTTCACGAGCTTGTCCTCTCCTTCCCTCCCTGCTGCCCAGCTTGCTGTCCAGAAGTACGAGGAGCTGTTCCCGGCCTTCTCTGACTCCCGGGAGTGCAAGCTGATGAAAGTGAGTGGGGACTTGGAGATGACCGGGGCACACCTGCCTACAGTGGCCGGCCGGGGAGGGGTAGTTTCTGAGCTCCAGGATTTGTCCAGCAGCTCCCCAGGGCTTGTGTCATATTTCCTTTCTCTGCTGTTCTCCTCTCCCTGTTTTAGATGAGAATAGCGGGTCCAGTGGTGGCACTGGGGGCGGGGCTTGGAGCTGGGGTTGGCATCTGCGCAGATCACATGGGATACCAACACGCCACGCTCTGCTGTCCGGGTGCAAGCCCCCATTCCTGCTCAGCCCTTGGTGCTAACCTGGGCCAGGCCTCTGACCCCTGGCCCTCACTCCCCATACTCTTTGCTCACAGAAGTTGTTGGATGCCCACGAGGAACAGAACGTGGACAGCTACACAGAGTCGGTGAGTGGCCGCATGGGCGGCTGAGTCCCTGGGGCAGGCTGCCCTCCAGTTTTTTCTATCTCTGGCCTGTGGGCCATTTCTGTGATTGCCCTTCCTCAGTCGCCCACCACAGAATGCCCACAGGCAGCCCTGGGAGTTACACGGGATGTTCACTGACTTTGTAGATGATGCACTGAGGTTTAGGGGGGAAGGGCACCTGGCCTTGTCCCCAAGGGATCCACAGCCCCTCCACTCTGCCCCTGAAAGCCACGGTCTCCTTATTCGCCGAAGTTCCCTGGGGAGAACAGTGGGCTGGCTTGGGTTGGGCACTATGAGTACCCTAGGAGAAGCAGCTGGCAATGGAGAGGAAAAAAGGAGCCAAGGACCCCCCCCCCCCGGAACCGTTCACCTCACCAGTGTGGACCTCTTCTGTTCCTGGCAGTGTTCTGAACATTCTGGAACTCAGCTGCACCAGGTTGCAGTTCTGTTCCTGAGTCTCTCCCTGGTCCCAATAAGGGCAGAACAGCCCGCTACACCCCACCTGCCAGGATGGAAGGGCACGAGGGCCCGGCCTCTGACCCACCCTTAGACAAGGAAGCTGCAGTTTTGTTTTTCTTGTTTTTCAAACTGCATTTCTCCCTGAGGAAACGTTAGGCCGGGGTAGTAAAGACACAAAGCAGCTTCCCCAGTGGGGGCCCCACGCTCCTGCTGGGAGACCCAGGGAGACAGCGGCTGGGAACCTCAAGCTGCTGGGTTGGGCTGGTGGGGCCGAGGCCCGATGCAGTGCCTTCCGCGGTGCCGGCAGGTGAAGGAGTACGACTCCATCTCCCGGCTGGACCAGTGGCTCACCACCATGCTGCTGCGCATAAAGAAGACCATCCAGGGCGACGAGGAGGACCTGCGCTAGGCTGTCGCCCACTGTTCCTGCTGGCTGGTGCGTGCAGCAGTGGTGGACTGAGCCTGCTCAAGACCTTTCTCCTTACCCACCTGGGGACTCCCATGGGCTACCAGGGCAGTGGTGCGGCTCAGCAGCACCTCAGGGCACCAGAGGCCCGGCCACTGGCCACTCACCTCTGCTCTCGCTACAACCCTCGCCCCTGCCTGTCTATTTAAGCCCCTAACGTGTCCTCCACCCCAGTCAGCTGTAGCAGTTTGATACAGACCCCTGTGTGAGCACTGCTGGGCATCAGGGGTCAGCATCTGTGCCCAGCGCAGGAGCAGCCAAATCTCGTGGCTGGTGTCTACCCCCACTTTGGCCCCTGGCAGAGCTCTAAGCACAAGTAGCCACTGAGACCTCCTCTCACCACCAAGGGTGGCTTTGTCCTGCACCCTGGCCTCCTGTCTCAGGTTAGACCACGGCCCCAGCACCCAGAGGGTTTTTCCCCAGACCCACTCTGCGCTGCTCCTCCCTTGTGCTTGAGGTTTGGTCCGGGGTTCGGAAGCTCCAAATGCCCCAAGAAGGAAAATAAAAATTGCCACTTTTGCATGAGTCTCTTCCTCTTTGCCCCTGCTCCTGAGGTCTTGTGGGGCATGGGGCACATCCTCTGGACAGGCTTGGCCTGGAAACAGACCGGATGGATCCCAGTGCCTGAACTCTTAAGACCTGGGATCCTGAGCCACTGGCGGGTGGGATGTAACAGCTAGCAGCAGTGTTTGGGGAAAGGGCTGGAAGAGGCCCATGACTCCTCTCCCTCACCCGCACTCCCCTAGCAGGCAGGCTGAACATCCCAGTGACAGTTGTCCCATCCGTCACCTGGGAGAGGAAGCAGCCTTGGTGAGCAGAGTATGAGGCCAAGTGGGTGTAAAGGGTGGGAGGAGACAACAGGAACCCTTTGCCCAGCGAAAGTGGACAGGAATTGGCCACCTCAGCCACATGTCACCATTGAGTTGCCTGAGGTACACAGCCAGGTACTTGCGTGCCTGGGCTGGGTGCCCTCCCAGAGGATGACCTGGCTGGTCAGAGCCAGACTGGCACAGCAGTGTGGGATATACGGGAGCAGTCATGGGAGGGACAGGGTGGGCCAGTGAGGAGGCTCCTGAGAGTGGTGCTTCCCGCATAGGAGCCGGGGCAACGTTTCCTTGTGCACAGGAGGGCATGACCCAGAACCCTGCCCTCCTCTGTCCCTCCTGCGCCTCCCACCGTCAGTTGATAATGGCTCCTCCCAACTCTGAAGACTCAGAACTGGCAGGCAACAAGGATGTGCCCTCTCCCTGCAGGGGGGACATTACCCAAGGAGGCACGGGCACAGGGTCCCCATCCCTTTCCTGGCATTCCAAGGACCAAGAGGTACACATAGGACAACTGGTGGCCTGTGAGGAAATGGGCCTGCATTATGCCTGTCCCTCCCATTCACTGTGGTACCCACAAGGACTCAACTCTTGAGTTCCCACTTTACCCTGTCAAGTGGGACAATGTCTCTGTAGAGCTCTAGCAAGGATTCTCTGAGTAAAACTTGTGACCCATGTGGCATCAGGTAAAAGCCCAATAAATGAACAAGGGGGAGTAACAGCAGGTCCCTGTGGCATGATTGCTTAGGAATCAAGAACTGGAGCCAGTGTGACTGTCACCACACAGGGCTCAGTAAAGGAGGTGGCTGTTTGCCACTGGGACAGCTGGCTGGGTCTTGTCTTTGGGTTAAAACACATTTCCGACTTTAAAAGGTGATATTATGGGGTCAGGGATTTAGCTCAGGGTGTAAGTGCCTGCCTGGCAAGCGCTAGGTGATGAGTTCAATCCCCCGTACCAAAAAAAAAAAAGTAATGTTATGAAAATAATTAACTGTGGAGTTACCGTTTTGGGGCTCCAATATCGATTGCTTTTGGCAGCCGGTGGCCTTAGGTAAGTTACTTTACCTCTGTACCTTAATTTCTTCATCTGTAAAATGGGTAAGACACTTCTCAGCCTGTTAGTTGTGAGTAAACTATTGGATGGAACATACTTAGAGTAATTACAGGGAAAATAAGGGGAATATTTTTGAGCTCTCTTAACCCACCTCTCACATAGCCTGCTTGGCGTGGGGAGTGACCTCCCAACTCTGGGCGCATTCCTGGCGCCCCTTTCCCAGGCTCTGGACTGGGGAGGAGCACGCAGGCGCGTTGGGACTAAATTAAATGAGCGGGGTGGGCGCCATATTGTTAGAGGGCAGTGACTGTGGCTTCTTTACGTCATCAGTCTGCGCGTCGGGCCGGCACTTGATAGTTCAGATCACTTGTAGTGTCCACAGCGCGCCCTGCAAAGGGGCGCGATGGGAGAAGCGGCCGTGGCCGCGGGGCCTTGTCCCCTGCGCGAGGACAGCTTCACACGCTTCTCGTCGCAGAGCAATGTGTACGGGCTAGCAGGCGGCGCCGACGGGCGTGGGGAGCTACTGGCCGCCACTCTTAAAGGCAAAGTGCTTGGCTTTCGCTACCAAGACCTCCGGCAGAAAATCCGACTGGTGGCCAAGGAGCTGCAGTTCAACTACATCCCCGGTGCGTGGCGCTGTGGAGCGGGTGGGGGTTGTCTTCTTGGAATGAGGCCTAGGAGACGGTGTTGAAACCTAATCTCCATGATGGAAGATTGGGATTGAGTGATTAAACAGAGTCAAAGCTAATAGTTTTTTGGGTCTGGACAGGAATAATAGGGGCCTAAAAGTGTTTAGGGTTCAGAATTCATGAAGCATAGATGTCAGTGTTGAGCATGGTGGTGCACAACTGTAATCCTAGCTGCTTGGTACGCCAAGGCAGGAGGATCACAAGTTTGAGGCCACCCTGGGCAACCCAGCAGCTTAACAAGACCTTGTCTCAAAATAAGACGTAAAAAAAAAAGTTTGGGAATGTAGTTCAGTGCAAAGGCCCTGGGTTCAATCCCCAGTCCCACAAAAAAAAAGAAGGGGGAACCTAGTAACCATTTGTCACAGGTCATGGTGATGGTGATCAGAGATCAGAAGTCACCATATGGGGTACCAAAGGCCCCAAATGTTTTTAATTGTCCCCTCTCAGTGGATGCAGAAATTGTCTCCATCGACACCTTCAACAAGTCACCCCCAAAGCGAGGCCTGGTAGTGGGGATCACATTCATCAAGGTACTGAAAGCACCCTCTGCTTACCCAGGCCCTTCTCCCCACACACAGGGGTCCCAGTAGTCTGCCCCTAACCCTTCCTGCTGCCCCTGAGGTCACTTTGCTCCCACAGGATTCTGGGGACAAGGGCAGCCCCTTCCTTAACATTTACTGTGACTACGAGCCTGGCTCTGAGTACAACCTGGACTCCATTGCCCGTGAGTGTGGCGTGGGGCTGGGGGGTGGGAGTGGGGCCTGCCCGGTGCCAGCCGCCCATCTGCCTGTGTCCCTCTGCAGAGAGCTGCCTGAACCTGGAGCTCCAGTTCACACCTTTCCAGCTGTGCCACGCAGAGTGAGTGTCCCTGGCACCCTGGTTCTCAGACCCCTTCTTATACCAGGAGTGTGTTTTCACATCTGGAAAATAAAAGGATCGTGCTAGATCACAGATTGAAAAGTAGAATGGCTGTAGGGGTCAGAGAGGCAGCAGGAGAGTGGGAAGCTCGCACTGCAGTGGAGTAGGCAGCATGGTAGGGGTGCCACAGCAAACGGGAGACCACACCTGCCCATAGCCAGGTTGTATTGTTCTCTTTTAGAGCCTTGTGCTTCTAAAGCGAGCATGGACCAGACAGCCAGGGGCCACCATCTTGTCATCTCCTAGGCTGATCATCTGAGAGAGTTCACTAAACAGCTGTATGCTAGACAGCTAGAATTTGTAGGTTCTAAGGTTCTAGATTCAACATTCTCAGAGGTGCTGAGTTTTCTTTCTTGTTTTTGTTTTTCGAGAAGAGGTCTTGCTATATAATCTAGGTTGACCTCAAACTAGCACCTATCCTCCTGTCTCAGCCTCCTGAGTGCTGTGAATACAAGTGTGTACCACTGGGCCCAGCTGCTGAGTTTTGTAGAGCTGTAAGATCTAAGGGTCCAAGAGGTGAAGGTTCTACAATTCTATAGAAGTCAGAGTCTTCTGAGATTCTGTATAAGGTCCTGCCATTCTTATACTGCAGAGACCCAAAGTAAGGACCATCTGGAACCCTGAAGTTCTAGAATCCCAAGTATATGGGTTCCGCTCCAGTGCTTGTGCAACACTAATGGTCTAACAAGGCAAAGTTGGAAATCTTTTTTTGTGGGAGGGAGGGCTGCAAAATTTTTAATAAAGGCTCAAGTAGTAAATATTATTGAATACTAGACTTGGAGAGCCAGACAGCCTCTACCACACCTACTTAGCTCTGCCATTGTAGCAAGTAAGCAGCCACCAAAAAAAAAAAAAAAAAAAAAAAAAAAATGCAGCCACTGACACAGTTTAAATGCTTGTGTTCCGGGAAAACTTTATTTACAAAGGACCAGGGTGTAGCCAGTGGTAGAATGCTTGCTTACCATGTGCAAGGCTCTGGCTTCAATCCCCAGCACTTAAAAGGAAAATTTTGTTTACAACCCAGCTATTCCCCTACTGGATATCGTCCCAGAAGAATTAAAAACATCATACCACAGTAATATATGTGCACCCATATTTATAGCAGCACAATTTGTAATACTAAATTTTGGCAACAACCCAAAAGTCCATCGACTGAGGAGTGGAGAAAAAAAGATGTGATCTTGGGGCTGGGGATTTAGCTCAGTGGCATAAGTGCTTGCCTTGCAAGCAGGCAGTTGTGAGTTCGATCCCTGGTACCGATAAAAACAAAAAAGGCAAAAAAAAAAAAAAAGATGTGATCTTTTTATACAGTGGAGTACTACTCAGCCATAAAGAAGGATAAAACTAGAGACGTTAGTGGGTAAACAGATACAACTGGAGACCATACTCTTAAGTAAAATAAACCAGGCACACTTGTTTCCCTAGTGTGAGAAGCTGAGAGAGGAAATAAGTTACAAAATGTACAATAGGTATTATAAAATGGGAAAAAGCTTTAAAAGGAAAGAGAAACTGGGACAGTGGAATGAAGAAAAGAAAGGAAAAGCAGGGGCTGGGGATTTAGCTCAGGGGCATAAGCGTGTGCCTTGCACGCAGGCGGTCGTGAGTTCAATCCCCGTTACCGATAAAAATGAAAAAGACAAAAAAAAAAAAAGAAAGGAAAAGCAATATATATATATATATATGTTAAGATAATTACACTAGAGATTTCTCTTAGTTCATTGAAAAGAATGTTTTTGCTAACATCATTTGGACAAGTGAATGCCAATATTTTGTACGCTGAGTAACTACTTTGAAGATAATACACAATATATTAACCATTGTTATCCTCTATCTTGTTGTGAAGGTTTCTTTTCTCTTTAAAATAAATTTTTCTATTTATAAAAATTGACAGTAAACTCAGGCTTGGTGGGACAGACCTATAATCCCAGCACACTGTGGGGGTGAGCCAGGAGGATCACAGGTTCAAGACCAGCCTGCAGTCTACAGCAGTTTAGTGATTAGTGAGTTCCTATCTCAAAATTTAAATTTTTTTTAATTCTTAGAAAAGTGCTGGGAGGGCTGGGAGTTTAACTCAGAGACCTAAGTGCCTGCCAGGCAAGTGCAAGGTTTTAAGTTCAATTTTGGCACCAAAAAAAAGGGAGGGGGATGAGGCTCAGTGCACAGATCCAGGCTTCAATCCCCCATGCCGAAAGGAAGGCAAGAAGAAAGCGAGGAAGGACGGAAGGAAGGCAGCGAGGTGAGTTTGGCCTGCGGGCCCTGGATTCCCAGCCTGTGGTCTAGCAAATGAGAGTTGCTCAAGTCTTTTTGTCTTTTTCCTTTTTATCAGCACCAGGGGTCAAACTCATAATTGAACACACGCAAGCTTGCAAGGAGGCGCTTATGCCGCTGAGCTAAACCCCCAGCCCCTGCAAATGAGAGTTTCTAAAACTGGAGATCGTGATGCACTGATGTCCCCAGTGCCAGGACTGGGATGTCCCACTAGACCTGCATCTCTCATGTCCCTGATGGCAATTTCCAAAAGTTCCAGTCTTCCAAAGGAGACAAAACAGAACCTGAGGAGTGCCAGGTCCAGGGTTACAGAGGTCCTGGCATGCTGAGGTCCTAGCAGGAGGCTCGGGGCATGCCTTAGCATGGCAGAGGCAGTCCCGTGAGTCCCCACTTCTGTGCTTCCCTGAGCGCTCCCACCGGCTGCGTGTCAGGGAACCAGAGTGCTAGTGAGCTCACATCTGAGGTTCTAGTGCTGGATCTGGTGTTGGAATCCTGGAGTGCTGGGGTTTTTGTAGGCAAGGAGTTTTGCGAGAAAAATTTCTAAAATACGTGGACTTGGCCACACTCTGCTTCTTGCACACCCTGGGATGTCTCTGCTTTCAGGGTCCAGGCTGGGGATCGACTGGAGACTGTGTTTCTCCTGAGCGGGAATGACCTGGCCATTCACCTCTACAAGGAGGTGAGGTGGGGCCTGGGTCTTCTGGGGGTTGCGGTGGGCTGGTGGCTGACTCTAGGGGCTCAGGGTGGGTTTTGTTCCCCCAGAATGAAGGGCTGCATCAGTTTGAGGAACAGCCTGTGGAAAACCTCTTCCCAGAGCTCACCAACCTGAGCAGCAGGTAGGAGAAACCCTCAAAGAGGCCAGAGGCCCTGGGCTGCGATCCTGGAGAAACCAGGCTGCGGGGTCCAGGGCCACAGGGAGGGCATGGATGTTCCTGAGGAAGCAGCACCTGGAGCTGAGACCTGGTAGTGTCCTCTGTCTGTCCATCTGTTTGTCCGTCCTCCCCACCCACCAGTGTCCTCTGGCTGGATGTCTGCAACCTCCCCGGCTCGTCCCACCGCCTTTCAGCCCTTGGCTGTCAGAATGGTTACATCCGCGTTGCCCACGTGGACCAGCAGAGCCGAGGTGAGGCTCAGCCTGGACCTGGGGGTCGCAAGCAGGGACTGGGAACCAGGGCCCTGAATCCTGGCTCTCCATGCAGAGGTTTTGCAGACGTGGACAGTCCTGCAGGACGGCCCCATCTCCCGCGTGATCCTTTTCAAACTTGCAGCCCCTGAGCGTGAGTCCTGGGCCCTGGAGCTGAGCTCCCGCCTTTTCCTTGGGGGTCTGACCTGCCAGTCCTCATACAAGGCCTTCCTCTGATCCCCACTCCCACGGCTGACCACGGGCCAGCACTCAGGTCCGGGGAGGGGGCACTGCTTCCTGCTCCCCTCATCTCTTGACTGACGTCACCTCCCTCTGATCTCTGTTCCCTAATGGTACTACTCTGTCTTCTGTCTCTTCAGTCCCCTTTACTCTTTATTTCTTCCCGTTTGATTCCTCAGCCCTCGCATTCCCATCTAACCTTAGGCTTTTCAGCTCTGGTCTCCCTCTGGCTCCCACCGCAGCTGAACCTCGGACTTTCTAAACTGTTGTCTGATACCAGTTCCTCCTCCTCCCGTAGGACCCCTCCCCCCGTCATTTCCCCGTGGTCCCACCTCATCCTCCCGCCTGTGGCCCAGCCTCAGACTTCTTCCCCTGCATACGACCCTGACCCTCATTCCTCCTGCTAGCGGGGCAGAGGGGATGAGGAGGAGCCTGGAATGTCCCCTCAAGTCCCTGCCTTCCCCAGTCACATTTCATCTGCAGAGGCTGAGGACAGGCCCCAGCAGGAGGAGTACAGTGTGCTCGTGGCCAGTATGGTGGAGCCAGCTGTGGTGTACCGGTGAGGAGCTGGGGCTAAGTTGGTGGCTGTTCACTGAGGTTAACCTTGTCGTTCTGGGCAGGAAATCCCTTGGGGTGTGGTTGGTCCAAGGTAGGCTGGTAAAGATGTTTGTGACTCTGGGAAGGAGCCTGTAAGTCTGAATTTTGGCAGGAAGGTTGAGAGCAGAGGTAGCCACGCCTCTAGAGAAGGCAGACCCCACGTGCCAGCAGTGCCCCATGTGGGAAGAGCCCTGGCTTAGAGCGTTCAATTCCTATGGTATAAATGCTCCCACCATAGACACGATGCTAGAGTAGCCAGCAGAAAATGTCCCACTGGGGACATCCAAGCTGGGGCTGGGCTCTCTGTGATCCCCAGAGGGTGTCTGTTCAGGCTGAAGACAGGGGGTCCCCAGAAAGTACAGTGTACCTTCTGTTTGGGAGAGAGGTGGCCCAGCCTCCAGCGGGTGGTACAGGCACCCAGACTGGGGACCAGGACCCTGGATACCCCCAGGGGGACAGTGTGGCATCATGAGGATATCCGCACTGGAGAGAAGGGAGCCCAGGCTCTAGGAGGAACAAAGCATTTAGACCTGAGAAGGGCGACAGGTCGGGTCCCAGCTCACGTTGCCCTACAGGCTGACCCAGTCTCTCCATGGTGCTGGGAACCCTTAGGGACCTACTCAATCAAGGCCTTGAGAACCAGCTTCTCCTGCCCGGCAGTGACCAATTTGACAGCATCCTCTGTGGCCTGGTCACTGATGTGGACTTGGATGGACAGCCAGAAGTCCTGGTGGCCACCTACGGCCAGGTGCGCTGTGAGGGATGCGGCCGCCATTCTCGCCCATGTCCCCTCACCGCTCCCATTAGCCTGTGTGACCGTGACCCTCCACTCCTGCAGGAGCTGCTCTGCTATAAGTACTGCAGCCTAGAGCCAGGACGCCCTGAGGCCGAGCATGGCTTCCGCCTCCTGTGGCAGCGCAGCTTCTCGAGTCCCCTGCTGGCCATGGCGCATGTGGATCTGACCGGGGATGGGCTGCAGGAGCTGGCTGTGGTCTCCCTGAAGGGGGTGCACATCCTGCAGGTAACTGGGGATCCCAGGCAGTGCCAGGGGGATCCCTGTGCCAGCCGCTCCAGTGGGATCACGGGGGAAGGAAAGGAGTTAGGCCGAGAGGGCAGAGGGGTCCCGGTGCAGGCCACTCTACCAGCCAGGGTGAGTGGGGCACCAACCTGGTGAAGGAAATCTAGATGCCCACCCCTGATTCCCTCTCAGCCTCCTAAATTCCACTTGTCATTCTGGTCTCAGACTTGCAATCCTCCTGCCTCAGCCTCCCAAGTAGCTGAGGTACAGATGCACAGTCCTGTGCTGGGCTTACAGCATGCTTCTCACCTTTCCCTCCAGGTCTAAGCACCGGCTCGTTCTCCTCAGCCAGTTTGCAACTGTCCACTACTCGACCTCTGACCTTCCACTTTGTTCTGACCTCTGACATTAGGTTATTAAGGTCAAACCTTTCACTCTGCTTTGACTTCAGTGCCTCCCTAGCAGGCCGAGGGCCTCACACGCTGCGGGTCTGCAGTCTGACCTCTGACCCCTCCCCACCCCCACAGCCCCACTCACTCCTACTTGCCCCCTCCTCCCCCTGACCTGACTCCAGGACCCTTTCTGGTGCAGTCTAACCTCGGGTTTTTGCTGGGTCTTCGCCTGTGCTGCCGCCCCCTAGTCTTTGCTTGAATCTTTCCCTCCACTCTGATCACCAGAGACGGGTCTTGATTAGGCCTTAGGAAAAGAGAAAAGTAAGACTGCAGAGGAGCAGCATGAGCTTAGGCCCAGTGCAGAGGTCTAGGTGAGACCCTAACTCAAAGGAGGCGGGATAAACCCTAGCAGGGGGGTCTGAGGCGAGACCCCATTACTGAGCATTCAGGTTAAACCCCCTTGGGAAAGACAGAGGTCTGACTGGGAGAAAGGACTCTGCGCACCATTGTCTGACTCTCCCATCGCCATTTCTCTGTCATCTCCTTTCTGTCTTAACCTCAGCGAGGTCTTAACCTCAGACCCTCCAGCTAAGGTCTCATCTGTCTCTTGGGCTTTGATCTGTCCCTTCTCTGCCCTGTTGACCTGTGCTTTGCAGCTGGGGGCCCACTTTAGTCCCCACCCCACCCCTGGGTCTGCCGTACCTTCTCCAGTGGGAGCCTCAGTTTCTCCCCTTTCACTCACATCTGTCCGAGCCTTCATCCGGGGCCCGGTCTTCACCCTCACAGGCTCTGCCCTGCTCTCTGCCCTCCAACCTCGGCTGAGCTCTTGGCTTGGGGTGCCCCACTCCAGAGCCCCCTGCTTAGGTCTAACCTGCACCCCTCTCTGTCTCACCTGCCCCTCCTCCTTTGTTCCCCACAGCACAGCCTGATCCAGGCCTCTGAGTTGGTCCTGACCCGGCTTCAGCGCCAAGTGGAACGGAAGAAACGGCAGCCACAGGGACCTGGGGACAGGGCGGGTCCAAGGCCTGCTGAGACCACAGCCTCCTGAGCATTTGCCCACCCGGTCTTGGCAGGCCTGGGACAGTCGTTGGGGGCTTAGCTCTTTTGATGGGGATCAGTGTCCCCAAGAAGGAGATGCTTCCCCCAGGTCCCTACTGCAACCCTGCCAACTCACTCCTCTCTACCTCTGTACCCCATTTTCAAATGGGGTTATCCCACCCAACCCCCTCCATCCCAGCAAATATCAGCCAGTTGACAATTCTCTGTGTCCACAGAACAAAGCATTCCCAGCTATTCCATTCTTTCGTTTGCAAGCATTTATTGAGTACCTGCTATGTGCCAGGTTCTGGGTTGGACACTAGATTCACCCAGAATTGAGGTGGTAAGGAGGGTTTGAGGGAATCCAGGGTTAGAGTTTAGACCCGGAGATAGGACAGAGTGAGATCCCACAGAAGACCCCGGAGGGAAGAAATGAGGTGAGGCCTTAGGATGGCAAAACTCAGGTGCCCTGAAGCACCCATAGTGTGAGGCAAAGATCTTGCGTGAGGCTCCAGCCAGTAAGTTGATCCTGGAGAAGGGAGCTTGGGTGGAGAAGCTCTCTCTCAGACTCCTTCAGGGGCCACTGGGGCTGGATCCTAGGGGAGGAGTTTGAAGCTTGATTCTAAATTGAGAACTAGCAGGGTGGGCTGAGGTTGGATCCCAGTGGGAAAGGGTGGAAATGGAGTCTCAGAGGAAAGGACCGATGGGAAAGGCCATGGTCAGGTTGTGGCGGGGTCTGAACTTGGCTCCCTGTGAATAATACTGAGGCTGGACCTCCAGCAGAGATGACTGTTGTTAGCCAGGCGTGGTGGTGCACCCCTGTAATCCCAGCACTTGGGGAGGCTGAGGCAGGAGGATCACCATGAGTTGGAAACCAGCTTGAGCCTCATAGCAAGACTCAAAAAGTAAACAAGAAAAATTACTGTGGTTAGACACAACTGATTTCCCCCGGTGGCCACAGGAGCTGCCTGCTACGCTGGTCCCTTCTCTGGAACCAGAGAGAATCAGAGGCCTGCACCTCAGGGACCAGCAGAAGCTGGGAGTGACAGAGAATCTTGTCCTCCCCCGCCACAGGCTGGGAATAGAATCCGGGTCAGCAGGGTTGGGGAGTGGATGCTGAGGAGGAGCCAGGCTGGGGCCAGGGCTTGGGTGGGACACCTGTTTCCTGGGTGGTTAGGGGGAGGGCACCCAGGGTCACCTGGCCACATGTCTGCCTCTCGCTGTGGAAGTCTGACTGCCCACACTGATGTGAAGATACAGCCTCCAGTTCTTGGCCCAAGATTTTGGAGAGCCAGGAGCCTACCGGTTCTTGGCCAGGCCCAGGCGTGGGAAGTGGCAGGAGCTGGAACCTGTCCCTCCTGGCAGCAGGCCCCAGGGTGCCCAGCCAGGGATGGCAGTGGGCATGGGCTGCTGGCATGAGCAGGAGCTGCCCCCAATAGCCACCTGCTCTGGATCATCTCCAAGTTCCCTCACCTGTCGTGGGTGGGTGGCCTCATGGGGGATCTGGGTGTGTCCTGATGGCTAGGTCCAGGAGCCCCCCCACCCCCCTCTCCGTGCATCTGCGTGGGCACGTCCAGGCTCGATTTGGGTATTCTGGCGCCCCTTCCACCTGCCGGGGCCGCTACAGTTTGCTTCATGACTTCTGGCCCTGTCGCCGCCTGAAGCCCTGTGGTGGCTAACACACACATCACCCTGTGCCTCAGTTTCCCCACCTGTAAAACAGTAGCCCAGGGCTGGTGTGAGGGCTGATTATGTCAACACGTGTCAGGGGCATGCTAAAGCTGTCTGTCCCTGGTGTCTGGCCCGCGGAGAGGGCTGTGTGGCCGGCAGCTGTCTCTCCCGGGTGTCCGCGGGAGCAACACCGTGTGTGAACTTGGATCTGACTCCAGCCCTGCATTCTTACCCTCCCCGCAAGCCCTTGGAGCCTGAACTATTTGTAGCGGTGTCTGCCTCTTACGGCCCTTGTATGGGTTGGAGACTCGGCCCGGGTGTGTCCGGAGGGAGGGCCGGGGATTACTGTGCACACACGCCCTGGCACACGCATACGCGCGGGCGCCTCCGCTGCTGTCCCCGGCCCTGGTGCTGAACCCGAGCCCCGGTCGGAGGCGCGAACTCCCCCCTCCCCCGCCTCGCTGCGCGCCAGGCCCCGCCCCGCGCCCGCACCGCCCCCTCCCCCGCCCCGGCTCCGCCCCCTCCTCCCGCCTGGCCCCCTCCCCGCGTTCCTCCCCCGGCTCCTCCTCCCCGCCCCCTCCCTCCCCCCTCCCGGCTCTCGCTCGCGCTCTCAGCTCCGCGGCTCTCTGCCTCGCTCCCTCTCCTCGGGCGGAGTCGCCCACCGCTGCCAGCCCCGTGCTGGGGGGACCCGTCCCAGGCCACCACCGCAGGTAAGAGACCCCCAGGGTGCGGGGTGGGTTTCAGCACCAGGTGTCGATCAGGGTGCGCTGGAGAAGCGGGTTGCTTCCCTGGCTGGCGCTCGGTGATGGGCTCGGACGCGGGGTGGGGGTGTCTACGGGGAGGGGGTGCCCCCTGAGGCTGCATGGCGGGGTGCAAGACGGGACACCCCTACCCGAGAACCCGGGGACCCCCACGTCTCGCCGCCCCCCTCTCGCGTCTGAGTCTCATCCCCGCCTCTGCACCTCTCTGGGGTTCGGGCTGGCGGTCCGGCCGCCTCTCCGGGTTCCTCTGCCTGCTCGGGTGGCTCTGTGGCTTTCCGGGCTCTGACCCCAAGCCCCCCGGTTCTCTCTGCCTGCCCCTTGCGCCATCTCTGCTATCTCTATCTCTGCCCCACTGTCTAGCCCTTCCTAAGGTTCTGTCCGTCTGTCCCTCTCTATGTCCGTCTCTCTGTCTTCCTCTGTGTCTCCTTCCTTCTCCTCCCCACCTCTCCTGGTCTCTGGGCAGCTCCCGCCCGGCTCCCCTGGCCTCTCCCTTTCCCCCAGCCGCTTAACTCTCCCACACACACCTTTGGCTCCGCCCCTGGCTCAGGGAGACCTGGCCGAGGGTCCCCACAGAGGGAGTCCCCGGAGTGCCCCAAGGGCCCCTGCTTTGCCCTCACAGCATCGCGCCCTTTTCCCAGCACAGAGCCCCTCCCTGTCGCATTGCCGGCCCTCCGCTGGCCATCTAACCTGTAGCCTTTGCCATAGAGCTTGGCTTTCCCCTTTCTCCAGTGTAACCTCTCCGTTCAACGTGGACCAGTCCTCCCCACAGTCTGACTTCCGTATCTCAGGCTGCCTGTCTGGTTCCTAACTCATTTTATCTTTGGACAACTATTGAGCCACGTTCCTGGTCTGGGCACAGCGCTAGGTCCCAAGTCAGGCCGGGCCAGTCCTGCCTACAGCCTCTCTTCCACCCCTTGAGGCCTGACAGCCTCAGACCTGTTTCCTGGGGGCAGATCACAGAGGGGTCCCCACATTCTCCGGGACTCTTGAGAACCCTCTGAGGTCCAGAGGGTAGCAGCTGCCTCCTGTGCCTCCCTGGAGGAGGTGGGCGGTGGATGGCCCAGCAGGTGGAAGCCTGGGCCTGGGCTGGAGCTGCATGGGGCTGTGTGTGTGTGTGTGTGTGTGTGTGTGTGTGTGTGTGTGTGTGTCTGTGTCTGTGTGAGTGTGCACGAGTGTGTGTGTGCCTGTGTGTCCACCACCTCCCTGGCCTTGAGCCCTGTGTGACAGATCATATTGCCCAGTACTCCAGATGGCTTAAAAGGTCACCAGGTTAGGAGTCCATCACCTTGAGTCCCCATCTCTGCCCTGCCCCAACTCAAAGCTATGTGACTTGGCCAAGTGCCTCCCAGTCTGGGCCTCAGTTTACCCATCAGTGCATGGCAGCCCCAAACACGGACGCTCTCAGCTGTGATCCCCAGGCTGGCACAGTGCAGGCTGGTATGAGAGCCTCCCCTGTGCAAGTGCAGGATTCTACTCTGCATCCCCCCATCTCCTTGGGGTCCCACACACCTGCCCATAGCAACCTGCTCTGGGCAGCATCCTGAAGAGAGCCCCAGGCCAGCCCCACCCCAAGCCTGCAGCCACCAAAGCCCAGAGAAGAAGAACTGGCGTACCCCCCCACAACCCACCCTGCCAGCCAGGCCCTGGGCAGGTCGGCTGTCTGCCCACCTGCTCCCTCTCCCGCTCAACCCCATCCTTCTGCCCCTGCTTTTGAGGCCCAGATTAGCTTCCAAGGCTGCTGGGGAGGCAGAGGCAGAGGCAGAAGCCCAGGACAGAGTGCGCTGGCTGTCCATGGTAGAAGCGGATGGTGTGCCCAGGTTTACAAATATTTATCCAGGGCCTTTCCTCCCGACCCCTCCTCCCGCCAGGCCCCAGTGAGAGGAAGCCCAGTTTTGCAGGAAAAGGCCTTGAGCCAGGCTGCTTTCTCCAGCCCCTGGGGAGGTGGCCAGCCAGCCGGAAAGCACTGCCCCCGCACAGGGACAGGTGGTTGGACTGCGGGGGGACCTCTCCTCACATGAATTCAGGCCCCTGCATTTGAGCGCCAAGGAGGAGGTTGGGAGAAGGGAGCACTTGAGGCTTTGCTTTGCTTCCTGGTGGATTTGTAATTACACCTAAGTCGTTGCTAATTAGGGGGCTGCTAATTAGATGTATCATTAGGGGCCTTGCTGAGGGGACTAATTGTGCTGTGGCCCTTTAAGAGTCACCCCTCTCCCCACCCCTGCCCCCCCCCACTCACACTCACACAAACTCCCTCCTTTTGGAGAAGTTCCTGCCAACATTCTGCCTCCCTCCCCCAGAGGAGCCTGCTCCCAGCCGTGGGCGGGCCAGACTTGGGGTAGGCTGAGGGTTAGACTCCTGGAGCAACTTTGCAGGCAGCAGTGAAGTTACTGGAAGACCCAGCAACCTTGGTGGCTCAGGGGTCCGGGAGGGAGGAGGCTTGGAAGATGACACCTGCCTCCCCATCCCTGGTCCTTTTTATAGGTGACAGAGTTACCATGACAACAGGAGGGAGGTGGGACCAGGAGCTCCTACCTAGGCCCCCTCCTGGAGAACCCAGGAGGACAGAGTTGGTGCTGGGTGACTGTGGGAGTTACTTGGGGAGGAAGGAGTGTCCACTTCAAAGGTAGGGGGACAGAGTATGACCTTGGGGACCAGGGGGTGACTCAAGCCCAGAGACAGCCAGGGAGGGCTCTGGGCAGATCCCATTTGTAAGGAGACCTAGGTGAAGAAACTGCCCGCTCAAGCCCAGGAGCAGAAGTGGGCGGAGAAACAGTAGGGGCCACCCCATGGGTGGACAGAAGCCTTGTATCCCTGCTTGTGGGGAATGGGGAAAGCCCAGATCAGACAACTAGGAAGACTGGAGTGACCCGCAGCTGCTGCCACCACAGGGAGGGGTACAGATGAGATCCTCCTGTGACCCCTGCTTAGCCCTACCCTTCACAGACAGACAGACAGAGAGACTCCCAGCACATACTGCCAATCAGATCCCAAGCAGGAGATCACTGAGGGCCAAGCTGAGACCATCAGAATTACCTAACACACTGGGGGCTCTGCTCCCCCTGCCACCCACACTTTTCTTGTGCGCCTGACTTCATTTTGTGCCTGGTTTCATTCTCCCTTCTGCTGTTGTGTCCATGAGCTTCCCTGTGTGGTCACACACTCCCCCAAAACTCCCCCCTCTTTAGTGCTGCATAATATTCCAGTGGAAGCCATTTTCACGCTGTGCCTCTTGATTTTGAGGCTGATCTCCATCAGGGCCCTGTTAAAGTCGGCACTGTTAATAAAGGAAGCTGACGAGATGGGTCCCATGGGTGTTTTCCATACCTGCCGGAGGAAGTAAGCCTAGTTCTTCTGGGTCTGTTCCTAGGAATGGAATTGCTGAATAACAGGATGTGTGACCCTGCCAGGACTTCCCAACTTATGTTCCTACCTGCTTCACACTAGAGGACAGCCCTTCTGTTCCTTGCTGTCCCGTGTCCCTTTCTCTGGGACTGTGAGTCTTCTTTAGCCTCCTGTGTTGGTCCTTAGCTCCACCCACTCCCTGTCGCCCAGAGGGCTAGGACTTGGTGTGATGGGGCAGGGCAGGCTCCTATTACCCTCCCCTCTCCTTCTCCTCCCTAGGACCCCGTCACCTCCCATGGCTGCCTTGGCCTTGCTGGGGGCCACACTCCTGCTGGGGGCTCCCCCATGTTCTGGGACAGCCACTCCGACCCCTTCCCTGCCGCCTCCCCCGGCCAATGACAGCGACGCCAACACAGGGGGCTGCCAGGGCTCCTACCGCTGCCAACCCGGGGTGCTGCTGCCTGTGTGGGAGCCGGACGACCCATCGCTGGGCGACAAGGCCGCACGTGCTGTGGTGTACTTCGTGGCCATGGTCTACATGTTCCTGGGCGTGTCCATCATCGCTGACCGCTTCATGGCATCCATCGAGGTCATCACATCCAAGGAGAAGGAGATCACCATCACCAAGGCCAACGGCGAGACCAGTGTGGGCACCGTGCGCATCTGGAACGAGACCGTGTCCAACCTCACGCTTATGGCCCTGGGCTCCTCTGCGCCTGAGATCCTGCTGTCTGTCATCGAGGTCTGTGGCCACAACTTCCAGGCGGGCGAGCTGGGCCCGGGCACCATCGTGGGCAGCGCCGCCTTCAACATGTTCGTGGTCATCGCCGTTTGTGTCTACGTCATCCCCGCTGGCGAGAGCCGCAAGATCAAGCACCTGAGGGTCTTCTTTGTCACCGCCTCTTGGAGTATCTTTGCCTACGTCTGGCTTTATCTCATCCTGGCTGTGTTTTCCCCAGGCGTGGTCCAGGTGAGCTGGGAGGCACCTTTTGGGTGCTTGTGCAAAGTCCAGAGGGCCATCGATCTCTGTAGATGAGAGTGGATGCTCACATCTAAGAGGGCTACCAGGAGTGGTTGTGCAGGTCACACACTGCACAAGGGGATTGGATCAGAGAGGGCAAAGTGGGGCTGGAGACCCGTTGGTGCTTGCAAACCCTGCCTGTGGAAGGTGCAAGAAGCACCTGGGGACAGACAAGAGGGTGTTACGCTGTACTCATGCAGAGGGGGGCTTTTTAACACTCACAAGGGCCGCCTGTGTTTAACAGCACCCCTGGGATCTGTGTAGTGCCTACAGGAGTGATCACATATTTACCTGTATTTGATGGCTTTTGCATAATTTATTTCTATCCTTGCAATAAGACATCCCCACTTGCATAATTCATGTGGTATTAGCATAAACCAGCCCCATGTTTTCTGACAGTGCTAATTGGTTGGTTAACTTGGTACAATTTACATAATACATCCTCGGGCTCCCACAGATGCGTGGCCACATCTGCATTCTTCAGCTCTGTGGTTGCCAGCTATGTGGCGGTGGCTTGCATAATTCATTCATTATTCATCCTGGGTTTCTGGTGTCGAGATAATTTATGCCGCTGCGGTGTAATTTATACTCCCATCCAATCCAACGTAGATATAAACTGTGTCCATTTTGCATAATTTATTCCAACAGCAAGACAGCCTTTAGACCACAGCTGATGGCTTACACCTTTATTCCCAGGATCCTTTGCCTCTCCCTCGGCTTTACCTGGATCCCTACACCAGTCTTTCCTGGGAGACACTGCTTCATGTATTCCCCACAGCTCCTCGCTGCAACTTACATTTGCATAATTTATTTATGGGCCTGGCCTAATCCCACACATGCATAATTGATCTGCAGCACCCTGGCTTCATTGACACTGTGTGTAATCTGTTCTCAGCTGCAGAGTTTTCAGTGTATCGCTGCTTCCCGGAAAGGCTCTAACACTACAGATAAAAAAGTGCTTTGCAGGTGATGTGTAAGGCAGGACTGTGGCCAGGGAAGAGAGGTCGAGGCCCAGGAGATGGGGGTGGGTCAGGCAGGGAGAAAGTTATACCACTGACTCAAGACTGGGAGGCTGAGTTTTTGGCTGCCATGGCAAAAAGTACAGAAGAGGCATTGTGTGGTTTTGGGGTGTCTTGACATAGGTTTCTAAAACCTGTGACAAGGATCTACACCAAAACTGTGCAAAAAGAAGTGTTAATCCCATGAATGAGAGGCTGGGTGGGGCAGGGAAGGAGTTGTTTCCCCTGAGAAGGAGCAGCTGAGACCCAGAGGACAAGTGACCACATGGGGTCCCCCCAGCAGTACCATGGGGAACCAGAATTCCAGGACATTTTCCTTAGGGACCTGGGAGTGGGAGGCCTCTGGATGGCCTCCTCGATTGCTGTGTGACTTCAGGCAAAGCCCACACCCACTCTGGGCCAAACCAAGAAAGGGTTTAGGATAAACTCCCAGGCCCTGGCTCTGCATACCCAAGGACCCCTTTGGACAACAAATGTTTCCCTCTGTCCCCTTCATTCTGCTCCTAGGACCGTAAGGGAATAGGAGCCTGAAGCCAGGGGCCTGGGCCAAATCCCATCTCTGCTGCTCCCTAGCTATGTAACCCTGGGCTTCACCGTCCCCACCTATAGAATGGGGGTCACTATGGTTGTCATGAGGGTCAACAGGATGACCCCGTGCAGGGTGAGGAACCAATGCCTGGAACCAAGAACACGGCTGTGCTTCCTGTGAGCTCTGCCCAACCTCCCAGCCATGACGCAGCCATGTGACTGTTCTTGGAACCAGGGGCCCTCGTGCCAACTCACACTCGTATTGAAGAAGCTGAGTGTGTGAGAAGGAAAAATCCTAACTGGATAAAGGCGGTCTAGGCAGCAAGCGGGATGGTAGCACAGGGTTAGGGTTAGCAATGTGTGCATCTGGCCTATGGGAAGCCATGCAGCGAGACTGTGGATATACAGACGCAGGCGGGGTTCAGGACTCATAAACAGGGTTTTGCAGACACAGTTGTCCAGCAGGGAGTCCTTCCTTTTTCCTTTTTTTTTTTTTTTTTTTTTTTTTGTATGTGTGTGTGTGTTTTGAGACAGGGTCTTGCTATGTAGTTCAGGCTGGCCTTGAACCCACTATGTAGCCAGGGCTGGCCTCAGACTTTCAGCAGTGCTCCTGCTTCAGCCTCCCAGGTCCTAGGATGACGGGCGTGCACCACCACACCACACACAAAACAAGAAATGTTTTATTTCTCTTTTTTGTTTTCTTTTTCTTTTTTCCTGCAGGACTGTAGATTGAGTCCCCGGCCTTTACACTGGGCCACATCCTCAGCCCCCACCTCAGTCTAGCTAAAGCACTACGTTGCCCAGGCAGGGCTTAAATTTACCATCCTCCTGGCTCAGATCACAGGCTTGTGCCTCCACGCACGGCTTATCAGGGGAACATTCTGCAGGGAGGCGGGACATGGGACAATTCTGTCTTGTGTGGGGCTGTCCTAAGGATCACCGGGTGTCACCAGCCACTAATGGCCAGGAGACACCACCTCCCCACTCTGAGGACAAATCAGTAGCACCCTGCATTTCAGCACCCCCACCCAACGAGGACCTCAGGGAGCCCCAGTCCTCTGGGCTGGGCAGGACAGCTCCAGCCAGCTGGGACCACTGTTTCTTTACCTGCAGGGAGAAAATTCTGGCCAGGAGGTGGAGGGTTTCATCTGATCAAGAGTGCTCTCTGCCGTACACGGGGTTGGTTAAGGGCTCACCTTACAGCGGGTGCTGGAAATTCCACCTCCCATCACAAACTGGCCCGGTGGCTTTGCAGGGCTCTGCGAGTTCCAAGTCTTGACTTTGCTCAGAGCTGTCAGTAAACACAGTGACCATGGATATGGTGATTGGATCTTCAAAGATAATTTTCCCTACCAGGCCTGTGTACAAGGAACTTCCGGGGCCTTGTGCCCAAATACTCTTCAGTCTTCTGTTCTTTATCTTCAGAGATAAAGATAGCATTCAGTCTGCACAAGGTGAGCAGGGAGTCTTGGTGGATGGCTCCTGGCCACAGACGGGTGACTCTGAAAACTCAGATAGCCTAAGACAGTTGGACTTGTGGTAATCATGATGATCCTGTTCATGTCACCTCTTTCTTTCTTTCCTTTCTTCTTCTTCTTCTTCTTCTTCTTCTTCTTCTTCTTCTTCTTCTTCTTCTTTTTCTTCTTCTTCTTCTTTTTCATCTTCATCTTCATCTTCTGTCTCAATACGTAGTTCAGCCTGGCCTCAAACTCACTGTATATAGCCCAGGCTGGCCTCAAAATGGAGGGGATCCTCCTGCCTCAGCCTCACAAATGCCGGGATTATAGGCATGCACCACCTCACCCGCCATTGTTAGAGTCACAGTCCAGCCCCTAAGTACCACGTAAATCAAAGGAGGGAGACTAGCCAGGGATTTAGCTCAGCGGCATAAGGGCTTGCCTGCCAAGCGTGAGGTCATGAGTTTGATCCCTGGGACCAAAAAAAAAAAAAAAAAAAAAAGGAAGGAAAGTCTGGCAAGGCCGTAGACACTGGTGGCTGCGAGTTGGAGGGAATTTTGGTGAGCAGAGAAGGCCTCTGAGGAAGGACGGAGAGAGCTGGGCAGGAAGAGACACAAGCTCTGCATCCTGAGATGGCCTGGGGCTACAGGGTAGGGACCTTTGTCACTTGCTGAGTACGTCTGAGTTCCTGGCCCCGGGAGGTGTGGTTCTCAGTGTGTAAAAGGTGGGTGGAGGTATGGTGCCACACGGTTGTAATCCCAGTACTTTGGGAGGCTGAGGCAGGAGAAGGATTGCAGGTTCCAGCTCAAGCTGAGCAATTCAGTGACATAGCAAGTCCCTGTCTCAAAATCCAAAAATAGGGCTGTGAGTGTAGCTTAGTGCAGAAGGCAGCCCTGGGTTCAATCCCCATTCCTGCCCTCCCAACACACACACACACACACACACACACTCTCTCAGCTCTGTCTGAAGAGACACACACTCATTAAGAAAGCGAACGACTTTGAAGACTTACAGGGAGGGAGACGAATGTCTTCAAAAAGAGTTTTAAAAAAGGACACGAAGATGCAGAGAGAAAGAGGATTAGGAATGGTCAAAAGCGCCAAGTGAGACAGTGCGCCACACACGGTGATGCGGAGAGGCGGAGATGAACAGACAGAAAAGAGGAGGGCGGCTGAGCGATGCACAGGGACGAAAGGAGCGGTGGCTGGATGGTGACCGAGGCAGAAAGGGCCACAGTGAGCGGGTCAACGGGGCCCCAGGCGGCCGCGGGGGGGGGGGGGGGGCAGGGCGGGCCGGAGCGCGCGCCCCCTGGCGGCCGGAGGCTGACGCGCGCCCCGGCCCGCAGGTGTGGGAGGCGCTGCTGACGCTCGTCTTCTTCCCGGTGTGCGTGGTGTTCGCCTGGATGGCCGACAAGCGGCTGCTCTTCTACAAGTACGTGTACAAGCGCTACCGCACCGACCCGCGCAGCGGCATCATCATCGGCGCCGAGGGCGACCCGCCCAAGAGCATCGAGCTGGACGGCACCTTCGTGGGCGCCGAGGCGCCGGGCGAGCTGGGCGCGCTGGGCCCGGGCCCCGCCGAGGCGCGCGAGCTGGACGCCAGCCGCCGCGAGGTCATCCAGATCCTCAAGGACCTCAAGCAGAAGCACCCGGACAAGGACCTGGAGCAGCTGGTGGGCATCGCCAACTACTATGCGCTGCTGCACCAGCAGAAGAGCCGCGCCTTCTACCGCATCCAGGCCACGCGGCTGATGACCGGCGCCGGCAACGTGCTGCGGCGCCACGCGGCGGACGCGTCGCGCAGGGCGGCGCCGCCAGAGGGCGCCGGCGAGGACGAGGACGACGGCGCCAGCCGCATCTTCTTCGAGCCCAGCCTGTACCACTGCCTGGAGAACTGCGGCTCCGTGCTGCTGTCCGTCACCTGCCAGGGCGGCGAGGGCAACAGTACCTTCTACGTGGACTACCGCACGGAGGACGGCTCGGCCAAGGCGGGCTCCGACTACGAGTACAGGTGGGTGCCCCGCGCCGCCGTTCATTCGCAATGTCCACCCCCCAAGACCCGAGCTGGAACGCAGGCCTTCGCCCTGAGCTACGCTCCTGAGCCACTTACGTTACTTATTTTGAGATAGTTTGTACAAGCTGGCTCAAAGTGGGGATCCTCCTGCCTCAGCCTCCCGAATGCTGGGATTGCAGGCGTGCACCACCGCGCCCAGCTAACTCTTCATTTTATATTTTCATTTAGAGTCTCATCATATTGATAACTTGCCCAGGCAGGGCTTGAACTCCTGCCTCAGTCTCCCAGGGTGCTGGATGACAAGTGTGTTTTGAAACAGGTCTCACTAAGTCACCAATTTGCCCAGGCTGGGCTCCTGCAGACATGGGGGGTGGCACCACACCCGCCCATCCAGCCTTGCTTGAGCACCTACTGTGTGCCTACCGCTTCTCTGGGTGCCTCCCTGTGGGTTTGCTCACAGCAAGAGGGGATCTTTCCCCGAGGGGAGCAATAGCCGAGTCATCTCTGTTGCTTCCGGTCAGGGCCTTCTCGGCAGCCCTGGCCTGGTCCATGTCCCCATGGCCCCTCAGCAATGCCCGGATCCCTCTCCTGCTGTCGAGTGGCAGCCCCTGTCCTGTCACACACTTCCGGTCCCACCTCAGACAAGACCTCTCTCCATTGCTTGGGTATCTATGGCTTCAGCCCTCTGCCTTAGTCTGTCCAGCAGCCTTCCCCCCTGAGGTGCCCCTGCCATCACCGGCACCTCAGCCCCACGCCTCCTTGTGGAACAAGCTGCATTCCCTTGTACTGGGATTGTGGTTCTACCATCTCATCCGCATTCAAGCTGTGGCATCACTTATCAAGGAGCCAAGACCAGCACTGGAAGGAAGAAGAGACAGGCTATTGCTGAAGCTCAGCCTTAACTTCTGTTCCTAGGGCAACTCTACCTCAATCCAGGCAGTTAAGGTTGCTAAGTACAGTTGCTGAGGTTGTGCACTGCACAAAGGTACCACATTTGAGGTCCCTGTCTGTGTATTGCTTCCTTGAAATTAGACTCAAGTCATCCCCTTTTGGCAGGAACCCCTGGAAGGGATACTGTGTCCTCCTGGGGATAGCATATCAGGTGTGCTCATCTCCAAAAATTCCTGGCTCATGGAAATAGGTGCCTAGGAGGAAAGTACTTTTCTCATTTGTACTAGGATAGCCCTGTGGCTCTCAGTTTCTCCAAATTAAACACAGGCTCTGGGGCCCCCAAACGGGAATTCTGAAAGTCAAGCCCTAGGGCCCTAATGCACCGAGCAGTTCTTGAACTTTGGGATTCTGGGACATTTTGCAGTTGTAACCCTCACAAAGCCAGTCCCCCATCCCATGGTTCTAAGAGCTCCAGTTTTGGAACAGGAACCCTATAGATCGAGCCTTCTGTGACCTGCTGCCAGGCCCGTCCCCACCCCCGCCCAGCTTTTTATTTTTAAAAGCCTCACAGCCACAGAGGGGCTGCAGGGACAGGTGGCCCAACTCTGATTAGAAGCATCAGCTGTTCACACCCTGTCCTGTGTTTTCACTGTCTGTTGTTTGGTTTTGGGTACTGAGGATTGAAGTTGGGTCTTTGCACTCAGCTGCATCCCCAGCCTTTTTTGTGTTCTAAATCAGAGTCTTGCTAAGTTGCTTAAATTTATGATCCTCCTGCTTCAGCCTCCCAGAGTGCTGGGATTTCAGGCATGTGCCACCGTGCCCCACTTTCACATTTTTAACATAATAAAAGCATATTGGCATGCCTGTAATTCCAGCACTGTAGGAGGCTGAGGCAGGAAGATTGCAGAAAGTTTGAGGCCAGCCTGGACTACATAGTGAGATCCCGTTTCAATAATAAATAAATAAAGAATTTTAATAATGTGGCCCTCAATGAAGTGAGTCACAGGCCCCCCCAAACACTTGCACATGTGGCCTGAGAATGACAAGGCCCTGCGGGGACACAGCAATGACATACAGGCACCAAAGCACTCCATAGAGGTCATGTGGTCTACAGCCCATCTGTGTCCCCGCCTCTGTGGCTTCCTACAGCCTTGCACCTCCCTCCCTTCCTGCAAGACCCAGGACCACACGCTGTTACATTTGGTTGTCCCATCTCCTTGGTCACCTTCTGTTGTGACACCCCTCGGCCTTCCTGTGACCCTTGTGTCCTGAGCTTTTGAAAGTGAAGAGCAGTTCCCCTGGGTGCCAGTCTGTCGGATGTCCCCTCACCCCCAAAAGTACTTTCTCAGTGCAGTCCTGGCAGGGACCCTCCATGGAAGGGGTGCTGTGCCCTCCCGCATGCACACAGGGAGGTGAGAGCTGTCAGCCTGCCCATGACAGCGGTACCAGGTTAACCGTGTGCTACACTTGGAGCTCAGTCTTTGGTACAGGCAATGCTGAATCGCTGCATCCTGCTGCCCTTGAAGTTGCCTTGAGGGGCACAGTGGCACACATCTGCAATCCGGGACTCTAGGAGGCTGAGGCAGGGGGTGGATGGCAAGTTTGAACCCAGCCTGGATAACTTAGAGATCTAGTGAGAAGTGAGGCCATGTCTCAAAATGAAAAAAAGGGCTGGGGATGTAGCTCAGTGCAAGGGCCCCAGTGCAAACTGTACCCCTAGTATCACATACACCAAAGTAGTTTCTAACATTGGGGGTTGTTGGGGGGGTGTGGTACTGGGGATTGAACCCAGGGCCTTCCCCGAGCTGCAGCCCAGCCCTTTTTTTCATGAGACAGGACCTCCCCAAATCACTAAGCTGCCCCAGCTGGGCTCAAAGTTTTGATCCTCCTGCCTCAGCCTCCTGAAATACTGGCATTACAGGTGTGCCTCTTCCCGCCAGTCGAGGCTTTAGGTTCCAAACTTCCAGCATTAACGTGCGAGTGTCACTTGCTCACTGTCACTGTCACTTGTCTTCACACAAGGCCAGGAAGCCGGGGCTGTGGTCAGGTGCTCAAGAAGGCACAGGGCCTCACATGCAGACTGTGAGACGGGAAATGATGGAGTCTGCAGAGTCTGTGACACCTCCGAGGTCCCCTCAGCATGTCACCCTAATTCTGTGCCACTGGACAGCCTCTAGGTGTTAGGGAGACCCTAGGCTGGCACTCCTCCCTCTTCTGCTCCAGTGCCTCCCATGGCTCCCACCTCCTCAGAGTAAGGTCCTGTGGACTCTCATTGAGGCCCTGTCTCGCTGTCCCCTCTGTCCCTTTGCTGCTGCTGTGCCCACGAACACACTGACCCAGCTCCTGCCCGGTGGATGGGCACTGCTTCCCCTCACAGGTCAGCTCCTGCTGGGATCCGCTTGGGCCTCCCTTGTCTCAAAGACCGCCCCTGACCTAGTGTCACTTGCCATGTCCTGGACACTTACACCCATGCCTGCAGGACAGCCGGTGGTTAGTGTTTGTTGAATGAGTGAATGAACAAACTATAATTAAACCATTAAATGTGTCACTATTAGTTACATGATACAGCTCTCCAGTGAGGCTATGGGCCCCAAGAGGAAAGGAACTTGATCATCACTGGGTCCCCAGCATCCTTCAGTTTAGAGCCCATGTGCTTGGTGAGTGTTTGTTGAATGAATGAATGAATGCCCATGTAGAGTGCAGGCTTTCTCCGAGGGCACCTGGGAGCACAGAAGGGTTTTTATCAGTGACAAGAGCAGTTCCAAGGTCTCGGCTACAGAAGGTGGCCTGGGCGCCAGATTACACACACACCTAGAATGACTGAGAAATGCACTGGAAAGCCAGGTGTTTCTGAACTAGACTGCAGGCACAGACGCCAGTGCATGCTTGGGCCTCTGCCGAGCAGCCTGCCCACTGGCGCCAGTCCCCCTTCTGCCCCGCACCGGCCTGATGCCCTCTCTTCTCGCCTTCCCCAGCGAGGGGACGCTGGTGTTCAAGCCGGGCGAGACACAGAAGGAGCTGCGCATCGGCATCATCGACGACGACATCTTCGAGGAGGACGAGCACTTCTTCGTGCGGCTGCTCAACCTGCGCGTGGGCGACGCACAGGGCATGTTCGAGCCCGACGGCGGCGGGCGGCCCAAGGGGCGGTTGGTGGCGCCGCACCTGGCCACCGTCACCATCCTGGACGACGACCACGCGGGCATCTTCTCCTTCCAGGACCGCCTGCTGCACGTGAGCGAGTGCATGGGCACCGTGGACGTACGCGTCGTGCGCAGCTCGGGCGCGCGCGGCACCGTGCGCCTCCCGTACCGCACGGTGGACGGCACGGCCCGCGGCGGCGGCGTGCACTACGAGGACGCGTGCGGCGAGCTGGAGTTCGGCGACGACGAGACCATGTGAGCGGTCTGCGCACCCGCAGCGGGGCGGAGCTGTGGGCGGCTCCCTGGGGTGGGCGGGGCCAGGCTATTGACTGGGAGAAGGGGACTGTGGGGATAGAAGTGGGCGGGGCCAAGGAGGTCCTGTGAGGGCGCTTGAATGGGAGGGGCGTGGCTGTGAAATGGGTGGGGCCAAGGTGGGCTGTACTTGAGTAATACGGTGATGGGAAGCTTGAATGGGAGGAGGGCGGGGCCTGGGGCTGTCTAGACAGGGCTGGCCCAGGGATGGGTATGGCCACAATGGGCCAAGCCTGAGAAACGGAGCTTGCAAGGGAGAGGGGACGCGGGCCTTGTAAATGGGAAGGGCCTGGAAGCTGTGGAGACAAGGAGCGCCCAGGAGTGGGCGTGGCCAGGGTGGGCCAAGCCGGAGAAACCGGGCTTGACTAGGAGAAGAGCGGGGCGTGGGGGCGCTGGGATCCCGAATCAGAGGCAAGGCTAGGTTGAGAGGAGTCAGACCAGTGACAAGAAAGGCCTGGGTGGAAAAAAAAAAAAAGGCCTGGGTAGACAGGCAAGGAGGGAGCAGAGAGAAGATGGGCTCGGGGTTGAGGAGAGTGAGGTGTAGCCCTAAATACAGCCTCAGATAGCTGGAGGAGTTGGCGTGCAGCCCGAGGAGGGGGACCCCGGGGCCAGCAGGGCAGGTGGGGCCGCCTGCGAAAGTGGAGGGGGCAGGCCTGGAGGCGATGGATGCTGCCTGGCAGAGCCGCAGAAATAGACCTGGGCTGCTGAATAAGGGGCGCTAGGGTGGGCAGGCCCGGAGAGTGGGAGGCCAGGATAGGCAGGACCTAAAGAAGACCCTGGGTACCCCGGGAGATCGTGGGAAGGTGGTGGAGGCTAGGGGAAAGACGGTGCAGAGCGTGGGGGCACCAGGGGACGGAGGGGCTGGGTCTGGGGTCAGGGTGGGCGGATGCACAGATGCACGGGTGCAGATGCGCACAGGTGGATGCACAGACGCCGCTTCCCCGGGTGCAGCAGCCTCGAAGCCTCGCTCCCCCACCGTCTGCCCGGATGCTGGTGACGCCTCCTGCTTGCTTGCCCGCTGCCTGCCGCCCCCGCACGGCCGTCTGCTCCCTTCTCCCGCCGCCCACGCGCCTCCCACCTTCGGCCCCGCGCGCCCCTCCCTGCTACGTGCCCACACCGGGCGCACTCTGTCTCTCCCGCGCCGCTTCTCCGTCTCGCCCTTGGTCTCTGCCGCTCTGGTTCCCAGGCGGTCTCTCCCGGGGTCTCTGGATTTTATTCTCTGCCTGCCTGCCCTCAGTGCTTAACGCTCCCACTCCCGTTATATTTCTGCCCTGGACTTCGCTTACACCTCCATTTCTGTCCCTACCTTGGTTCCTGTTTTAGGGTTACTGAGAACTGGAGGGGAACCATCCTAGCCCCTCCACTGGCACCCCAGGTCTTTCCTGGGGTCCAACTCACTTCCCTCGGCCGGCGCAGCCTCAAGACGCCGTCGTCCCCCACCCCACGAGGCCTCCCGGGGCTGGGACATCCTCCGCCCCGCCCCCGCCCAGCTCCCAGCTGTGGCTGAGGAGACGGAGAACAGGAGGCTAATTAACGTCTAGGGAAACACATCCTTCCTGGAACCGGCGAGCAGGCGCTAATTACAAGCGCTTTGAAGCAGCCCAGCCTAAGGGGAGGCCCGGGCAGGATCAACACAGAGATGAGTAGAGAGAGACAGGCAGACAGACAGATCGACAGAGAGGAGAGAGCCAGACGGTGAGGATGGGAGACAGCGTAACAAGGACAAGCAGAGATAGAGCCGAAAAGAGCGAGAGACCCAGGATGCTTACTTAAGACACAGGGGGAGTCTCTAGGAAGGGAGCAACGGGGAGGAGGCCCCAGGAAGTTCTTCCCTCCTCTGGCTCCAGTCTGCCTTGCTGTTCCCTGCCTGCTGGGTTTCTCCTCCTGGGTCTCCCAGGCGATGCGCCTGTCAGGTGCTCTATCAGCGAGCGAGTGCGCGGCGGGGCCGTATGCGTCCCCATGCCATCACGTCACTGTGCCAGCAGCTGCCCGAGGTGTCTGTGACGAGGGAAACCCTGGCTCTGCGAGGTTTCAGCACCGAGGACAGCGCCGGTCCTCCCGGCAGTGGGGGCGCCGCCCAGGAGGGTAGGGGCTTGGCACCCCACATCCTGTGCGACCCTTCCTTACATGGTTGTCGTCGTTAGAATGTCGAGATGCCACTGTGAATGACATCCTCGTGTGGACTGTGATCATTGCGGCGATTTCACTCTGTGGGTGCTGAGGGGCTGAGATATAGGGCAGAACAGATAAAGAAGGGCAGAGAGGAGAGGAGAGACTGACGCAGAGAGGGTGGGAGACAGAGAGAGGTGCAGGCCCAGGAAGCTGAGAAAAGCAGAGAGGGACAGGAAGATGCAAATAGAGACCAAGATGCAGGCTGAGGCACTGAAGGGAATAAGCAGACCCTGAGACGCAAGGAAGGAGAGTGGCCACGATGGATGTTATCGGGTGGCCTGTGGGCTGGCGATCCCCACGGCTACGGTGGGGATGTTGTGCTAACAGGCATCTGGGCTGTGCAAGGGATTTTTTTTTTTTTTTGTCCTTGTGATTTGCCACTGCATAGGGAATGGCTGCGGGCGTGTGGTGTGGGCGGTGTGGCTGGCTGCGCTTCCTCTCCCGCTGACTGCGTGGGCTGGTGTTTGTGTTGCTGGGTTCTAGGGCCAAGCCTCGTGGGGCTACGTGACTTCTACAGCTGAAAGAGTTGCTAGTGGCAGAGTTATGGGTGTCTGGGCGTGGGGTCTTTGCCCTCGCAGGCTGTGTGCCCGATGGGATAGGGAATGTCTGGCTGTTCCCTGACACACCCTGGTTGCCATGGGAGCAGAGATGCTGGGAAAAGTCTTCCCAGTGTGGTCAGACTGGAGGGCAGGAAAGAGAGGATTGTCTCTGTTGATGGATTTGAGTTGACAAAATATTTAGGGAGGGCACACTAAGCCCCAGACTCCATTCAGGGTATGGGACATACTGCAAAGAATGTCACTGAACTTATCTGGTGGAGTTTACATTTTAAAGTGAAGATGTAAGTGGCAAATAATAAAATAACTAAGTGTAGGGGCTGGGGATTTAGCTCAACGGCATAAACACCTGCCTTGCAAGCAGGCAGTCGTGAGTTCGATCCCCGGTATCGATAAAAAGGAAAAAGACAAAAAAAAAAAAAAAAAAAAAAACCTAAGTGTATTACATGGCACATTAGAAGGGGGAGTGAAAAAAAGAAAGAAAAAAAAACAAGCAGGGTAGGGGAGCTAGGAATGGGGTGCTGATGAGGGGCAATGGATTTCAGCACTCAGGAAGGGGATGGAAGCGGACCTCATGGAGAAGGTGAAGAGTGGACAGAGAATGGGCCGAGGAAGTGAGTCCAAGGAGGAGTGGTTAGAGAGAGGTCACAGCCACAGCCAGTGCAGAGGCCCTGGGGCACAAGCAGCCCTGCTGTGCTGAGAAGAGAGCGGAACAGGGCTTCTGCGCCCAGGGGCTGGGGACTGTCCTCAGATGTGAGCTTTTATTCCGAGTGAAATGGGAGCCGCCCACGTGTCTGGAGCAGGGCAGGGAGCAGTCCAACCCAGCCGCTATGGGGCACTTCAGCGGTGGGTGGTGAGGCTGCAGCGAGGTTGGGAAGAGATGGGAAGTGGCAGTGGCCGGCTGGCTGGACTAGGGGTTTCACAGGTAGAGACATCAGGTCCTGCAGCTTCCGAGAGCTCGGACTGGCTCCCTGTCATAACCCTCCCTTCCTCCTCGAGGTGTCTGGGTCTGTTCTGACAAGCAGGGGCAGCAGCAGAGCCCTCGTGCGGGTGCTGGTGAGGACCCCATGTGACGGTGGGGCTGGGGCCTGCCCAGGCTCTGGAGGGCTTCACACCACACCTCCGCCTCCCCGCCCAGGAAAACTCTGCAGGTGAAGATCGTGGATGACGAGGAGTACGAGAAAAAGGATAACTTCTTCATCGAGCTGGGCCAGCCCCAGTGGCTTAAGCGAGGGATTTCAGGTGAGGTGGGAGAAAAAGGGCCCAGGGTTGGGGGGCCCTGGGGCTGAGCGGCGGACACCTGAACTGCTCTTGCTGGCTCGCTCGCAGGGAAGTGATCTCACTGTGCTCCTGTCTCTGTCTCTCCCCAGCTCTGCTACTCAATCAAGGTGAGTAGGGTCACAGGGGGAGGAGCCCCTGGAGGGGCGTTGGGGAAGGCAGAGTGCCAAGGTGGGGTGTGAGGCAGGTTGGAGGTGAGGTGGAGGTAGACTTGGGGTGGGGCAAGGGCTCTGCCTGCCCTAGAGGGGGTGCACTGTGAGTTGGGGTCATAGTTAGGGTTGTGGAGGTAAAGAATGTGTTGTGGCCAAGGCTGGGGGAAGTGAGTGCCACAGAATCAAACCTGGGTTTGTGGGGTATCAGAGGGAATTGGGGTTGGGTGCGATCTGGACTATGGTAGGGTTGGGATTTGAGATCAGTGTTCCCTTGGGTTAAGGTAGACATGGTTTCCTGGGACCATGGTGAGATCAAAGCAGAATTTGGACCCAGTTTCTGTCAAAGATGAAGCTAGAGTTTGGCATTACAGATTTTTAGGGGACTGGGTTAGAGATTAGAATGGCCAGGGATTTAGCTCAGTGGCTCAATGCCTACCTGGCAAGCATGAAGTCCTGAGTTCAATTCCTGGTACCAAAAAAAAAAAAATTGATTAGATTGTTATGGAGACACGTTGCTTTGGAGCTAAGACCAGCAGTAGAACTCATGGTTAGGGTTAGCATTAGACTGTGTTCATTAGGATAAGTGATTCAAGCTGTTGTAACTCATCGGTCTGTAAGTCCACAGAGCTTAATACATCAAAAGTTGTTTCTTGCTCAGTTTTCTGAGTGTTCCCTGTTGTTGGGTAGCTTTCCTCTGCTTTCCAGTGTGGCTCCATGGTGCCATGGAGCTTTGGCACTGTTGCTGGACCCCCTGCTTCCATCTGACAAACAGGGCAAGGATGTCTGGAGGAACACATGGGAGGTTTTTGAGGACCAACTGCCCATCCCTTCTGCTCTCACTCTATTGGCTGTCACTCAATCACATGGCTGAGTCCAGCTGCAAGGATGGCTGGGAAATGTAGTTCAGCTGTTTCCCCAGGAGGGATAGGAAAGAGGTCTGGGTGAACAGGTAGCCTGCTCTGCCATACCATCAAGCTCTTTGTTAACAGTGATACTTGGGTTGGGAATTGAAACTGAGGTTTTGGGTCGTGTATGACTGCAGAGAGGTCTGGAGTTGGAGTTTGGAACTGGGCTTGGGGTTACTGAGGAGCTAGATCATGGGTGTTAGAATTGGGGTGGGAATTTAGGGTTAGGATTAACAGTTGAAATTTGGAGTCAGGGTAGTGATGAAGTTAGGGCCACAGGTAGAATCAGGCTTGAAGTTGGGCACTAAAGCTGGGTTTGGGCTTAAAAAGCCAAAATCTTTTGTGGAGAAATGTGATCTTAGGGCAAAGATGTAGGTTGGGGTTCAAGATTTGTGCCCAAATTGGGGACCCCCCACTCTTCTGACCACCTCAGACACACTTTAGGGTCTCTCCAGAGCTTGGATGTAGAGACCAAGAGTCCTCCCCCAAGGATGGTGATGATGATGTCAGTGTTGGTGACAATAACAAGAAAGTGACATTTACTGAATATTTATGTGTGCCAGGCCCTGTGCTAAGCACTTCATACAAATTAGATTACTTAACTCTCACATTATTGTATGAGGTAAGAATTATTGTGCCCATCTTACAGATATGAAAACTGAGGCACAGAGAGGCTGACACACTGCCCGAGGTCACAGAGCCTTCCCCGTGTGAATCCAGGCCCCACAACTAAGCTTCAAGGGGCTAAGGAGAGGGTTGTCAGATGGAGCTGGGAGGGGTCACCCAGGAGGCTTCCTAGAGGACAGACAGGTTTTTATTTAAGCGACAGGTAGGAAAAGCATCGCAGGCCCAGTGTGTAGGCTTCCTTGGAGTCTAACCCCGCCCTCGTGCTGCAGGGGATGGGGACAGGAAACTGACGGCTGAGGAGGAGGAGGCTCGCAGGATAGCAGAGATGGGCAAGCCGGTTCTTGGGGAGAACTGCCGGCTGGAGGTCATCATCGAGGAGTCCTATGACTTCAAGGTGACTCGCTGGTGCCTAGGCATGTCCTTGGGGAGGGGCCGGAAAGTTGGGGGCCCCAAAGACCTCAGGCGCTGCCGACCTGAGGCCCAGGCCTCGGTCCATCGCCGGCGTCAGCACCACGGACAGCGCACGCCCTCCCTGTCCCTTGTTTGAGCTGCCGGCCGGCGCAAGCGCCCTGCATGGGACGCGAGCGCCCAACCCCGTGCCCCACCCAGAGCCTCCCTGGGTGCTGATGGGCTGTGACCGCGTCTTGTCCGCTCTCCCCCAGAACACGGTGGACAAACTCATCAAGAAAACGAACTTGGCCTTGGTAATTGGAACCCATTCGTGGAGGGAGCAATTTCTAGAAGCAGTGACCGTGAGTGCAGGTAAGTGGAGAGGGAGGGAGGAGAAGGGAGGAGGGCGGGGGACAGAGGCAGAACCGGGTGTAGGGGCGCGCCTGAAATCCCAGCATTCCAGGAGGCTGAGGCAGGAGGATCAAAAGGCTGAGCCCAGCGTGGGCAACTTGGTGATTATCAATCCCTGTCTCCGAGTAAAAAAGGGCTGAGGGTGCAACTCAGTGCAGAAGCCCTGGGTTCAATCAAAAGAGAACAGAAAGACAAAGGGAAAGATAGAGGGGAGAGACAGACACAGAGGGGCATACAGGACACCAGAGGCAGGACAGAGACAGCGCGAATATTCCTGCACACTGACTGACAAGGGACAGTGAGCCACAGAGGCGGGGACACAGACACGAGGAGGCCCTGACAGGTGGAGGCAGAGACGGAGGAGAGGGTATTGCAGGCCTCGGTCTTGGCTTTTGGTTGAGGGGTCCCGGCTTGGGTTTTCTCCAGGCATCAGGCAGGGGTGAGTGGGGTGAGAACGGGAATGACTCGGCCTCCCCAGACAGAGCTGGGCTCCTCTGTTACCATGGAGACAGTCACTAGAGCACCCGGCTTGTCTCCCACCTGCACGGTCCGCACCCTGCTCAGCCTCCTACGGACCTACAGCGCCCCCGTGTGGCCAGAGGTACAATGACCCTTGAAACCGCAGTTTTGATCTTTGAGACCAACTCTGGTTCCTTGTGATACAGATTGGAGAAACTGAATCTCCAAGGCAGAGGAAGGATGGACCCAAAATCCCACAGGGAGTCCAGGAAGAGACCAATGCTAGAGCTCAGGGAATCTGTATGTCACACAGCGACTTTCCTTCATGGAGGCCCCAGCTGGGGGGACAAACTGGGGGGACACCCCGCCTTGGGGTGGGAGAGAAGCAGCTGGAGATGGCAGAGCTTTGGGGCCTTCTCAAGCTGGGTGGCATCGCCCCTGGGAGTCACAACATATTTCTGAGTGATTCTCTGGGCCCAGTTCTGTTCCGGGACATTGGCGGGGACATAGAAGTGACTGAGACAACACTGGCCCTGTCCTGTGGTATAGGCAGGTATGTTACAGCACAGCAGCAAACTGGGCTGGGCTGGGGGACCCCACAGCGATCCCAGACGGGGGTGCCTGACTCAACCTGAGTGTGGATGCAGGCACTTTGTGGGAGGGTGTCCAGAGAGGTACAGGATGAGGCCGGAGGTCAGTTTGGGTTGCGAGTAGTTGGGAGCCAGTGCAGCACTTGGAGTGGGACAGAGAAAAGCCCCCAGTGAGGTAGTGGCAGGTCCCCAGAGAGCTCAGTCTCCCTGCTTTGACCTGGGCCCAATCATTGTGAATTCATCAGAGATGAGTTCAGAGCAGACAACAGAAAACTGCAAGTGACCCAAACACACTGAAGTTTCTTTTTCTCATGGAAAAATCTGTAGTAATGAGTTGGTGTAGTGGCTCAGTAGTGTCATTAAAAGCTGCCTCTCTAGCCGGGCGTGGTGGCTCATGCCTGTAATCCCAGCACTCAGGAGGCTGAGGTGGGAGGATCATTGCTAGTTCAAGACCAGCCTGAGCTACAAAGTGAGCTCAAGGCCAGCCTGAACTGCATGGTGAGACCCTGTCTCAAAAAAGACAAAAAAAGCTGCCTCTCTTCTTCATTTTGCCTTCCCACTCTCAGCTTTTGTCCTTGTGGTTGCAAAGTGGCTGCTATAGTTCCTGATGTCAAGTCCACATTCCAAGTATAAGGAAGGGGCAGTGCCTGCTGGGCTGAAGTCCCCAACTTTAGCTGTTAACTTCATTTACTTGATGTTGAAGGGGATACATGATCTGAGTCCCTGAATCCATCAGCCTCTCCCTGCCTCTATGCCACAGCTGTCCTCCGCTCACTGACACCCTGGGATTTCTCGGAGAGAGCACATCAAGGAGCACCTCAGATGGACTTGGGAAGTGGGTCTGTGATCTGGTGGCTGTCTTGGCATTTTATCCCTGGCTGCTCCGTGTGACTGGTCAGGGCCTGGGATTCTTATCAGTGTCCATGACGTGACACTGGGCACTCACCTGCATGCTGCTTCTCATGCCCCACCCTATGTGTATCAGCTTAGGCAAGATGGCCAGGGCATTTCATTTGTGCTTTCCCATGGCACAACTCCCTCCAGGGCAAAAGCAGGCTGAACTGAGCCACACCAGGGAACACTGTGCTATACAAAGTGCAGAAGTCACAGCCCTGTTCAGTGCCACAGTAGGGAAGCTACAGCCTCCACCACCAGCTGTTTAAGTCTCACTGCCAGCCTGAGTGATGTGGCCACTGTTGCAAGGCACTGTGGGAAAGCGTATATTTAGCACTGAAGCCTGCAAAGAATTCTGGGAAAGTGACTAATTTTTAGCTGGGTTTATATTTCTCTCTTGTGCAAGACATCCTGGGAAAGCAAATATATTGGGCTGAGTGTGGCCACAGTTGGCAGCAGCGAATCTGAGAAATGACTCTTTATAGCTATGGATATGGCTTTCAGTGGCAATAAAGGCTTCTGGGAAAAGAAATAGTTTTAGTTAGGGAAACAACCATCCCTAACAGCCAGAGGTTCTGAGAAGCTGATATTGTTAGCAAGTCACCTATGGCCTCCTCCGAATTCAAGGGATTCTGGGGAAGTCTTTTTACCTGGCCTATACACTTTGCCAACTGCAAGGGATTCTGGGAAAGTAAGTATTTATAGCTGCTGACATGGTCACACCTAGGGGCAAAGAACTCTGGGAAAACAGTTTTGTGGGACTCCCTGTCTGGAAATGAAATAAAGCGGGGCCTCTGTAGCTGAGGAAGGAAGCATGAGTTTGTGCTCCGCTGGGTCGTGTTCCCACAGGGGACGAGGAGGAGGAGGAGGACGGGTCCCGGGAAGAGCGGCTGCCATCGTGCTTTGACTACGTGATGCACTTCCTGACGGTGTTCTGGAAGGTGCTGTTTGCCTGTGTGCCCCCCACTGAGTACTGCCACGGCTGGGCCTGCTTTGGGGTCTGCATCCTGGTCATCGGCCTGCTCACTGCCCTCATTGGGGACCTCGCCTCCCACTTTGGATGCACTGTGGGCCTCAAGGACTCTGTCAATGCCGTCGTCTTCGTGGCCCTGGGCACCTCCATACCGGGTAACTCCCCAAAGCCTGCTTCTTGGATCAGGACTCAGGGAAGGGGCAGCATTGAGAAAGGGTCGCTGAGAAACACGTTGAGATGCATAAAAGCTAGGAGGGGACAACTGAAATGAATCCTGCCAGAGACCAAGTGGGTGGAATGTCCCAAAGCGATGAAGTGGGAGGGACGGTAGAAGCCAGGTGTGCGGCAGGACATGATGGCCCTCACCTGTAATTGCAGCTCATGAGAGGCTGAGGCAGGACGATGGCGGGTTCTAGTTCTGCCTGGGCAGCTTAGTGAGAGCCTGGCTCAAAGGGGACGGGGGATTGTAGTTCAGTGTGAAGGCCCTGGGTTGCGTGTCCAGAGCCACAAGGAGAAAAAACAGAGGGAGCCAGCTGAGTGCAATCAAGAAAGAGGTGGGGGTCCCAGAGATACCAGGCAGAGGGGTGGATGAAAGTGAGACAGTGCCCCAAGAAAGAAACTGCGACTCATGGAGCCATACTAGTCTGCTTGAAAGAGGCACTAGCGGGGCACAGAGGGGCAGGCCCATAAAACCCACAACTGGAGAAGCTGAGGCAAGAGGATTGCTGAGAGTTTGAGGCCAGCCCAGGCTACAAAGTTCAAACCAGCCTCTCAAGTATGCAGCAAGACCCAGACCCCCCCTGGCCCCCCAACAGTGCTGGAGGTGGAGCGCACGCTAGGCAGACCCACCCGAGTTAGGAACACTAGTCACCGCCGAGCTTTGACGGTGATGTGCCATGTCCCCACAGACACATTCGCCAGCAAGGTGGCGGCGCTGCAGGACCAGTGCGCGGACGCGTCCATTGGCAACGTGACGGGCTCCAACGCGGTGAATGTGTTCCTGGGCCTGGGGGTGGCCTGGTCGGTGGCCGCCGTGTACTGGGCGGTGCAGGGCCGCCCGTTCGAGGTGCGCACCGGCACGCTGGCCTTCTCGGTCACTCTGTTCACCGTCTTCGCCTTCGTGGGCATCGCGGTGCTGCTCTACCGGCGCCGGCCGCACATCGGCGGGGAGCTGGGCGGCCCGCGCGGACCCAAGCTCGCCACCACCGCGCTCTTCCTGGGCCTCTGGTTCCTCTACATCCTCTTTGCCAGCCTCGAGGCATACTGCCACATCCGTGGCTTCTAGGCGCCACGCGGACTCAGCCTCGCCGGGACACAGCTCCAGGACTGGCCGCCGCCTCCTGAGACCCGGCCCGCCCTTCCCGGAGCCTTCGCCCCGAGCTCCGCCCCCAGGCTCTCAGCCCTGCCCCCTGTTCCTCGCTCCTGGAGAAAGATCCACCTCCAGACTTCTCCCCATCCTCCGGAACACAATTTCTCTCTCCCCGGACATCCAGAAGTCTCCCTTCTCCTGGTGACATCCCAGGGCCTCTGGAGTCACCTTCCCCGGGGACCCTAGACCCCCAGGACGCACAGATCTCGGTCCTTCCTCCACCCTGAGGGAGCTCCGCCCGCGCCCGGGGGGAGGGGGACGCACATCTCTCTCCTGCTGTTTGCACTCCAGATGGGGGGACCGAGGCTCGGAGGAATCGGGGATCCGTCCCGAAGCTCGCTGGAGGAGGCACGTTTGGCACCTGCAACTTCTCACATTCCAGCGCCCCAATTGCCCTCCACTACCTCTGCGTGCCCGCGCCTGGAGGGAGGGGTTGCGTGCGCGCGTGTGTACATAGTGTGCGCGGGGAGGGGACGCGGGTGGGTGCATGTCGTGGGAAAGGGTGACAGACTTTGCTTTGGAGAGAGGGCAGTAGACTCCCTCAACCTTGCCGGGAGTCTCCCCGGACAGCCTCGGAGGTTCATTTCGCCCTCAGTGCCAGCCAGTCCGGGCAGGACCCTCGAGGAGCAGCCCGAGGGTCCCCGAGGACTAACACTACAAGCCAGCAAATGCTGCCACATCTCTGCCTGTCGGGGGGGCGGGCGGGCCTGGGTCTGGGGAGCATTTTAAACTTTGGAGGCCGCCGTCTACCTGGTAGGCCGTCTGCATTTTCTTACTGTTGATGTTTCCTGCCTAAAGGACACACTTGGGGAGCGGGGAGTGCTCGTACTCCTTGTCACCCAAGGATGACCCTTGCCATCCCCATAACCACCTGCTTCTTATGGGTTTTTTTTGTTGTTGTTGTTATTGTTGTTTTGCATTCTATTGTCCAGTTGTGCATCCACTCGGGCACCCGGCCTCGTTACCACGCCCCTTCTCCCCAGCCATCCGCATCAGCCACCGTCTCTGTGATTTCTGTAAAAGTTGCCATAAAACTTTGAAATTCTGCCTGAAAAAGTCTTCCCGCGGGAAGTGGGGGTTTCAGGAAAGGAAGGCTGACGAAGTCATCTGACTCAGATTTGGGCGACTGCGAAACAAACCGGATTAATCTGTGTATTTAGGGGCTGGGGGTTTAGCTCAGCGGCGTAAGCGCCTGCCTTGCAAGCAGGCAGTCGTGAGTTCAATCCCCGGTACCAATAAAAAGGAAAAAGACAAAAAAAAAAAAAATCTGTGTATTTAAAGTGTCCCTTGGAGGGCACGCCCACTTGAATCAAGGGCTCCATTGGCCAGCCTCTCCTGCAGCCGGGCTCCGTTGGCCACGCCCCCATCGATCAGCGCAAACCGTGTCTTTTCTGGGGCATTTTGGGAATAAAACGAACCGGAAAGAGTCAGGGTCGGTCGAGTTTCCTAAATACAGCAGGAGCCTACTCTGAACCCTGAAGCTGGACGAGGTGCATGGGGGCAGCGCTCGCGTGCAGAAGCGCGAGCTCGACCCTGCAACCTAACGAGCTCACGGCTTTTGCAGAATTCTGCGAGAACTTAACAGAAGCTCAGGAGTGGGTTAGGAGTGGAGAGTGCGTAGAAAGATCGACTCTTAAGAGACCATACCAGCCATGCTAAGGAGTTTGTCATTTATTTAAAAACAAAGTGAAGAGTTTGAATGGGATGATGGGGGCGTGGGTAAAGTTGATTATTTAATTTCTTTTTGAGATGGTGTCTCGCTATGCAGTTCAGGACGACCTTGAACTCATGGCGATCCTCCTGCCTCAGCCTCCTGAGTACTGGGATTACAGGCGTGCACCACCACGCCCAGCTGAATTTATCTTATTTATATTTCGTGCCTTTGCCTCCCTGTGGTCCTCCAAGATTTGAGAGCAGCGGAGAGGCTGGGGCAGGCACTCAGTTGCTGGAGGACAAGGGGAGAAGAGAGGTGGAGAGCAGGTGAGGAGGTCAGGAAAAGCATCCGGCAGGAAAGCGGTAGTGCACTCAAAAGAAGGAGCCAGGGCCAGGTGCAGTGGCGCATGCCTGGAATTCCAGCACTCTGGGAGACTGAGACAGAGGGTCCCAATTTCAAGTCCAGTCGGGGCAGTTTGGCAATTTAGTGAGACTTTTAAAAAATAAAGAAGAGCTAGGTCTGGCAAGCACGAAGTTGTGAGTTCGGTTTCCAGTACAAAAAAAAGCAAAAAAGGAAGTGACCAGTGCAAGGCCTATGAAGGAAGGAAAGAGCAGGGATGGGGATGAGCGAGACGCAGTGCGCAGGAGGAGCAGCAGGGGGCGCAGGAGCCACGGGTCGCGGGGTGAGAAGAGGCTCCGGCTGCCCGGAAACGTCGGACCAGGCGGGCACCCCGTGAGTAGGCGGCGCGTGGAAAACCGCAGAGTTAAAACCGGAGGAGGAAGCAAGGACGTGATATTCGGGAAGACGGACGACAGGAATGAACGGAGAAGCCAAGAGAAGAGGGCGCAAGACAGGGTCCGTCAGGAACGGGGAGCTGGGGAAGCCACGTGGGGGAGGGAGTGGGGCAGAATCAAGCTGACCTGAAGTGAGGAGAAGGTGGGTGGGGAACTGAGCTAGCGTGCACGGACCACTGTGCAAAAGCCGATGTGGACGAGAGGGCGGGAGGGGGCTTTGTCCCTGGGTGCAGAGTGCTGTAGTCCAGGAGGCCCTGACCACAAGGGTGAAAGCAGCAGTTGAGGTGCGGAAGTCACGGGATGGTGACCACAGGCTGACCGCCACAACATCCGGTGACCCAACCAGAACACGGCTCATTCCACTGCCAGCCCTGTGTCACCTGCTCCTCAGGCTAGGAAGCAGCTCAGAGAGGTGACTAGACTACCCAGGGTCCACAGCAGGAAGGGCATGGATGGGAGGGAACAAGGCCACCACAGAGGAGGGACAAGGGACAACCTTGCATCTGAACAGATGCGGACCGGAAGGTGGGCACAGTCACTGTGGTCTGGCCAGCGTGCTGCGCCGAGCTCCAGAAAAGCCAGGCTGAGGCCAGGACACACGGGAGGGGTGACGGGAGTGGGGGGCGGCCTACAAAGCGCAGAGGCCAAGGAAGTCCTGCCAGGTGTGCTGACTCCAGTCTGGTGGCAGTCAGGCTCCTGCCAGGGGTCCTCAAGCGGTGACAGATGCTGCTGCGGAGGGTGATTTCTGCCTCCAGCTTCTGGTGGAAGGGTGTGTGGCACTGGTCACTTCCTTCCACCTCCTCCATACCTGGGTCCCCTCCAGGGATTGAACGGGACTTGGAAGATTTTTTTCTTTCCTTCTGGCACTGAGGATTGAACCTGGGGACTTTGGACTGAGCTACACCTCCAGTCCGTTTTATTTTTAGACTTAGAATCACTGAGCCACAAAGTTGCCCAGGCTGGGCTTGACTTTGGCTGCTCCTGCCTCAGTCTTCCAGAGTGCTCAGATTGCAGACATCCACCCCACGGAAAGGTTTTTGAGCGTATGGAGCTGGGGGAGTCCTCAGCGCCTCCCCAGATAGCTTGAACACCCTGAGTCTGATCCTTGCCACGCTTCCCTCAGTCCTCTCCCTGTGTGAACCCTGAGGGGGGCAGCAGGGAGAGAGGCAGAGCCAGGCCACGGAACAAAAGCCAAGGGCCCCACATCGGAGACAGGGACACAAGACAGATGTCGCAGATGTCGCAGATGCTGAGGGAGGGAGGCGGCAGGAAGTCAGAGCTGTGGCAACAGCAGCAGTGTGGAGAGCAAGGAGGGACACAAGCCGCAGGGGTCAGGAAGAGATGGGGACAGAGGAGGGGGCACAGCAACAGGGAGAGACATGGGCGAGGGAAAAGGGCAAGCTGGGGAGACCCCAAGGCCAGAGAGCAGAGGCAGAGAAAAGCAGACCAGACAGAAAGGACAGGAGCAGGAGACAGCCAAGAGAGAGGGTGGCGGGTCCTGGTGGCTTGTCCCTGCCCGCCCGGCCTGGTGCTCTGGCCTCCGTGGCTAATGCTATGATTGCTTGGCAGGCAGAGGGGAGGGGGCGGCGGTGACAAATGAACCCAGTGATGGATGGCTCAGCAGCCCGGTGGCGGGTGGGGGGGGGGGACCGAGATAAATGTTTCCTTCTCCTGGAGCCAGGCCAGGCGGGGAGGGACAGGGACATGGGCCATGTCTCTGCTGAAGGCCTGGGCAGTGGGGTGTGGGGACACTCAGGGCTGGGGGAGTGGGCAGAGAGTCTGAGATGGAAAGCAGAGAAAACAAAGGCAGAGATAAGGAAGGAGGAGGCGCAGACACTTGGCCTGGGCAGTCAGAGGCTGAGCAGGCGGCCCTTTCCCCACAGCCTGGACCTAGGAGCAAGGGCAAGGGACAGAGACCTGCAGCGCTGCGGATGAAGGGGAAACTGAGGCAGAGAACGGCAGGAGGGAGGGAGGAGACCCAGGGGCCCTGAGCAGCATCCATCCCCACAGCCTTGGAGAGCAGATCCTGGGGCTGCTAGGAACCCCAGGGGACAGTGGCTGCTAGAGGGGCCTAAGCTCAGGTGGGGGCCAGGGGAACAGGAAGATCCTGCCCAGGGGGCGGCCTGGGATCCTCCAGCTACTCCCAGTGGCCTCAGGGCCTTCATGGCCTGAGACCTTCCTGTCCCTTCAGTGGGGGTGACAGAGTGGCCCTGGTCCTGGCCCATTGCACACCCACCCCTGCTGAGGGCAACAAGGCCACTTCGTGAGCCACACAGTGACCCCCAGCCAGCCAGCACCCATGGAGAACACCACTCCAGAGTCCCCTGGAGACAAAGGTCTGAGGACCGAGTAAGGAAGCAGGCTCAGGAGGAGAGTGGCCGCGGGGCATGTGGGCACGTGTGTGTGTGTGTGTGTGTGTGTGTGTGTGTGTGTGTGTGTGAAGGCCGCCTCTCCATCCCTCCAGGTCGCCCCCAGCCTCTCCTATTCTCCCCTGCCCAGCCACCTGCTCCTCTCCTGTGTGGGGCTGCAGGGTGCTTTGAGCTCTGAGCCAGGGCAGAAGCAGCCCCCACCCCCACTCCTCACTAGCCACTCCCTGACACCCAGAAGGTGCTGCCCCAGAGGCCACAGTGGCCAGAGTCAGCCAGGCCAAGGCAAGGAGCCTCAGCACCCTCATGCACACCTGAGAGGCAAATCAGGGTCGGCACCCCACCCCACCCCTGAATCTCAACTGAGGGCGGCGGGGCAGGACAGGCAGAAGAGCTGTACATTTTTAATTAAAAAGTGACTTAAATTAATTTTCTGCTGCAAAATCCCAATCTGGGGAATAGTGCACCCCAGGGATCAGCACCCTCCCACTGCAGACCCTGTCTTAAAGGGCCAGCATCTCCAAAAGAACACTGGGTGGGGCCCCACATCACCAAGCCTGCCTTCCATTTTCTGCCCTTCAGGAGGGAGATGGGGCTGAACAGGTCAGGGCCTGGCTGAGGGATGCCAAGCGGACTCCCATGGAGAGGATGGCTTGGCTGCTTGTGCCCTGGAGAGCCTTGGGGAGACAGAGAGAAGGAGATGGAAGGACAGATACCAGGAGGGAACATCTAAGAGCCTGGGGTGGGCTGGGGGCCTTGAGGGGTACTGGACTCCTGTCCCTTTCTGTCCCACCCCCCACAACCTTCCCGCTGCCACCCCCAGGGAAGTTCTGCTGCCACCACTCCCCAACCCCTGTGTCACCCCTGCCCGCTCCGGGGCTTGCTTGCATGGGCAGGTGAAGGGTGACCCCAACCCCCTCAGCTCCCCTCTGAGACTCTTTTCCTCCCTGCGGTTCTGCCCCCCCGCAGCTTGGGTCTGTGTCCCCCCTTTCCAGGTCACTCACAAGTCCCAGGCTGCAGAGGCTGAGGACTGTCCTGTCCAGCCCCCAACCATTTTAATCTGCCCCATCTCAGAGCGTTTGCCACTTCTGGGAGCAGCTTACACTCACACGTCTGGGCACCGGCTTCACCCCCACACTCCTCCCAGCCCCGGTACGGCCTGAGCACCATGGGACCCAGAAGTTAGCCCTTTGCTCCCTGCGATGGCCCAGAACACCACCGGCAGTAGTAGGTGCTCAGAAAACTGCGCGGCACAAACCCTAGACTTTATCTAGCCGTAATGCCCGCTTCCAAGCTGTCTTGGGGTTCGATGAGCGCGGCGGCAGCCTCCTCAGCGCGCACCTAAGCGCACGCACGATTTCCGTGACGCCGCGGCCTCCCAGACAGCAGCTGCGGGAACTTTAGGCTGTGACCCTCTAAAGGCAGGGGTGAAGGCGGGCAGAGGGACGCGTGCGCTGTGCCCTTAGGGAGGGGAAGGGAGCCAGGGCAAGAGGAGAAACTAAAATATAGGAGATCGTGTTCTTTCTTGCCTCCCATTCTCTCTGATCCTGTCTTACAGAGAGGGAAACCATGGAGACTGGGCGAGAAGACAGAAAGGGTGGTGCGAGGGCAGGGAGGGAGAAGCCAGCGGAGACCGGTGCCGCGAGGGGAACGGGGTTAGCAGTATCCTGGGAGCCTCGAATACAAAGGCCACGGCTGTGTGGCTGCGGGCGGGAGGCAGGGGGGGGTGGGGGTAGGGGAGGGCGGGGGCGGGGCGAAGCGGGGAGGGAGGAGACGGGAGAGGGGCCAGGGAGGGGCGGGGACTGAGACAGGGGCGTGTCCTGTGGCCGGGGCGTGGGCGGAGGCGTGGTCTGAGGGCGCCCCGCCCCGTGCCGGCGGACAGTGGGTTAAGCATCTCGGCTCCTCCGCGGTGGAACTTCCGGATGTGACCACAGAGGAGCGAGCGGGGAGCGGAGCGGAGCGCAGGAGACGGGAGGGAGGGAGCCGCCCTTCGAGGCTGGGAGCCGCCCCCGCCCGGCTCCGACCCGCGCGTCGCGGCCGCCTGGGTCCCGCAGCCCGGGGCGGGACGGGGCCCGGGCGGGGCCTGGCGACCCCTGCGTCCCGCGCCCAGCGCCCTGTGCCCCGCCATGAGCCCCCGGCCGTGACCCCGCGCCCAGGCCCATGCTCTGAGCCGCCGCCCCGCCCGGCGCGCGCCGCTGAGGCCGTGGGGGGCCGGGGACCCCGCCTCCGCCGCCGTGGGCCTGGGGCTGCAGCCGGCCGCGCCCTCCCCGCCCATGGCCCGGAGGGTAGGTGTGAGGGGCCCTCTGCGGCCTTCTGCCCTGCCCCCTCCTCCGTCCGTCTGTCTGTCCGTCTGTCCGTCCGTCCCTCTGTCTCCCCGGCTCGCTCTCTGCCCCCGTCCCTGTCCCTGCGTCCTCTCCATCTCAGCCCTTTATCCTAGTACCTCCACCCCGCCGTCCCCCTTCTCCTGCCTCGGATCTACTTTTGTTTGTGACCCGACCACCCCAGGTCAGGGGCCGGGACGGTGTGGGAGAGGTGAGTCCCCCAGGCCGCCGCCGGGCCAGGGACCCGCGCTATCTTTGGGTGCTGGGCGACAGCAGGAGGGGAGAGGGGTGGGAGCACCGCAGCCACCTTGCACGGTGGGGGTCGGGATCGTGGCAGGAGGTGAGGACCCCGTGTCGCGGGAGTGAGGAGCAGCGGGGAGCAGTTGAATTCAACTTCGGAGCTCCGGAGAAGTTCGGAGAGGAGCGGAAGGCGGGGAGAGGAAGGAGCGCGCAGGGCCCGCCTGGGGCCAGGTCTGCCGAGGGTCGGGGCGGGGGCAGGCGAGACCCTTGGCTCCACCTTGCTGTCCTTTGGCCCCTTGAAGGCCCCAGTATCTTCATGGCCAAAGTCGGGGTTCGCCCCGTGACAGGAAGGACCCTGTGTCCTCCGGTGAGCCGTTCTGGTATCCCGGGACTGGGAAATGTCACCCGGGATGCTCCTGTTCCGTGGGCCGGGTCTGTCCTGTCTTTCCGCAGGCGGGCACTGCTGTGTGCTAGGCCAGTGCTAGTGTCCTGTTTGAGTTGTCCTCACACTTCCCTCTGCCTGGCTGTGGGCTGTGTGTGTGGCTTTGCTGGTGTCTCCAGAGGTGTGGCACTCAGCCTCCCTGTCCTGATGTGCACCCGTGTGTGTGTATGTGTGTGTGAGACACACGTGTGATTCCATGTGCGGTGGAGTCCATGGTGAACAGGTGTGATGTGCGTAAAGACACACTCAGGCGTGCTTACCTGACATCTGTGAAATGCGAAGGGCTAGGGAGACAGTTGTACAAACCCTGTCCCGTTCATTCCCCCAGGATGTGTCCTGGTGACCACATCTCTCACTGTCTAAATCTCTGTGCCTTTCTTGACCCTGGCAGCGGCCAGCCAGCCCACCCTGACCCCCATCCTAACCTCGATGGGTCCCTTCCTCCTGGTCCTTCCGCCACAGTCAGGAATCCTCATAGCATATATTTTCGAATCCCAGGGCACAGGAAAGGCCCTGGGGTGGCACTTGGTCCGCCCCTCCCCCTGCTCCTTGACACTACGGGTTAAGGAGTAGGGGCTAGGTAGTGGGTGACACAGAGTGCATTCCCTGGCCTGGCTACCTGGCTGGGTCTTGAGGCACTGACCTGCTGGGGCCCCCTCTTGCCTCCCTCAGTACGATGAGCTGCCCCACTACCCAGGCCTCGTGGACGGTACACCTGCCCTGGCTAGCTTCTCAGAGGCAGCGCCCCTAGCACCCAGAGTCCCTGGGCCCTACGGCCCGCCCCGGCCACCTCCAGCCCCAGGCCTGGACAGCGATGGCCTGAAGAGGGAAAAGGATGAGATCTACGGGTGAGTGTGACTCACAGAAAGGCTCCCAGGCCTTCCAGAGTCCCTGTAACCACTGCCTGCCAGGCTCCCTCCCAGTCTGTTCCTCTCTGTGTCCGGCCTTTCTGTGTCACCCGAGTCTCATTTCCTCCCAGTCCCCCCAGCACCTCTCTTCATTTTTTCTTTTTCTTTCTTGTCCCTTTTTTTTTTTTTTTTTTTTTTGTAAGAAAAGATCTCACTCTACAGTCCAGACTGACCTTAAACACACTATGTAGCCCAGACTGGCCTCATGCTTTTAATCCTCCTGCCTCAGCTCCCCAAGTACTGGGACGACAGATGTCTGCCTCCACACCTGATCATATCTCACCTCACGAGCCGATGTTCTCCCTCCTCCCCCAGACACCCACTGTTCCCACTGCTGGCCCTGGTCTTTGAGAAATGTGAGCTGGCCACATGCTCTCCCCGAGACGGGGTGGGGGCTGGGCTGGGTGCACCCTCTGGGAGTGACGTCTGCTCCTCCGACTCCTTCAATGAGGACATCGCTGCCTTTGCCAAGCAGGTGAGCAGGGCCATCCAAACACAGGCCCGGGAGAGCTGCAGGGACAGGCAGGACACAGTGGTGACCTTGCTGGTGTCTCCCCCTACTAGGTTCACTCCGAGAGGCCACTCTTCTCCTCCAACTCAGAGCTAGACAATCTGGTGAGCCCAGGGCCTCCCCAGAGTGCATGGGAGGGCTGCCAGAGCAGAGGGGAGACCCTGATCCTCACCTCACACTACGACATGGTTGCCCATTTCACAACCAGCAGTGCCTAGAGTTTGAGAACAGGACTCTGGCCTGAGTTCAAATCCTAGCTCTGCCACTCTGGCTCTGGGAGCCTGGGTAGGTGATGCCACCTCCCTAGGCCTCAGTCCTCCTCTTCAAAGAGGAAAGGAAGGGGAGGTGGAGTGGAAGGTGAGGAGGGAGGGAAAAATTCTGGGGCTGTTCTCCCTCTGGCCCCAAATCCCCTCCAGGGCTCCCTGTTGGCCAGAACCTTTGGCAAAGGACTCTGGGAAATGTGATTTTCAGGGAGACGGGGAGGCAGGCATGCGAGATCCCATGTGAGATGGGCATGCGCCCTGTGTCCCAGCCCACTCCCAGGCTGGACTTCTCTGTCTCTTCTTTGTCTCCACCCCTCTCTCTCTGTCACCCTCTTGACTCTGGGTTTGTATCTGTCTTCCTCCCCTTGCTTGTGTTCCCTCTTGCTCTGTCTCTGTCACTCTGAGATGCCCTTCTCTGCCCTTCTCTGCCCTTGCAGATGATCCAGGCCATCCAGGTGCTGCGCTTCCACCTGCTGGAGCTGGAGAAGGTGAGTGCTTCTCATCTGCCCCAGCCCCCCTGCTCAGCTCCCTTCACCCCAAGTGTCCCCCATGTCACCCCCATCCCCAGCACCCAGCCTTGGCCCCTGGGTTGCCCGCCCCAGTACCCGGTGCCCCCTCCCAGGTCCACGACCTATGCGACAACTTCTGTCACCGCTACATCACCTGCCTCAAGGGAAAGATGCCCATTGACCTGGTCATCGAGGATCGGGACAGTGGCTGCAGGGAGGATCTCGAGGACTATCCAGCCTCCTGCCCCAGCCTCCCAGACCAGGTGGGTCCAGGACAGGGCATCGTGTCACCAAGCCACTAGATCCAGGATTGGACACGGCAAGGGGCTGCACATCAAGTCAAGGCACCTCGAATGCAGCCCGGCCGTGGGGCATGCACAGCACAAGGTCACACACCTGCGATGCAACAGCTGCAGAAGTACACACAAAGACACACAGACACACAGACATACAGACTCACACCAGCAGCTGCAGGTGCCACCCGCAGGCTTGGCTGCACCCATGCAGGTTCCTACACAGCTACCCAATCCCACACACACAGCACAGTAGTATCCGTGGTACCCTGAGACACAGCCACAGGACAGCAGTGCAGACCTGGTAGCTGATTCAGCAGTGGAGTTCTGGAGTGAGTGCCAGTGAACCGCAGCCTCCCGCCGCCAAGAGCAAACACAACCACTGGTGCAGTTCCCCCCCTGCTCACTCATGTGCTCGAGCGCCCAGCAGTCAGATCTCACACAAGGCTGAGGCACAGCCTCATCGAGGAGTTACCCACAGGACAGCTGTGAGGGTCCCAGCTCGCCACAGACTCACATGGAGCTAGAAAAGTGACACCTGAGGCTGGCCATGGCAGCACACACCTGCAATCCAGCACTTGGGAGGCTGAAGCAGGGGGATCACTGTGAGTTTGAGGCCAGCCTGTACTGCACAGAGAGGAGACCTTATCTCAAAAAATGAATTGACACCTGGGGAGAAAGTCCCCTGAGGCCCACACCTGGTCAGAGTGTCACCCTAGGCAGCTGTGGTGCAACACAGCATGAAGTCAGATGCAGGAAGAGAATAGCTCAGGCTGGGGCAGTGCACACAGGTCAGAGTAGCCTCATGCTCATCGAGAACCTTTGCATGTGACAACTGGGGACAAGTTTCTGGCACCTCCTATTTGAACCTCGGGTACACTTGTGTGACAGTCCCTGGTGGCTACACCCACCCAATGTCCTGGCAGTCATAAATTGCCTTGTGCGGAGTCACGGTAGCCACGTGGTGCATGGTCCCATTCCCAGGCTGCCACCCTCAAACCCAAGTCACACACCACCCCTGGGTCAAGGACAGCCACACACACACATCAGAGCATGCCTCGGCCACCAGCATGTGACAGCTGCTCTGCAGCCACTTGCTCTCTGGAGTTGCTGTGCCATGCCCACCAACATCACATTCAGGAAGTGTTACACTCAGCTCCATGCCACATGAAAGTCCAGGAGCTTCAGGCTGTGACAGTTTCAGGTGACAGCCACAGCCATGCTCACAGGACTTCAGACCTGAGTCACCTCAGTGTGCACAGCCCAGCCCACGATCCCACACAGACCCTCTGACCCAGGAGAGAGCTCCATGAGCCCTAGCAGGAAGACACGGTGTCCCCACGAGGAATGAGAGGTCATAGCAGCCAGGGGGGCAGGTAGGCACCAGGGGTGGCAACTGCAGGCCACTCTTTGTCCCCACGTTGCCAGGGTGAGAAATGGGCCAGTCGGCAGTACCATAGCACAGAGAGGAGAGGGTATGCGGCTGCCTGGCGGTGGTCCAGGCTTTTGATAAAAGGACACAGTGAATCTACCATCACCTGGCAGAGATCAAACTCCATCTTTTTTATTTATTTATTTTTTTTGTGTGTGTGGTACCTGGCACTGAGCCCAGGGCGTTGACACTGAGCTAGGCTACACCCCCAGACCTCCTTTGTTTTATTTTGACACGACAACTTGCTAAGTCACTAAATTGCCCAAGCTGGATTCCAACTTGCAGTCCTCCTGCTTCAGCCTCAGGAGTGCTGGAATTAGAGGTGTGCACTGTCATGCCCAGCTATGAATCCCATCTTAAACCAAAGGCCAAAGTGATCCAAATACAGGAGCAGTGGATGGTGGGCTTTCTGGAGCACAGAACCAGGCCAGAGCACAAATCCAGCACATTGCCAAGTTCCTCAAAGTGCGTCCCTGTTTGGGCACAGAAAATACAGCCCTGGGCTCCTTTCTCTGCAGTTTTGAGATCCTGAAATCTGAAAACTCCTGTTTGGACTCCTTTCTCCCAATAAGTTCAGTGCAAAATCACTTGGCAGCAAAATCTGACCTGAACTAATGAGAGGCTATTTATAGCCTTTATTTATTCCACTTAGTTAAGTATTCATTCACTTTGCTGCAGAAATGTTAATGAGTCTGATGATGGGGGTTATGCCCAGACCCTGCAGAGTGGTCAGGAGATGAGAGGGTGTGGGCTCATTTAGTGTTGGCCATGGTTGCAGCGTCCAGCTCCTGGCCTCCAGGGTCTCGGTGAAGGGGTGCAGGCTGCATGACCTCCATGCACCTCTTCCTAAATTAGCTTGCTGAGTTTTTACCACAGCATGGTGGGCACTGCTATCATCTTGTACTTTCCAGTTGAGGAAACTGAGGCACAGAGAGGTAAGGGACTTCTCCAAAATCACATAGCCAGGAAAGACCAGAAGCAGAAGCCAGCTTCCCCTGCAGGGTTCCCAGCTCCCCACGGTCACTGCTGTGTGGTGTCCCCAGCCTGGGCACTGACTCCCAACTCTTTGTTCTCTAGAATAATGCATGGATCAGAGACGAGGACAGTGGGTCTGCACATTTGGGGACCCCGGGCCCATCCAGTGTGAGCCTGGCTTCCCAGAGTGGAGACAACTCTAGTGACCAAGGTGAGAACACTGGGAGGCAGTGGAGGGAGGCGGTGAGGTCTGCAGTGAGGCCTTGAGTGGGATTGGCAGACACGTGGACTGTGAGGGCAGGGCCTCGGGTGGGGGTCCTGGGCCCGCGGTCCCTGCTCTTAGCTGTCCACCAGTGCAGTGTGCCTGTGCCCCCACCAGGAGACGGGCTGGACACAAGTGTGGCCTCACCCAGTTCTGGCGGGGAGGATGAGGAGCTGGACCAGGAGCGGCGGCGAAACAAGAAGCGAGGGATCTTCCCCAAAGTGGCCACCAACATCATGCGGGCCTGGCTGTTCCAGCACCTGTCGGTGAGTCCGGTTAGGGGATCCATGTGTGTGCCATGCTTCCCACAGCCCAGCGGCCGCAGCACACACCACCCCCTCACACATGGGGGAGGAGGGAGAGTGCGTTAGTGTCTGCCCAGAGAGGTTAGGGGACTTGCTGCAGGACACACAGGCAGATGAGGGCAAACATAGGCAGTCTGGCCTTAACCACTACACACTGCCTCAGAGAGAGGCAGGAAAACAGGCCTCAAAAGAGAAAAGACAGAGATGGAGAGGGGCGGGTCAGTGCAAGACTAAGACATAGCTAGATGCGCGTTGGTAACCCTACCACTTTGGGAGGCTAAGGCACGAGGACTGCAATTTGAGCTCAGCCTAGGTGACTTAGGAGATCCTATCTCAAAATAGAAAAAAAAAGTGCCATGTAGCGGGTTTGAAAGCCGTGGGTTCAGTGTCTAGGATAAGTGGGGACTTCGGGCTGCCCTCCCCGTTCCCTCCCGAGCGGCTCGAGCAGTCGCTGGAAGAGACGCGGTGGAGTCACTGCCTTGCGGACCAGGCTGGTGACTCCTGTGGGGGCCGCAGCACCCCTACCCCTCTGAGGAACAGAAAAAGCAGCTGGCGCAGGACACAGGGCTCACCATCCTGCAAGTGAACAACTGGTGAGTGGCGGGCGGGGGCGCTGTCCGCGGTGCTGACGCCTAGCCGCGCTCTCCGCACCGCTCCGACTTCGCCGCCTCCCCAGGTTCATCAACGCGCGGAGACGCATCGTGCAGCCCATGATCGACCAGTCCAACCGCACAGGTAGGTGGCGGGCGAGGAGGCCCCTGCGCCAAGCAAGGCCGGGAGGACCGAGGCCGGGGGCTCAGCTGCGCCCCACGCCTTTGCAGGGCAGGGTGCAGCCTTCAGTTCCGACGGCCAGCCGGTGGCGGGCTACAGTGAGACGCAGCCGAATGTGACTGTCCGGCCACCGGGTAAGCCCCGCCCCTCCACTGGCCCCGCCCCGCCTCTCACGGAGCTGTCCGGTCTTCAGGTGCCATTCGTGAAGAATAAACATCTCATTTGTATATGGGGAACAAACTGAAGATGTCCAGACCACTGTCCTGGTCCCCAACTTTCCTTATAAAACTCCCTACTGGGTTCTACGTACCAACTGGAAATCTCTATTTTGTCTTTTCCTTTTTCTTTTTTCCTTTTCTCTTTTTTGGTGCTGAAATGGAACCCAGGGCCTTAAGCATACTAAGCGCATGTGTTGCCACTCAGTTTACACCCTTGACCCAAGCTGCCTTTTTTTTTTTTTTTTTTTTTTTGGTTGGGAGGGAGACAGGATCTCTTCCTAAGGCTGGCCTTGAACTCCTGTATAGCCCAGGCTACTCCTAGAGATCCTCCTGCCTCAGCCTCACATGCGCTGGAATTACAGGCATGGGCTGCCACACCCAGCACCCTTCCTTCTTTTGAGACAGGGTCTCACTGTGTTGCCTAGGCCAGTCTCCAGCTCCTGGGCACAAGTGATCTTCCTGCCTCAGCCTTCCCCATAACTAGGACTGCAAGCATCACTGTACCCAGGTTTTCATTCTTCCTTAAAGGGCCAGCACCCTCTTAAAGTATAATTTGGTCTACCCCCGTGGTAGAGCCAAGGGGTGCGGGAAGGGGTGGAAGGGACACTGTGGTTGGGAGGATGCACTAACCCTCCTCTTTTGTCTCCAAGGCTCAGTGGGGATGAGTCTAAACTTGGAAGGAGAGTGGCATTATCTATAGAAAAACGTGAGTGTCCACAGCCGTCTTGTGCACCTCACACACCTTCCTAGGCCTCCCGCCTCCATGGTGGGGCTGAGTCTCTGAAAGGAGGGTTCTCCAAGACTTCTCATCCCTCTATCATCCACCTTCCATCCATCAATCCACCCATTCATCCATCTACTCACCTACCCATCTATCTTGCCTTTCATCTATCTTCCTAGCCATCCATCTATCCATTCATCTATCTACCCACCTACTCAATCATTTATTCTCCCATCCACTTATCCATCCATCCACCCTGGTGTCTGGAAGTGGACACCAGAAACCGGTGACAATCCAGGGCCACAGCTAAAAGCCTAGCCTTCCCATCACTACTACCTCTGGGGTAGCAGGAAGACCACTTAGATTAAGTGGTCTCCAAATGATTCACTGTAGGATGCATAGGAGTCTGCTGGACAGAAGCAGGGGTGAAGGTAGTGGATACAATGATTTGCTCTCCTATATCTGAGTTTCTCTGGTCTGGCATCATGGAAGTACTTCAGATAAGCCCAAGAGGGAGAGGTTATTGTTTTCAGTTTAACAGACAAGGAAACTGAAGCTCAGAGAAGTCACTTGTGCAGGCTCAGCCTGCTAGGAACAGCATGTGCAAAGGCAGGGCAGAAATGCCTTTCTCCAGCTCCAGCCCACCCAGAGTCTCTGTTAGCATATGTACTGCCGAAGGAAGCACAGCTGGGAGCTTCCAAGCACAGAACAGATCTTGACTCTCCCTAAATTAAACCTTCCATGGCTCCCGAGAGGCCAATTCTTTACCTTACCATGGCTCCAGTGCATAGCTGAGACCACCTCTCAGATATGCACTCTCAGATAGGGCTCTCAGACCAGCAGGAGACAGATCCATCCACTGACAGCGATGGTCCAGGGCAGACAGCACTGTGGAACAGTGCACAGGAGCCCACAGGGCCTGTGGGACCCTGGCCAGGAGAAGGGCTGGGGGGGCTTCCTGGTGGAGGAGGAGTCTCACCCAGACCATGGGATTCCAAGGGACATCCTGGGGGCACTGACTTCGGAGGATGGGGGTGTCTAGCAGCAGGTACAATATTTATAAAGGCCCAGGGCACTTAGGACCTCCTTGGCTGCAGACTCCCCAGAGGACCTGCGCTGGGTCAGGCAGGGGGTCCAGGTGGCCTGAGTGAGCTCAAGGGGTGTCTAGAAATGAGCACCGCTGAGCCCTTGGGTGCTGGGGCCTGAGCTGGGAGGAGACAAGCGCATCCAGGTGGGGACAGCAGTGGCAGGGGCTGAGTGGCAACTGGCCTCTGGAGTCCACAGCAATGGGGGGCTCCTCACCCTTGACCTCTTCCCTCTCCTCTGTCTCCATCACCCGTTGTCTCTGCTCTGTTTCCTCTCTTTAGGAGCTGGGGTTGACCTCGAAGCCCTGGCACTGAGCTGCACCCCAGCCTCTGCCACTTCCACTTATTATTTTATTGTGAGACAGGGTTTTACTAAGTTACTAAATTGCCCAGGCTGGACTGAACTTTCAGTCTTCCTGCCTCAGCCTCTTGAGTGCTGGGAAGACAGGCAAGCGCCCCATGCAGGCACCATCCGGGCTGTTGGTCTGTGTGGGCATCCTGTCTCCCTGCCTCTTGCCCGCTAATTCTCTCCCTTCTCCTCCTTCTGCAGCTCCTGGTAGCCTCTGCCCAGCTCTGTCCTGCTCCTCTGTCCTTCCGCCTCCCACAGCCCCTGCCGCCCGCTCCCTTCCCTAGTCCCCTCTCTGCATCCCTGTCACTTTGGGCTCGCCCCTCTGCTGACTGCCTCTCCTTCCTCATCACAGACTCTGCCTCTGGACTGTGACCACTGGCCTGGCACCTGCTCTGTCCCCACAGGCCCTGTGGCTCTGGGACTCTCCAGGTCTTTCTGCTCAACACCTACCTCCTCAGGGGGCCCCCCAGGACATGGGGACCTGAGTATCCACCTGGGGGCCTCTCAAGGACAGACACAGCCCCAGCCCTGACCCCCTGGCTGCCAGGGTGGGCCTGTCTGTGGATGCAGTGGCTGAGGCCTGGCTAAGGGACAGAGAAGGTGCTGGGGGCGGCAGGGGCTATTCGGAGGAGACTCACCCAGGTGGGACATCTGGGGGCACTCCCCCTCCCACCTTCCTTCTCTGATGTCTTCTACATTTTTTAATAATAAAATCATAAAAACACACACCCTCCAATTAAAGTTCTTGTGTCCCTCCCAAATTCAAATTCTCACTGATGCCCGAGACCCACAGGGTGACATCCCCATTGGCCTGCAGCCTCCCTTGTTGCACAGTCCTGTGTGTCATTTAGTTAGTGCTGTCACAAAAGCTACCCTAAAACTGTAAGACATCAGCTGTTTTGACCCTCAGGATGCTGGGAGCTGGTATCTTACAAGAGGCCGGGCTGGGCAGCATTGGTGGCTTTACAGGGCCACCTGTGAGTCTGCTGTCAGCTGGTGGTCAGCAGAGGCCCTGCTTCTGGGGTGACCTGGCTGATCACAAGGATAACCAGGGGAAGGACCCGGCAGGTCTCATCAGCAGGAGGCTGCGGTTTGTCCACGGGGATATGCTGGGTCTTCATGTCCTTCCTTCTTTTTGGTTTTTTGAGACAGGATCTTTGGCTGCCGTGAACTCGGTGCAGTCCTCCTGCCTCAGCCTCCTGAGTGCTGGGCTTACAGCCGAGCCCTCAAGCCTAGCTCCACTATCCCTCCTTGAAAGGCCATGTCCCTCTCTCAGTCTCACCTCAGCCCCTGGCCCATCCTAGCAACCTTCTTCTCCTCAGAGCTGGTCTCTTGTATAGAGCTCACACGCAGGCCAGCACACATTCACATTTGCACACACACTTGTACAAGTGTACTGTACTTTCACACTGATGCTAGCACACTCCTTCCAGTGCACACACACCCTGGTTTACACACTCACACCTGGACACCACAGGACTCGGGCAGGGTGACACCCACAGGCAGCACCTAACCTTACTGGTGCCCCAACAGTTTACTCGGTGCCACCCAAAATGTCCTGCCCTGGGCCCTGCTTTGTGAGCCTGGGCCATGGAGACAACTCTGGCAGCCCCGGACCTCATGATACAGCCAGGGACTCATCCCTGGCTCTGAGACCCGGTCCCTGCTCTGCTCGGTGACTTTTCTGTCCAGCCATGCTGGACGCAGGGCTGGCACTGATGGTCGTGGCTCTGGTCTGACTGCTGCTGATTCAGGGCCTCACCTGAGAGTACATGGGCTGTTGCCATGGGGAGGTGCTGGCTTGGTCCCTAGCTCTGCCTCAGTCCAGTTCCATCTCTGCAGAGGCAGGAGCCCCCGCCTGCACGCTGCGCTATCTCCACTGTCACCCTGCTCTGCCCCACTTCCTGCTATTATTACCTCAACCCCCAGAACCAGGTGCTCTTTCTCCTTCTGAGGCTTCTGTGAGGCCTGGTGTACAGCAGATGCCCAGGCGGCCATGGGGAGCAGGAAGGGAACCCACACTCTTAGCCCTACTTCTGATTTTACTTAGAGAAGGATCTTGTTAAGTTGCCCAGGCTGGCCTTGAACTTGTGAGCCTCCTGCTTCAGCTCCACAGTCACTGGGACTACAGGGGCACCCTCTGCTCCTTCACCCATGCAACAAGCACTCCCCAAGTGGGCCCGCCCTGGGACAGCACGTCAAGGACTCCTGTCCTTGGGGAACTGCTGTGTGTTCCGGAACTGGTTCCAGTGTCCCTGTGAGGACCAGATCCAGGGGTACATGTAGAAAGTGGTGTAGAAGAGGCCCGAGGATTTAGTTCAGTGGTCTAAGCCATTGCCTGGCAAGCACAAGGTTGTGAGTTTGATCCCCAGTACCAAAAAAAAGTGGTGTAGGATTCACACAGGTGTGGTGGTGCACACCTATAATCCCAGCACTCAGGAGGCTGAGGCAGGAGGATAGCCACAAATTCAAGGCCAGTCTGAGCCACACAGTGAGTTTGAGGGCAGGCTTGGTTACATAGCAAGAACCTGTGCACCTCCTCTTCCCTGTCACTGGCAACACTCCCGCTTAATCCTCTTTACTTACATGTATTTGGAGGCACCACCAGGAGATGGAAACTGGCAGATGTCACCGGAAGTATCTCCGACACTTTCTGGGGAAAGGAGCTCTCAATGGTGGGTGGCATCACTTGGGAAAGGGGGCCCTGTGGGGCAAGGGCAGCTACAGAAGCAGAGCAGTGATGGTGCAGCCACGGGGAGATCGGTGGTACCGGAGGCCCCATGCACATCCCCAGCGGTGTCTCTGTCACCACAAAAGACAGTGGCTCTGGCTGCCCTTCCATGCTGGGGCACAGGTTGGCTGAGTTCACATCAGCGACTATGAGAGTCTCCAGGTCACCTTGTGTCTGGCTGAGGGTGTTTCCAGGCCCCAGGTGTCTGAGACCTTGGGGGCCACTTCCTGTGCATCCATGGCTGTACTGGTCACAGGGAGGGGCCACCTTGCTTCCTGAAGCAGAGCAGCCCCTGCACAGCCTGACAGTAGCTCAGTCAACAACCACAATACGGAAGATTATGACTTAGCACCCAGGCACAGTGACAGACAACAGAAATCCCAGGACTCTGGGAGGCTGAGGCAAGAGGATCTCAAATTCAAGTCCAGCCAGAGCAATTTAGTGACTGAAAGACCCTATATCAAAATAGAAGATAAAAAGGGCAAGGATGTAGTTCTGTGGCCCAGGGTGAAGGCCCTGGGCTGTGAAGCACCACAGGACAGCACCCTGGGCCCCAGCCGTGAGGAGGGAGCCAGTCCCAGAGGACCTGGGGCTGCCAAGAGGTCACATCTTGGGCTTCCTCTGGCCTCTACAGAGGCAGCCAGGCCTCGCTGAGCCCATGCTGGGGAAAAGGAAAGACTCCAAGGCTGTGGGACTGCTGCGTGGGTATCTGAGCTGTAACTTGGGTCCCCATAGAGCAGGCAGTGGAGTCAGGGGACCTCGGATTCACCTGGCTGTCTCCTGTGCACCACCTCACACACCCACGACTATGCCTGGGACAGTGGCTGTGAGCCTAAGCTCGAGGCCACCGTGATGTGTCCAGGGCCCCCGGTGAAAGGCTCAGGAGCCTGCAGACCCCAGAACAGGGGGCCTGAGCTGCGTTGGGTCAGCAGTGGAATGCACAGCGCTGTGGGGGCAGGGAGCAGAAGAGGCAGGGAGGGACAGGCTGGGGCCTCAGGGGAAGCAGTGAGTCTGGTCGTCCTACCCAGGGAAAGTTACGGAGCTACGGTATCTCCCCGAGTAACCTAGCTATGGAGACGGAACCTGGTAAGGGCTGGGGATGCAGGCACAGGGCCTGCTGAGGTGTAATCTGCCTACTGCAAAATCCCCTCATTTTGAAGTGAATAATCACCAGGTGTGCACCATCACCCCCACAACCAACTCGAGAACACACTACCGCCTCACAGAGACCCTGTAACAGGGTGCCCCAGCCCTGGCAGGTGCTAGGCCACTTTCTGCACAGGTTTCCGTTTGGGAATTTTTCTCATTTCCTTCCTCTTCCTTACTTTCTCCTGTTTCTTTTCTTTACTCAGTACTTGGGACTGAATCCCAGGCTGCTTTTTTGAGACAGGGTCTTGCTAAATTACTCAGGCTTAGTTCCAACTTGTGACCTTCCTGCCTCAGCCTCCCAGAGCACTGGGATTATAGGCCTGGGCCTGACCAGACACAGGGATCCATGTGTGCTTCTGTCCTCAGCATCCTGTCCTCCCAGGCCATTGTGTCATGTGCATGTCCCCACTCCTGTTCACTGCTGGACACCTCGCTGCCGGGAGCCCCTGTGCAGAAGGCCAGAGTGGGATACAGTCTCTGCCCAGTGGGTCCAGGGAGCACTGCAGGTGCTGTGTCCCCAGCATACATGTCCCCCTCATTTCCTGAAGGGCCTGACTTGGAAACAGAACTGCAACTGCTCAAAGTTAAGGTGCAGTGGGCCGGAACTTGTCCCCATGCCCTCCCCTTAGGGACAGCCGACACCTCAACAGAAGGCTGGGAACAGGGCAGTGCCTGCAAGCCAAGGAGTGCAGAGACATCAGGAGAGGGAGGGAGGGGCAAGGAAGCCCCCAGCTGCCTAGGCCCCAGGGGGTGTGTGGCACTGTGGACACCTCGACCCTGGGCTTATGGCCTCCAGCGCTGTGAAGCTGGCACTGTCTGTGGTTCTGTCCCAGCAGCTTCGGGAAACCGTGTGGAGAGACGGCCTGGGGGGAGGGCAGGGGACACAGCCAGGCCAGGGTGGTGGGAAAGCAAGAGGATCTCTAGTTTGAGGCCAGCCAGGGCCAACAGCCTGGGTTCACTCCATGCTGAAACACCAGAACACCCCAAAACAGAAGCACTCTTTGGCATTTGTGGTAAGAGGTGGGGTTGGACCCAGGACACTGCTGAGACCAAGACCACAGGACTGTGGAAGTCACTACGCCCTGGGCAGGAGGGTCCTGGCAAGGACAGGTGAGAAGGGCAGGGCAGAACCCAGATGGAGGTCTGGGGATGTCCTTCTGTCCTTCCAGCTGGAGCTGGGAGCCACCACATCTCCTGACCAGCATACAACTTTGATCTTAAACATCAATGGCAGGTGTGCGTCTGCAGTCTTAGCTACTCAGGAGGCTGAAGCAGAAAGATTACTTGTGCCCAGGAGTTTCAGGCCAACCCGGGCAACAAAGTGAAGCCCTGTCTCAAAATAAATCACCAACAAAAATGAACAGCAGCCGCAGGGCCAGACAGCTGGCCCAACCTGGAGGCTTATGCTGATCCCAAGCCATGACCCAAGCCCAGATGAGGGACCCAAAGTGCAGCAGTGACATGTGCCTAGGATACAGTAGGCACAGTGGGTTCCACACTCAGGCCTGGGTCATGCCGTCCTCTCCTGAGCAGCCTGCCAGTCCAACTCCCCTGCCCACCAGGAACTGAGCCCACAACACGGGACTGAGCATGGGTACCAGGCAGAGACCGAATCCGGGGTGAGCTGTGGCCGAGCATCCAGTTCCAGGGCACAGGGAAGGAGCTGGCTATGAGGACGGAGTCACCCAGAGCCAGGACAGGCACTATAGCAGCAGGAGCTGCAGTGGCCAGGCGTGGAGAGGGGACATGAAAGAGACACTGCAGGCAGGGGCTCTTCCAGGCGGACAGGCAGGCAGGGAAGACGAGCTGGCATCAGTGCCAACTTTATTCCCCAGGCCACACCCTCCCTGAAGTCAGACCAGCACTGCTTGCTGGGGACAGGCAGGGACAGGTGAGGAGAGGGCGCGTGGCAACAGCTCACATGTGCTGTCTGCGGTGGCGCAGCGCCTCAGTGGGTGTGAACAGGAAGTCCTTCTGGCAGCTGTCACAGTGGTAGGGCCTCTGCAGGGCAGACGGCTTCCGGGACTGCTCTGTGGTAGCTTCCTCTGCGCCTGTGGGGAGAGGAAGGCTCAGGGGGCACCAGGCTCCTGCTGTCTCCCCGCCTTTGGAGAACCCAGGGCACCCCCTCTAGCGCCTTTCTTGATACCCCACAAGCCGGCTGATCTGCACTTTGTCACCACCAGGAAGAAAGACAGACAGCAGGAGACTGGTGGCCCTGCCGCTGTCTCCCTGTGGTGAGGGGGACACAGTGGCAGACACAGCACCCCTAGGGACAATCGGGGATGTGGCTGAGCAGAGACAGTAGAGGGACAGAGAAAGGAACAAGACAGGGGCACAGAGACATGGAGACCGAAGACCAAGAGACCAGAGGCAACAGAGCAGGCAGCGGGGTGTCCCTCCTGCGATCTGCTTGCCTGGGCCACCATGTAGGTCCGTGGCACAGGCACTCTCGTGGGCCATGCGCTCCAGCGGTGTGAGTGGCAGGTGCAGGTCGCAGCGTGGGCAAGTCCAGAAGGTGCGCAGACAGTCGCTGTACAGGTCTGTGTCACTCTGCAGGGGAGGGAGCGGCAGCCTCAGCCAGCCATGGCCCCTCTTATGGGCCCCAGAGATGCAAGACGTGGCTGCAGGGTCCGTGTGGGGCTCCTGACATCCCGCCTGCAGGGCAGAGGCTAATGGGGCGCCAGGGTCCACGCTCACCAAGAGGCAGTTGTAGGTGAGGAAGTTGGTGACACGGTAGCCACCCTTGGTAGGGTGTGGAGACAGGGCAGAGCTGCCAAAAAGGCCAGGGAGCTTGGGGGTGGCCGTAACGGTCTGGGGTCCCACGTAGAGATTCTGGGCTTCCAGCCCTGTGAGGCGCCGAAGGCTGTAGGGCACCTACATGGCGACAGGAGCAACCTGGAGCCAAAGCCAGGCACCTGGATGTGGCCGTGCCTACAGTCCCTAATGGCTCCCAGTGGCTTCCCTCTGGCTTCGGGGGCAACACACCTGCACAGATGGTACTTAACAGGCGTCGGCCCAGGAAGCGGCACGCATAGCACGTGCAGGGCCCTCCCCTGGGGCCTCTGGGGCCAGACTCCGCCCTCACGTGCTCTCAGCCCTTGCTCAGCCTCTCAGCCCCCATGTGCCCCAGTCCAGCATGCAGGGGTGCTGCCTGCCCCAGCTGCAGTGCTACCTTGGTGGCCATGAACTGCAGCAGCTCCCTGCTCAGGGCAGCCACCTCCGCACGGCTGACGGACTCGGCCTCTTCCTCGTCTTCATCCTCTTCCCCAAGCCGCTGCCGCCGCTGCTGCTGCTCCCGCCGCCGCCGCCGGGCCTGGTGTGACAGCTGCCGGTCCAGGGCACTCTCCCAGCAGGCACGGAGCCGCAGGGCAGCAGCCAGGAGCTGGACAGCGCCCTCGCTGTCCACCACCTGCAGCTCCAGCCAGCTGTCGGCCACCAGGCGGGAGCAGTCACCATTGGTGTCCAGGGAGCGGCTGAAGAGCAGGAGGGACTGCAGAGGGGACGGGACGGGAGCGGGACAGTGGGTCAGATACCATCACAGAGGGCCCACCTGGCTGGGCTGTCACCCAACTGCTGAGGTGGCTGCCTGACCACCCAGTCACCCACCTACCCGTCTACCCCATGTGACCATTGTCTTCCACCCACAGGACACATCAGGCAGAGAACTGACAATGTTTGCGCCACCTGACTCAGAAAGAAAAAGATGGAACTGAAAGGCAAGCCAGCAGGTGCGGCGGCACCCACTTGTGTCCAGCCCTCTGGGAGGCTGAGGCAGGAGGATCACAAGTTGAAGCCCACTCTGGGCAACTGAGCAAGACCCAGTCCCAAGATGAAAACTAAAAAGGGCCAGGCCTGTTCCACAGGGAATGTCCTAAGCACAGCCACGAGAGGGACAGGGGAGGTGACAGACGCAGGAGTATGGGGTAGCTGCGTCCTCACGTGGGGGCCAGCTGAAGACACTGGAGCCCAAAGGGAGGACAGCAGGATACAATCAGCCACTTGTTCAGGCAGTGTCTGGGGTGCGGTGGGGGCTGGGCCAGGACTGGGGATGACCTGGGGCATGGACTATGCTGCCCTCTTCCGCCAGCCAGCACGGGAGTGTGGACACTGCCCTCGGGCCAGTGCAATATCCCTGGCTGAGAGCCACAGCTGCCTCCCCTACCCCCAGCGCCTTTCCTGCCACGGCCCAGCCACCCTCCTGTGCAGGCCTTGTAGGGCTCTGGGTACACCAGCCTGGCCTGGCAGGGCCCGCATAGCACCACCCGTCCCGGTGAGTGTCCCTGCCCACCGATGCAGCCCAGGCCTGCCTTGAGTCACCCCCAGCCCACGCCTGGGCCACTCGTGCCACTCACCTGGAGGGCTGGGACGCGCACGCAGTTCACCAGGTACAGCTTGTTGGTCTCCAGCAGGGAGACGAAGGTGAGGAGCTGGTGCTTGCTGCTCATCTTATCCTTGTCATCTGCAAGGTGGGAGAAAGCTCAGGCCCAGCTCTGTGCATCCGGCCACCCCTGCCACTGGAAGGTCATACAGAACAATGCTGTGTGACTGCTGGGGTCAGACAGGGCCACTGTCACTTCATTAGGATGACAGCAGCACAACATCCCTTGGAACTGCTGTGCCAGGGTAACAGGGCATCTGGGATCTGTTTTAAATGCCTCAGGATAGGCGTGGTGGTGCACATCTATAATCCTAACACTCAGGAGGCTGAGGCAGCCTGGGCTACACAATGAATTCAAGGCCAGGCTGAACTATGTAGCAAGACCTTGTCCCCACTCTACCCCTACCCAAAAAAACCTCCAGAAAAGAGAGAATGAGAGAAAAAGAAAGAAAACTAGAAAGTAGACTCCAAAAGGAAGGAAAAAGAATAAACGGACAGAGGAAAGGAGGACGGCAAAACAGCAGCAGTCTTGGACACAGGGAGGGTGCAGAGGCTCATCAGGCAGGGCTCAAATGATGCCTGGAAATTTCCAAGACTGAAAGATGAGAGCGAGATAAACAGAAGGGATTTGCCACGGTCAGGGATTTCAGAGGAACAGTTCCCACTGTCTTGTCAGTGTGGTCAATGCCTTGTTTCTTCAAGTCAGTTCACATCACTCTGAGAAAGCACTGTCACTGCTTCCATGCGGGGACGGAGAGGGGAAGGGGGTAAGGTAGAGGGGGAGAAGGAGGGGAGAAGAGGTGGCCAGGGCCCCAGGCCCAGAGAGCCGCTCTACCCACAGGGCCACCTGGAGCACTGCACCAACTCAGGCCCAGCTACCCTGGGCACCCAGTAAGGGGCGCGTCAGCAGGTAGCCGGCCCAGCTGGGTATGGGGACCCTCAAATCCCACCTGGGCCACTGTACCTCGGCTCCCTCCACCACACGTGGCTTGTGGCTCCTGTACATGCAGCAACTCAGGGCTGCTGGCAAAGACGCTGGTGGGATGCAGCACAGCACCCTGCTTGGCCTGGGTGTGGAAGATCTGCAGAGCCAAGGTGGGCACCGGGGTCAAGGGACCCAGGCCAGCTCTACCAGATCCCCAGCACATTTCCTCCTCCCACTCTCCATCTCCTGCACCGGGAAGCCCATCTGGCTCCCCCCCAGCTAGGCCAGTGGCCTGCGCCCCTGGGGTTCCCTATTAGTCCCATCCACTGGGCTTGTCCAGGGCACAGATCCTCCTCCAACAGCACTGGGAGCCCCAGGAGGGCAGGGCCAGCACAGTCTTGGTCACTCAATCCCAGCACAGCGCTGAAGAACGAACAGAGAGAAGCGGGAGATGTACCTGGTCCGAGTCCCTGCGGCCACTGTTGAATGGATCAGGCACCGCCAGCTGTGGGTAGAGGCCACGGGCCAGCACCAGCTTGAGCAGGACCAGCTGCTCCCGGCTCAGCGCCTGGGCTGAGCTGGCGGCTGCCTGCAGTTGCTCCAGGTTGTGCCGGAGCTTGAACTTCACGTCCTGGGGGAACATGGTGGGAGGGCCTCCTGAGGAGCTGCCTGTGCTGTCCACAGTGTGGGGGGACACATGGGCCTGGGCAGACTGCTGGGCCAGGGCTGGTCCCTAGGACCTTGCTCTTGGAGGGGATGCCCTGGACAGGCTACATCCCCAAGACCCACAGAGTCAGGGCTGTGTCCCCCTTCAGCAAATCCCACTAGCCCTGCAAGCTCCACCTGGATGTCCACACTGTCCTCAGCATGCCGGGCAGCGGGGCCAGCGTGGTCCTCATCGCTGGAGCTGTCCTCAGCCTCTTCCTGCAGCCTCAGCACCTTGCGCCTGCGGCCTGCACCCTCCTCATGCTGCCGTTTGAGCTGGTGCAGGGCCCGGCGCTCGCGGCGCTGCTGCAGCCGGCTGTAGCTGTCCCCTGGTGTGGCTGCCTCAGCCCCTGCCAGCAGCCCGTGGTCCTCCAGCAGGTCCTGAGGATGGGGGGCATAGGCAGGGCAGGCTAAGTGGGTCCCCTCCAGGACCCCACTTCCCACCCAGAAACACCCTGCAGGGCAGAGGGGGGCAGAGGAGGGCAGATGGGACAGCTCACGAACTCCCCGTGCACCAGGCAGGGCTGACTCCTGTGAAGGGCGTTTGCATTGGGCGTTGGACTGGGAACACCCGAGAGACACGGGAAGAGGTCAGGGAGGCTGCTCTCCCTGAGACCCTTTTGAGAGCTCCCTTCTTCCCACAGCTGTCCCCAGCCCCAGGCTCCAGTCATAGTCCCTGCCACCCCTGAGCCCTGCAACCAGGACATCTGGCACCTGTTGAGCCCCCACCCCAGGGCTCTGCATTGAGCAGACTGCAAAGACTGAAGCACAGGAGACTGTGTCCCCTCCCCACCTCTCTGCCCACACCTGTCACAGTCCTCAAGTGACAGTCCATGGGCAGGTTGCAGGACACAGGGTGTGTGCGTGTGTGCGTGCGTGTGTGCATGCATACCAGCAGGTGTGTGTGTTGTGTGCAAAGTGGCCATGCTTTCTCCTAGACGCTCAAAGGGCCTGGAGCCCAACCCACACTGACCGGCCACCCTAGAAGTTATGGATATCAAGAGACGGCATGGTCAGGCGACTGTGCTCCCCGTCCAGAAACTGTGGGGGGTGTGAGCCAGGTGACACCGATCAGAACCTCATCTGCATACCACAGAGCAGGGCTTTCTCCTTGTGTGCTCTGCTACCTCAGAGAGGACCCCAAACCCTTCCAGTGGGCCCCAACTTGTGAAGCCTGGTCTCTGGTGTTAGTGCTGCTGGATAAGGGACAAAACATGCCTAGGCCTGGGTCAAGAGGGACCAGTGTTTCTAAAGTGTGAGGAAAGGCAGTCCCCCCTGGAGCAGGCCTGCCCCCTCGGGTGGCCTCTGTACACCTGACACTGCTCCTGTTTGGGCCAGAGTCGCCCTGGAGCATTCACCAACTGTGGGGCCACAGGAGGAGCCCCCATGACAGAAACCTCTGTCCTCACACTGATGAAGACACAGTGACAAGGGGAACCACACGCCCAGTGCTGCTCCAGTTTCCATCTCCTCCGCAGAACAGAAGCCCTGGCTGCCTCCCGACTATCCTCAGCCCTAGGCCTGCACGGAGGATGCGGCCCAGGTGGCCAGTAACAGCAAGGGGCCCTGGGTCACCTTGAACTGGCGCCGCAGGTTGGCCATCTCGTAGAGCCGGTGCTCCTCCACGCCCCGGCGGCGGCACCACTTGCGTGAGTTCTGGCTGCGCTCAGCCTTCACCTGGGGGGACAGGGACAGGTGTCAGGCCAGGCCAGTAGGTGACTACAGTGACCACGCCAGGCCACCCACAGCCCCCTGCTCCCCACCTTCCTGGTCCCAATCCCCTTCTCTGCCACTGACCAGGGAAAAATCTGTCTCTGCACTGGACCGAGCATCTGGGAGGGCAGGGACCACAGTGCCCAGCACCAAACAGGACCAGTGTCAAGTGTACAGAGGCCACCCAAGGGGGCAGGCCTGCTCGTGTGCCTTTCCTCACACTTTAGAAACACTGGTCCCTCTTGACCCAGGCCTAGGCATGTTTTGTCCCTCATCCAGCAGCACAAACACCAGAGACCAGGCTTCACAAGTTGGGGCCCACTGGAAGGGTTTGGGGTCCTCTCTGAGGGAGCAGAGCACACAAGGATCACCGGCAGCAGCATGGGACTCGGGAAGGGAACAGCAGACAGCCAGACAGACAGAGGGACCGCTGCCACCCTCACCTGTACCCAGGCATTGAAGACATTGAAGAGCGTGAAGGGGTCGCCCTGGTCACTGTCCAGGGGCTGACGTGCCGCAGCACACTCCAGGCTGCTCTGGGCGCTGCGTGGGAAGGGCGACTGCACACTGAGGGCAGCAGCAATGGTGAGCACGGGTTCCGCCAGGCTGAACATGGAGCCCAGGATCAGCATCTTTCCTGGGGGGTGGCACTGCCTCAGCCTCCAGGACCCCCGACCTCCCACCCTGCCCAGAGGCCCCAGAGTCCAGAGTCAGATTCAAACCCACAGTCCATGAGCTGTCTCTCCATCTGTGGGAGGCGACTCTAGCCCTGCCACCTGGGCTGTGGGGCCCTGCTGGCTGCTGGCCTTGATTGTCAGCTATGCTTCAATGATAGACACCCCGGCATGCCAACGCTCCGTGGCTTTTCTCCCCAATACCTTTTTCTTTCATTTTCAAGACTGGAGATTGAACCCAGGACCTTCCCACTGAGCTGTGACCACAGCCTTCCATTTGTTTAAATTTTGAGACTCAGTCTCTCTTGCTGACCACAATGAATTCAAATTTGTGATCTTCCTGCCTCAGCCTCCTAGAGTGCTGGGATTATAGGTATGGGTCACCACAAGCAATTCCAATACTCAAACCCAGCCCAGTGAGGGGAGGATACATTAGGAGCAAGGCAGGAGCCACAGGTGGCCACAAGGGAGCCTGGAGGAAGTGGTGTGGGCTCCTGTGGACAGGGAGTGGTGTCCCTGGGATCCAGGCTGGGGTCCTCACCAATTACCACGTCCACGGGCAGCTGGGCCAGCAGGCAGCCGATGGGTGTGAGGGCCTCGGAGGCATCCAGCGCACCCTGTTCCTGGAGGTACTGGATGGCAGTCTCTAGGCTGGCTGGGGGTGGTGGCTCGATGAAGGGGAAGGTACGTGGGTCCCCCACACTCATGCTCTTCATCTGCAAGCAACAAGCAGAGTCCCTTGGTGGGGATGCTCGAGCCAAGCCCCCCCTGCAGACGGGTCAGATAAAAGCAGGCCAAGCGTGGCCCACTACACAATGAGCACGAGCCAGACCCATCTGGAAACGTCCCCTGATAGTACTGGTCAGACAGGGGTAGACACAGGGCCCCCAGTTCTGCTGACAGGACAGGAGGGGGCCTGGCCAAGGCCTTAAAGTTTAGACCCACGAACGGCAGCACCCTGCCCCTGCCTCCACTTCTGGGGGTGTCCACAGCACTCCCCAGGCAGCTCCCAGTCCCTGACTGGCCTGTGGTGTGATCTGGAGCAGGGTCACACTGAGTGTCATCTTCCTGCCTACCATAGGATAAGATTATCCGCCTTGCCAGTTCGTTGCTGCTTTTTGTTTTTTGAGACAGGGTCTCACTAGGTAGCCTAGGCTGGCCTTGAACTCTTGGCAATTCTCTTGCCTCAGCCTCACAAGTGCTGGGACTACAGGCATACAACTGGTTATGAAGTTATACTGGAACAAAAGTTTTATATTCCTAAAACACACAGAACAGCGCTGGGCCGAAAAAGCACGAGATAATGTCTTTGTATCGTCATCATCTAAAGAGCTGCTTACTGAGTGAGGCCTCAGTGACTCTGCCCGTGACATCTTGCTCCACCTCCATAACTGAATCTAGGGCCGGGGGCTTCCCATTATGGGCAAACCTGTGTCGTTTTAACTGGCGGCTCAGTCCTGAGTGGCCAGAGAATCCACACAGCAGGCACAGGTGGAACGACTATCTACAGCCTGGCTAGGGCTGCACCCTGGTCCTGCATGGGCTCTATGTCCACCCTCAGCACCACAAAAGCAAAACAAAATGCAAGCCACTTCCTATGGGGTTTCTGGCTACAGCTGCAGTCATTCTCAGTCACAGCATCGCCCCACGATTCACCTCCTCTCAGTCAGGTTTCAACCTCGGGCAGGGATGACTTCCCCTCTGTGGCCTGGCCAGGCCTGAGCTCCTGCCCTGTGATGCAGCTGTTCCCACCCGCACCCCACCCACACCCCACCTGGCTCCTTCACCTGCAGCACCAATGCATCCAGGGCCACCCTCCGGATCTCGGGAACTGGATAGGGGGCGAAGGCATCGTAGTCAGACTCAGCATAGAGGCGATAGCAGACGCCAGGGCCTGTTCGGCCTGCCCGACCCTTGCGCTGCTCGGCGCTGGCTTGGCTGATCCAGAACTCCTGCAGCCGTTGCAGCTTGGCCTGTGGGTCATAGCTCATCTCCTTCACCTTCCCTGCGGGACGGGGAGGACGGGACAGTGGGATCCTACCTGCCCCTCTTTTTCTTCTGCTTCCCAGGCAGGAGGACAGCAATCTTCAGGGAAGGCTGCCTTTCACTCATTTTCTTCTCTACTACTTTAGGGGCTGGGTCACCTGATACACTAGGAGGAAGCACCGTGCGGCGGGGCAGCAGGTACCAGGGACGCAGCCAGGAACAAAGGAAAGGACAGAACCAACAGCATATTTCACCCACTGTAACACCAAGCTTTCTCAGATTTTATGATCTGTGAAAATGGGATGGGACCCAGAGCATGGCAGCATTTAATTGATGACTCTCTAAATACTTCATGAATGGGATTCTGGGACGTCCCACTGTCACCACTGCCCTAGCTCACATGGGTGGTCACTGCTCACAAAGAGGGCAGTTCATACCAGAATCCACGACAAAGCGGATCCCATCGATGGTGACCGAGGTCTCTGCGATGTTGGTAGAGAGGATACATTTCCGGACTCCAGGGGGTGCGACATCGAACACCTGGGGGAAGAAGAAGGAGGCACAGGGATGGATCGCCCTGGGTGCTGGTCCAATGGTCCCTGAATGTCCCACAGGCATTTCCCACCCGTGTGCTACAGCAGACTTGGCATCCTCTGCTGTTCTTTCTCTGCTGGAGTCCCCAAAGACTACCACCATCCGCCCTCCCTGGGCTGTCCAGGGCCCCCACCCCAGCCCAGGCCTCCTCTTCCCCACCAACCCTGCAGCAGCTTCCCTCTGGCCTCTGCTTGCACACTCTCGGCTTCATCCCTCCCATGGCTCCCCAGTGCTCTTGGGACAAAGCCCAGGCACCACCCTGGGTCTTCAGGCCCACATGGCAGCCATGAAACCCTGCACCTGGGAATCACCCTGATCCTACACTTAGCCATCCTTGACCTCCACCTCCCCGGCCTACACCCCCGCCTCCTCTACCAGCTTCTCGGATACCTTGTCCTGGTCAGCCACGGAGAGCGCGCTGTGCAGCGGCAGCACCACCCAGCGCTGCGTGTGGCTGGCGTAGGTCTGGGCCGCCTCCAGCACGGCCCCGATCTCTGCCATGCCGCTGAGGAAGACCAGGAGGTCCCCGCGCTCCTCGGCCGGGTATTTATTGTCGATGGCCTCTAGCACCCTTAGGAAGGGCCGTGGGTCCAGCCTCTCGGACTTGGAGGCTGTCTGCTCGGCCTCCTGTGGCTGGTAAATGACCTATAATGAGACGGCCCCAAGCGGGCCACCATGTGTCACTCCAACACAAAACGACAGCATGAGGACCACAGTATCGCATAGCAGATGCCACTCTCCAAGTGCAGGTGGCAGGAGACAGGACGAAGGGACACAGCAGCCAGGCTTCTGGAGCACTAGCTACTGCTGGCTTTTAAGAAGGTGGATGCCAGCTACGAAGATGAACTCTATGAAAATTAACTGGGCTGGGGATTTAGCTTAGTGGCATAAGTGCCTGTCTGGCAAGACTGAGGTCGTGAGTTTGATCCCTGGTGCCACAAAAAAAAAAAAAAAAAAAATTAACTGTGCACTCATGCTGCACACCCCCTTGGGTTTAGAGTACGGTCACTGCAAATGGAAAAAAGGATCTCTAAGTAGTGGAACACTGAAGAGGCCCTGAAGACCATCTCTTGGGAAGGGTCTCATTCTTTTCTCATGGCTGCCTCTAAAATCTGTCCATGGGCGCCCTGAACCAGAAGCCGGGGGATAAGGAAGCCCTTCCAGCAGGCTGCAATGACATGGCCAAGGACAACTCCCTGGGATGCTGCTTCTTAATGGGGCAGCTTTGCCAGCAGGGGAGACATGGCAGTACCTAGAGACACTCTGGGTAGTCATAAGTGGATAAGGACAATGCTAGTAGCACCTAACATTAGGGTCTGGGGATGCTGCTGAACATCCACACAGCAGTACAGCCTCCTCGCCAGGAAGGACCCAGCCTGCATGTCAGTACTGTGACTGAGAAACCCTGCCGGGTAGGTGATAAAAAAATGAAGGTGCTAGGGTTCCTGGGTGATCAGAAGAGCAGAGCTGCCTACCAGCCTGACACGGCAGATTCTGTTTCGGTTTTCTAGGCTTTTTTGAGACACAGTCTCGCTATATTGCCCAGACTGGCTTTGAACTCACAGCAATCTTCCTACCTCAGCCTCCTAAGTGCTGGGATTCCAGACAAGCACTACCATCCCTGGTCATCAGATTTTTATATTTTTATCTCATTTGGATCTTTGTATTTTGGGGTCTCTGTTTACAGCAGTTAGCAGCTGTTACAGGGCTTTTGCTATAACTTTAACTTAGTGCTGTGTGCTAATGTAAATGCTGAAAGCTCTTCAAGCAGCAGCCTTAAAAAGAGGGAAATGTCCTTAACTGAGGACACAAGAAGCAGCAGCTGAAAGCAGACCTCCCAGGGTGCTGGGGACCACATTGGAGACACTGACCGTGATGGGGAAGAGCCGCCCAGGCACCTGCACCACGGGTGCATTGCCGAAGTAACTGGAGAAGAGCATGATGTTGATGGTGGCTGACATGAGAATAACCTTGAGGTCGGGCCGAGTGGGCAGCAGGTGCTGTAGGACTCCTAGGAGGAAGTCATTGTGCAGCTGTCGCTCGTGGACCTCATCCACGATCAGGACCTTGTACTGCGGCAGGCTGGGCTCCCGCTGGATCTGCCGCAGGAGCAGCCCCACGGTCAGGAACACGATCTTGGTGGCTGCTGAGCGTGTGCTTTCGAAGCGAATCTGGTAGCCAACCTGGGTGGGAAGAAGGCGTTGGGTCAGGTCAGGTCCAAAGGGGACCTGAGCCAGGCCGCTGTGACACCCACCCAGCCGGACATGGAAATCTGAGCCTGTGCCAGGCTGACAAGTCAGACTCGAGCCCAGCTGGCATCAGTCTGAAATCTAGTGCTGCCACTTACTGATACTGCCCACGGGCAAACAATGCCACCCTTATAGATGTCTGTCCTCTCCAAGGGGCCATGAGAATTATGTGTGATAATGCACATAAAGTACGTGAGGCACTGCCTGCTGTGGAACGTTATTAACTGTAATCGTAGTAATTATCTTCCAGGCCATCTTTACTTAGTGACAAAAAAAAAACTCCTACATGCTTTATACTCGTTTCATTCTCATCACCTCCACTGTTCTCAAGTTATCCTTACTTTATAGATGGGGAAACTGAGGTCATCACTCAAGATAACACAGCTTAAAAAAAAGGTACTCAGAGGAAATGTATCATAACCCCTACTTCACATCATACACACACTTGCACGCTCAATTCCAGATGAACTGTAGTTGTAACTGTAAAAGTTCTCAGAAAAGAACAGGAGAGGGCTGGGGATTTAGCTCAGCGGCATAAGCGCCTGCCTTGCAAGCAGGCAGTCGTGAGTTCGATCCCCGGTACCGATAAAATAAAAAATAAAAAAAAATAAAAAAATAAAAAAAGAAAGAAAAGTACAGGAGAACTTCCTCAGGACTTTAAAGCAGGCAAAATTTCAGGCAAGTGTGGTGCCACATGCCTGTAATCCCAGCAGTTATGGGGCTGAGGCAGGCAAACTTCCACAACTTAAACTACTCAGTTAAGACACTGTCTCAAAAATAATTTGTAGCATCCTATCACTAAGAAGTGATAACCTAACATGAAAATAATTATCACTAAGGGGAGTGATGACCTTCAGGATAGCAGGGTAGGTTCAGGAGGGTTCACACATATGTTTAGGTTTTAAAGGGTACTGGTTACATAAACATATTCAATTGCTGACAGTTACTTAGCTATGTATTAGGATGTGTGCACTTTTTCTCGCTGCTGCCTAGGGATGGAACTCAGGGACTCGCGCGCGGTAGGCAAGCACTCTACCCCAGAGCAACAGCCTCTGCCCAGACGTGTGCACTCTGTTCGGTTACAGGATTATAACTTCAAGAGCAAGGGAACATATGTAAGTGGTAGAACCCTAGAGATCATTATTAAGGATTTGAAGCTCAGCAGCACAGCATTTGCTTAGTGTGTGGGTTTCATGCTCAGCACAGAAGGAAGGGAGGAAGGAGAGGGAAAGGGAAGAGAAAGGAAGAAAAGGGAAAGGGAAAGTGAGAGGGGAAGGGAAAGGAGAAGAGGAGACAGACAGAAAGAAAGGAAAAGGGACAGAGGGAAGGAAAGAGGAAATGTACTTACTAATAAATCTTTTTTGCCAGGCAGTACTCAGGAAGCTAAAGCAGGACTGCTGCAAGTTTGAGGCCACCTGGGCTACAAAGTGAGTTTGAGACCTGCTTGGACTACACAGTGAGGCCCTTTCTCAAAAAAGCCAAAAAATAATCAAGTAAAATGAATCTTTTAAAGGCCTGCTCAAAAAATTGACTGATGAGCATTTATGATGTGTCTTACTTTTTGCTGTTAAAGTGTTACACTAGGTAATTAGCACCTGCGTCACTCAGACCACATATGAGCCAGTGTATAGCTAAAGCTGGAGAATTATCACCTCCAAGTCAAAGGGCAGCAGTATAGTTTTACTGATGCTGCCATATGTACAACCAATTTACTCCCCAAGTCACCCGGAAACAATGGGGACCCTGGTACCTCCCCCTCACCTGGGATCCATATTGACTGAGGCTCTCGAATCCAACACGCTTGGCCAGTGAGATGCAGGCGATTCGCCGGGGCTGCGTGCAGGCCACATGGCTGAAGCCTGCGGCCAGCAAGTACTGGGGCACCTGGGTGGACTTGCCACAGCCTGTGTCCCCAGCCACCACCACCACCTGATGCTGCTTCAGTGTCTGCAGGATGCACTTCCTGTACTGGGCGATGGGCAGGGCTGCCCTATCCCGCTGCAGCTTGGCCAGCCTCGTGAATGCCTGCTTCTGGCTGAAGTCCAAGTAGTGCAGCAGGGCCCGGCGGAACTCAGATACTCGTTTTGGGGGCAGCTGACTGCCTGACCCACGTATGTCCCGCATGTCGGGGCCAAGAACAGAGAGGTTGATGCGGTAGCGGGAGTCATAGGGGCGAGGCAGGTCGGCCAGGGCCGGGACACAGTGTTTGGGATGTCCAGGGTCTGTCTCCTCCTTCTTGGAGGTTTTGAGAGTCTGGAACCGTTGCAGGCGTTCAAAGAAGGCCCAGAACTTGTGGCAGTCCTCGGAGCCCTGACGGATGTAATCCTCATCACGGAAGAAGGCGTCCTCGAAGCGGCGCCGTGTCTCGGGACAATCCCAGTCCCACTTCTCCAGGGCCTCCTCCTCACTGGGTGCCCAGCGGTGGTCTCGGTGACCTCTACCTTCCCTGGGCCTGGGAGGAGCCATGCTGTGACCTGAGAGGCTGTCACAAATGGGCCTCAGTTCTCACCACCTGGACCTGACTCTTTTGTCCACTCCCATGTTCCACAGTGATATAGCTCAACGACACAGCACTTAACTGGCAAGTGTGAGGTCCTGAGTTGGATTCCTGATACCACCCCCCCCCCCAAAAAAAAGCTGATTTTTCTTCTTTCCTGGTAGCAGTCACCATATATGACCTCAGGTGTCCGGGGGCCTGGCTCAGCTGGTGAGACTCAGGCACTCAGCAACCTCGGGGAGGGACACCCATTCATCTGGGCTTTCAGGCCCCAGATACTGGGGAAGAATACAGAAGTTATCCACTCCTTTTCAGGAACATTTAGCACACAGTCATTTCCCAAGCACTAGGCTGGGGAAAAGAGGTAATAAGACCACCTGCACACTTGTGGTCATTCAGCAGACACATGTCCCCACACTGCAGCCGTGCAGTGGCTGAGGCTATGATAAAGAAAGCCCAGGGCCTGCCTGTGCTTGGGAAGCAGAAAAGGATGCTCGAGGGGAAGATCCCTGAGCTGAGACCTAAAGGAAGAACAGGAGTCACATCTGGCCAAGTGAGAGCAAATGGAGCAGCCAGGGGGATACAGCCTCCTAGGATATGCCCCCAGCAGCCACCCCTAACCTGGCCATTCCTCCTAACAGCAAGGTAACCCTAGGGCCTCAGGATCCAGGGACCTTTCAAAAGCCCTATCTGTTGCCTGACAATTGTGAGGCACTGAGTTCCATTCATGAGACAAAAAAAAGCCCTACCTGTGAGCATATGAGCTTTAGGGGCCATCTAGATATAAACTGGAACAGGCAGCTAACACGAGCAGTGTGACACTATGAAGAGTGACAGAGGGTTTGTAACCTAGTATCCATGTTTTAGAATACTAGAAGCCCTTGCAATACATGGAAAACCTTATCAGTATGACATTTGTATTGTTTTTCTGGCCTAGTATATTCCCCAGGCCCTTCTTTTTAACAGTATCTACATTTCTTCAATTCCATATGGTCCTGTTGGCCTGAATCAGAGGACATGTACTGGTCGCACAGTGAGAAACCCCTGACCAATCACAATACTCCTACTTTTCCCTTAATGAGTCATTGGTCTAGGAAGTGGACACATGACCCAGTCAGGGCCAATCAGGAGTCATGTCTGAAATTCACACCTGGTTACCAGGGGGAAAGGTTCTATTGTAACTAGGCAAGTTTAATATAAAGCTGGTGTCCTTTGTAGTAGTAACTCTGAAGAGTTCTGGTCTTTGCCAGAAATGTGCCCTAGAGAAACCCTGTGTATGGGCACAATCAGGCATATGACACACACAAGGGTGGTCCTTGTGCAACTATGGAGCATGGCTGTGGGTGAGCTTGGCAACATCATTTAATGGTCACAGATTCAACTATTTTTGTCTTTTTGAAACAGGGTCTCGCTATACAGCTCAGACTGGCCTTGATCTTACTTCATGGCCCAGAATGGTCTCAAATTTGAAACAGGGTCCTCCTGCCTCAGCCTCCTGAGTGCTGGGATTACAGGTCTGTGCCACCACTCCTGGCTTAACTCTTTACTTCTGGGCTACACAGAAAAAAAAAAAAAACATCTTTTTGCTTAAAGCTGAGTTCTTGATGCTCAACTGAAAAGTTCCTATCTCATAAAGAACATAATGCCAGAACAGTGGCACACACTGTAATGCTAGCACTTGGGAGGCTGAGGTTGGGAAGTACTGCTGCCAGTTTGAGGTCAACCTGGCCTGCATAGTGAATTTAAGGCTGCCTGAACTATATACAGCAAAGGCCTGTCTCGAAAAAAAAAAAAAAAAATGAACAAAAAATGAACAACAAAAATTACATATGCAATTTTCTGGAGGTAAATTTATCACTCAGATTTTTGTTTTGAGATACTCTATTTAGTCCTGGCTGGCCTCAAACTCATGGCAATCCTCCTGCCTCAGCCTCCCAGGTGCTGGCATTTTAGGTATGTGGTATGTTCAACCACACCTGGCTAGAACTTTTTTTTTTTTTTTTTTTTTTTTTGGTGGTATTGGAGATTAACTCAGGGCTTCTCAACCCTTTTCTGTAGTTTTTTTTTTTTTTTTTGAGACATGGTTTCACTATGTAGTTCAGGCTGGCCTTGAATCATTTTGCAGTCCAAGCTGGCCTCACATACTCTTGGTGATCCTCCTGGTTCTGCCTCCCAAGGGCTGGGTTACAGGTGCGCACCATGACACCCAGCTCCAACCCTTTTTAAGACAGGTCCTCAATAAATTGCTCAGAGTGGTCTCAAGTTTTTGATCCTCCTGCCTCAGTCTAATTGGACTTTTAAAAGGGCCTATGCCCCTAAAGGGTCCATAACCTTCCTTTGTGTGCAGGGTTTGGACACAGGCAACTGATGGCTGGAATCTCTTCACTGACTGGGAAAGTATGTGACCATCAGCAAATCAACTTTCTTTGTGGTTTTTGAGACAGCTCACTGCATAGTTCAGGCTAGCCACAAATTTATGGTGAACCTCTTGTCTCAGCCGCCCAAGTGCTGGGATCACAGGCATGGGCGCCACCACACCCAACCTTGGTCTGATTTTTTTATATCTATCTCATCATATCTCCCTTCCCTGTCTCTACTCAGCCCCATCTCTTCATTTACCTCATTCTATTTTTCTGATATTCTCTGGAATCCAACTCTCTCTCCACCTTTCTCTTCAGAGCCCCTCCTATCCTCCCCATTCCTGTCAGCATCTTTCTCTGGCTGTTTCTGCTTCTTGGTCCTTTGTCTGACCTCCGTATCACTTTAATATTTTGTCCTCAAAGGTTTGCAGCTTTAACAATGGCTAACGCTGCTCATTTGTGTCACTACCTCTGAGTCCTAAACCATCTCTGGTCACACTTTCCGCACAGCACTGGGAGGTGCTGAGTCACAGAGGTTAAGTAAATCGAGGCAGGTGAAGAATCCATTCAATTCTAGAAGCCATTTCCTCTCTCCATTTTCCAGCATGATGCTCAATCACTTCCAGTTGGGATGGGGGGAAGGGTGCAGGTTTTCCTGCAATAGCCCAGGCTGACCTTGAACTCACAAAGTGCCTCAGGCTGGTCTCTAAATCTGTTCAACTCTCCTGCTTCAGCCTCCCGAGTGCTATGACAAGGCGCCATAACGCCTGCCTAATTTTCATCACGTTCCCCCAATTCCCCGTCTCTCCCCCAGACCTAGCCTCTCACCCACTGGCTTTCTACGTCTCCATCCTCCAAGTTCATGGTGGGGCCATGTGGTTCCCTGAGCCTCCCGCTGGGGCTCGCACAGACCTCACGCCCTAAGCGTCTCCAGACTTTGGTTTTGTATTTTGGGGCACGGGGGCTCAGCCCAGGGCCTCTGCAACCTCCCCAGGATGTTTTGGCACAGGCCGGACTCGAGCTTGGGATCCTCTTGCCTCGGTGCCCCCTGCTCCCCATCGCCCGCCTCTCCGCCCCTCGGCTTCCCGGAGTTCGGTTCAGGGTCCCAACTCGGACTCTCCCTCAGGCTCCTCTCCGTTGGCTCTCGCCGGCCCTCCGCTACCTCCCAGGACACCCGCTCGGCGGCCGCTCCTAGACCACCCCGGCCCGGTCCCGCGGTCCCCGGGACCCATTCCCGCAGCTGCTACCACAACACCGCGCGCCCCGCCCCTCACCTCACACACAGGCGCGGGCCCACCAACTTCCGGTCCCAAGCGCCCCCTCTGGCGCGCGATACCATACCTGCGCCTGCGCACACCACAAGATCCACTTTGCGCCTGCGCACAGCCCCTCCTGCCCCGCCTCACTTAGGGCGCAGCCTTGAGTAACTGTGCCCACTAGGGGGCGCAAGAGGCACTGCGGGAGGGACTCGCGAGTACTTGTAGCCATCCCTGTGCTCTTGTCCTCCAGCACGGCCACCAGGATCGCGCGACACGGAAATTTTAACCAAGAGAGGGAGCGCGGGCACTATTAAACTCAGAACCCCAGCCCCCAATGCTGGACCCGTTTCTGTATCAGTGGTGTTGGATTCCTCAGCGCCCACAGAGCCTGAGAAGGATGGTCAGCAAGTGTTTGTTAAATGACTACATGAATGAGAAAAGTGAGACCTGTGTAGTCTTACATGTTCCGGGCTTACACACCTGTAATCCCGGCACTCTGGGAGCCCGAGACAGAAGGATCCTAAGTTCGAGCACACCTTGGGCAACTTTTGAGACCCTGTCTCAAAATTCAAAAATTTTTAAGGGACACAGATGTAGTTCAGGACAGAGGGGACCAAGTTCAATCCCCGGTATGAGGTGGCAGCATTTGAGAAGAGAGCTGCAAAAAATGTGACCCCGGGGACACCTGGAGGGTAACATTGTAGGAAGAGGAAACTACAGGTGCACAAGGTGACATGGGATAAGATTTGGACTCAAGACGGCGCAGGCAGGAAGGCACCAGGGGCTGAAAGAGTGGGACAATCATCAGAGCAGGCCACACTGTCATCTGCATGGAGCAGGAGCTCTGAGTGGAGGCTGGCAGAGGAGCAGCAGGAAGGAAACAGAGCTGCCTGAAACTCCTCTAGCCTCAGCGTATCTGGAGGGAACCAAGAAGCAAAAGAAGGCCTCCACTGCGGACTTAGGAGGGCAGCTGACAGGTGATGCAGAGAGTGGTGAGCAGGAGCTTGGGAGACAGAACCCAAAGGTCAGCTGATGCCCTGGCCCAGCTCTGAGAGAAGCAGTGTAGGGGGAAACCTTGCATTTTTTCTTCTGAGAGAGGGTCTCGCTGTGTAGTGCAGGCTGCCCTTGAATCACTGTACAGCACAGGCCAGCCTCAAACTCACAATGATCCTCCTGCATCAGTCTGCCAAGTGCTGGGACTACAGGTGTGTATCACCACATCCAGCCAGGACTGTGTTTGGAGCCGGTGTCCCTTCGCTAAAATGTTTGAAGCAGAAGTGGTTTCAGTTTCAGATTTTTCAGTATTTAGATAGACATAAGGTGATATCTTGGGATGGGACTCAAATCTTAACACAAAATTCACTTACATCTATGTCACCTTCTATACCTAGCCAAGAGGTATTGACGCACATTTTTGTTTGGTTGAGTTTGTTTGGTTTTGTTTTGGTTTGGTTTTTGAGGTCTTACTGTACAGTTCAGGCTGGCCTTGTCTAGCCTTCAACTCACAGAGATCCTCCCGCCTCATCCTCTTTCTGAGTGCTGAGATTACAGGTGCACGCTGATAAGATTCTGGCACATCCAAAAGATGAGAAGTAAGAAATAAAAGAGGCCTTTATTCTGGAACGCAGAGAGAGAAAAACAAACCGCACCACTACCACTGAAGTCTGGCTTTCTCTCTGGCAGACGTGGTGTGGGGGTATACGTGTAGCTTAAGTTTGGGGTGGTGCCTAAGGGGCATTAGTGATGCACAGGTAGCCCATTGGTATTCATTTCGGGCCACAGGTAAGTTGCCTAGGGGTGGGAAAAGCTGACCTCAAGATAGAGCCCCCTGGTTCGGCCTCCCAGCCTCCTCCCAGCTAGGGCAAGATTCTTTCACACACACACACCCAGCTTACACCAGTGTTTTTTGCACGCCTACATCTCGGCTGTGACCCATCAGAAGAGGTGCGATGTGGAGTTTCCCACTTGTGCTGTTTTGTCAGCCCTCAAAACGTTTTGGATTTGGGGGCATTTCAGATTTGGATTTCCACATTGGGGATGCTCACCTTGTATTAAATTTGGGATATGCACTGGACATCAGGTGTGGGGGCGTAAATGGCGTCTTAGTCACTTCCTCAGCAGGCAGTGGGACACAAGACCCGACAATTTAAAAGCCCAGAAGATTATTCAGCACCACTTCTCAGTCGGCAGCATCCAGCACCAACCTGGAAGGCGCAGCGACACGGTGCAAGGGTCTGGCAGGTAAAAAACTGCTCACAGCGGCACCGGCCAGGCCAGGAAGTAGGGGGAGATGGGAGGAGCCAGGGCGGGCCAGCGTCTCTAACCAGCCTTGGAACCCAAATGCCGGTCTAGCGGCCCCCACACGGTCCAATCGGCCTACCCAGAGCCCATCTCTGAGCCCTTGCCTGGGGGTTTTGGAGCCATTGGAGCTGTAAATCCCACTAAATGACAAGCCGGGTATTACCAGCCATGGAAACAACTCAAATGCACAGAAGCCACTTGCCACGTTATCAAAAGAAGAGAATTTAAGCATTCTGCTTAAAATTTCCCAACAACAAATACAATTTTTAGGACTGGGTGGGGTCCCACACCGAGGAGGCTGAGGCTGGAAGGCCTCGAGAGTGTGAGGTCAGCCGGGGCTCCTGGGGAGTGCAAAGTCAGCCTGGCCTGCCTGCTGAGACCCTGTCTCAAACGAAAAAGAAAAAAACTACATTTTTTTAAAAAATGGAAAATGGGAGGAAACAAACAGCAAATATGAAATCGAGAAGTCCAGCTATCAAGAGCAGCATGAGTAGCATATTTGAGATCAGTTCTTAGAAAAATCATTGAGATGTGGTTCTTCGAAAATTTAAGGAAACCAAAGTCACTATGGTTAAAAAAGATAAAACTAGGTGTGTTGACACCACAGCAGTCTAGAAAGCTGAGGCAGAAAGGCTGCAAGTTCAAGCCCAACCTGGGCAATTTAGCAGGGAAACAAAACCTACTTTAAAATCTTAAAAGTATGAAACAGAAGAGGCGGATAGTGTAACTTCGCTCAGTGTAAAGGCCCTGGGTTCAGTCCCCAGTACAAAAAACAAGCAAACAAACAAATGTCATGAAGTTTACAAAGAAGGGAAAGTTACAATAAACAACAAAAAAAGATTTTTTTAATGATCAAGAGAATTGTACATGAAATTGCACAGAAATACATTTGGAAGCCCCCATGAAATTTACTTCTTTTTTTAAAAGACTAATGAAATCAACTAAAAATTGTCTAAGTCCACAAATAATGTTTTATCAAAGTTAACACAGTTCCCTCCTAATGGGTCCCTGATCTCAGTGGATTAGCATGAGGGTTTTTCAGACTTTTCAGGTGACTAAATAGATTATCCCAGAGGAAACAAGCATTGTACAAGACAGTCTTGGTGTTAGTAATTCATGGGTGACAATTCTGAGTTCCCAGTTAACCTACAAATTCCCCAAGTGACTGCTGGATCTTTTTTGTTGTTGTTGTTGTTCTTTTGCATTTTTATGGGTACCAGGGATCGAACTCACAACCACCTGCTTGCAAGGCAGGCACTTATGCCGCTGAGCTAAAGCTGGATCTTTTAAATTTCTGTCTTTCCTCCTCTCATCCCGTGAATTAGAACCAAATTTTTGTTTTTTCTGCACCCTGTTTTTCCACCTAGTACATGGGCTCTCGGAAGGTGGTGACCTCTTTTTGAACGTCTCTTACTTTATCTGGTATGGGAGTTCGTGAGAGGCTGAGGCAAGCGGATCGCTGTGGGCTATCGAGTGATTCCCAAACCACTCTGAACTGCATAGCTGGACTTTGTCTCAAGAGAATTTAAACCAAAACAAAACAAAAACCACAACGTCCTCTCCTGAAGTGTTCAAATGGCAAGTCCGAAGTCTAGGTACCAACAGCACTTGGTCCCTCAGGGAGGCTCCCGGGAGAATCAGCAGGTGGCCTCTTCGTGTCACTTGGACCACATCTGCCACTGCTGACCTCCTGCCCCTCTCTCTTAAGGACCACTGTGCTGACATCGGGCCCACCTGGACAATCCAGGACCACAGCCATCTCAAGACCTCTAACTAAGGGCCGAGGATTTAGCTCAGTGACACAAGCGCCTGCCTGGCAAGTACAAGGTCCTGAGTTCAATCCCTAGTACAAAAAAAATCCCTAACTAAGCCCCATCCGCAAAGCCCCATGGCCAGGTAAGGCCCCTTCACCACAGGCTCAGGGGACTATGATATAGACATTGTGGAGGCCACTGCCCTGCCTGCTGAAGGTCTGAGAGCTGGAGATGAATGTGTGGACTGGTGCAGGGGAGCCTTGAATGCCGAGCCCACGGCTTTGGATGTGCCTTTTCTTTCCATCAGCCTCCTGCCTCCTCCGCTCTGTCATCCTGAGTGTGCTGTCCTCCTGCTTGCACTTTCACAGTAGCCTCCTTGCATGGTTCTTCCCTCTCCCCCAACAAGCACAAGACCTTATTAAAATTTAAGGAAGATCAAGCAACATTCTTTACTCAAAATTGGGTTGCCTAAATAGGGAAAAAAACCCACAGAATACTCAGTGAATTTAAATTTCAGATAAACAACATAAAATGTTTGAGTATAGGTTTGTCTCCAGTGTTTCGGGGGAAACGATAGGCAACAGCTCCATGTCAGGGCTGTGTCCAACCTGCTCCAGGGCCTTTGCACATATGATTCTTGCTGCTTAGAACAACTTTCTTTGACTCAGATGTGAGCATGACTCCTCTCCCTCTTTTTCAGATGTTGACTCAACTTTTACTTCATTCAAGAGTCGTCACAGGGTTGACTTATTCTGCCACACCCATGCCTCTTTGTTCCCTTTAGATATTGTAGTGTCTATCACTCTGTGTTCCATCTACATTACTTTCTTTGCTTATTGGCCATTTTCTCCCAGCAGAATGTCAGCACCTGTTTCTGTTCTGCTCGCTGCTGTCTATCTCAGTGCCTCTTCTGTCAGGGCCTTGCATACAGCAAGCACATAATGAATGTTCGTTGATTGAATGAATGAATGAAATAAAAACGTCATTGAGCCCCTGGATCCAGCTCTACCTGAAGCCAGATGTGTGAGATGAGCTAGGAGACTACCAGCCAGTGTCCTCCTTGCCTACACCTCCATCTCCAACACCAGTTCCTGGCTGGTGGACACCTTGCTAATCACACTGTCCTCCTCCTCCTGGGACTCCCGCAGGGCCCAGTGACATGCAGCAGGCAGCGACTGGCGGAGTCGAGCCCGCCCGAAATACAGGAAGAGGAAGGGGTTTAGGCAACTGTGAGCAAAAGCCAGGCCCACTACCCAGGGCTCAGCATGCAGGGCCCGGGCCAGGAGTGCCGAGTGTGGGGCAGCTGAGGCCAGCACCAGCCCCAGCAGGTGGTAGGGAGCCCAGCACACAAAGAAGCCCACCACGACGGCTGTGCCTAGCGGCCAGTGACGTGGGGCCGCTCGGAGCAGCAGGACGATGTGGCAGCTGACCACGAGTGCCAGCGGCCCCAGGAAGCCACAGATGAACCTCATGGCGGCCACCGAGCCCTCCACGGTGGCTGAGCCACCGTAGTCCACAACACACTTGAGGCGGGCTGGGAAGTGCTCCTGGTGCAGGCGACGGTACAGGGCTGAGGGCACCGTGAGCAGCAAGGCCACTGTCCAGGCCGCCCCCCGGGCTAGCCATGCCCTGTGTGCCCATGGCGCCTCGGCCCAGCTGGCACAGCCAAGCGCCAGCAGACAGAAGTCTGCGCTGAGCACTGCCAGCAGCAGCACCCGGGCGAACATGGACAGCAGCACAGCTGCGGGCAGCAGGCGACAACCCAGCGCCCCGAACGGCCAGTGTCCCCGGTGCGCCAGGGGCACGGCCAGGAGCAGCCCAGACAGGCAGCACAGCAAGTCAGCCACCGCGAGGTGCAGGAACCAGGTGGCCCTGCGCCCGCGGCCGGCCCACTTCCCCGACACCCAGGCTACCATGACATTGCCCGGCACCCCCACCAGGAAGATGGCAGTGTAGAACAGCAGTGGGGCAACGTGGAAGGTGTCGATGGCCAGGCAGGCGCCACCTGAGCAGTCCACGGGGATATCCGGAAGAAGGTCCGTGTAATCCCCGTACTCGAACTCATAGCTGAGAGAGTTGTTCTCCATCTGAGCCCCAGATGCCTAGAAGGGAGAGGAACAGCGTGAAGAAACTCCATGAGCCTGCAAATGTGGCCCAGAGGAAGCCCAGTCTGCGTGCACTTCAGAATCTTAAATATTTACAAGGTGTGGTGGCATCAGTACTCCCAGCACTCAGGAGGCTGAGGCAGGAGGACTGCTGCAAGTTCCAGGCCAACTGGGGCTATGTAGTGAGTTCAAGCCAGCCTGAACTGCATAGCCAGAGCCTGTCTCAAAAAACAAAGTGAAACACTAAACTATTAGAACCCCAGCTAGTTATCACCTGGGTTCCGGAGTAACATGGCCCCTGGAACTTTCTATGTGAGGAGCTGTGCCCCGTGCCAGGGCTGTGAGCTACCAGCCACTCACAGGTGCTGAGCATTTGAAATGCAGCAAGTGCAGGTGAGAAACTGAGTTTCAATTTTATATGACATAAATAACCATTCATAAACCGAGTATGGTGGCACATGCCTATAATCCCATTTACTTGGAAGGCTGAGGTAGGAGAATCGCCAAGTCAATGTGGGCAACATAGTGGGTTCAAGTCCAGCTTGAGGGCCAGGAAGATAGCTCGGCATCACAGCGTCTGCCTGGCCGTGAGTCAGTTCCCAGTACCAAAAATAAAAGGTATGGAGGTTGAATGTACGTCAATGCAAAGGTCTTGCGTTCTGTCCCCAGTTCTAGAAAAGACAAAAAGCTGCCCATAGTTTGTGGCTATCTTATTGACAGTGATATTCTAAAGTGTTCTGAAATATAGAACATCCATCTGTTAGAACCTGAATTTCCAGAATTTAAAGTACTGGAGTCTGGCCAGGTGTAATAACACATAGCTGGTAGCCCTAATTAATCAGGAGGCTGAGGCAGGAGAATTGTTAGTGCCTGGGAGTTCAGAGCCAGCCTGGGCCTCATAGCAAGACCCTGTCTCAAAAATTATAATGTAGGGGCTGGAGGTTTAGCTCAGTGGCATAAGAGCCTGCCTTGCAAGCAGGCAGTCGTGAGTTCGATCCCCGGTACCGATAAAAAGTAAAAAGAAAAAAAAATTACAATGTAATACAATAAAATAAATAATAAAGCACATAAATATTAGAATCTGAATGTGCCCCAAGGGGAGAAAACATTAAGGTGTCTTCAAAGTATTTATCTTGGTTACTCTTCAACCCTAGATTCTTTGTTTGTGTTTATGTTTGCATTTGTTTCATTTTTGAGACAGAGTCTCATCATGTAGTTCAGGCTGGCCTTGAACTCCCAGTGCTCCTCCTGCCTCAGCTTCCTGAGTGCTGGGATTACAGCTGTGCACCACCACACCTGGCTTCCAAGCTGTTTTAAACACTGTACCATGACACGTGATTTGATGCTATTTTGTTAAATCCATTGTGCAAATGAACAAGCTGAGGCACTGAGGTTGGTAACTTACCTAAGATTCCTCAGAAGGCAGCTGCGTTTCCGGCCACGTGTGTTGGAGCACACCTGGAATCCCAGCCAGCTGGGAGGCTGAGGGAGGGGGAGAGTGAGAATTCAAGGTCAGTCTGGGCTACATATCATGAGCTTGTCTCCAAGGAAAAGAGAAAGGGTTGAGGGTGTAGCTCAGTGGCACAGCGTCCCTGGCTTCAGCCCCCAGCACCACAGAAACAAAACAGAAAAGAGCTGAGTTGTCAAACTACGAGCCCCACACCCTGTGATGTCCTTGTCCCCAGATCAGAGGCAGCAGGGCTGTGACTCTGCGCAGGCCTGGCCCTGTGACCCGAGTGGCAGTCAGGGCTGCCTTGGTCCACCCTGCACTGTGGCGAGGCTCCCACAGCAGAGCTGGCCGGGCAGCAGTGTGTGGCCCAGAGGAGCCCAGAACCAGGTGCAGCCCCAGTCCAGGCCTGCAGCTCAAGACTGTCACTCTCAGAGCTCTTGCAGGAGAGTGTGCAATAGGAAGGACCGGAGGAAGTTGGGACATTGTCCGCCCTGTAAGGTAGCAAGCAGAGGAGGCCAGGCCATGTCTCCATGCATTCATGCATTCAAGCCCGGGGTGGGGCCCTGCTGCTGGCCTTTCTCACCCCTGGAGTACAACATGCACCACTCTTAATAACTCAGCTCTCAGGAGCTTCGTGGCCTCTGGGAAATCATCTCTCTGTCCTTCTGGTTCCTGTCAAGGAGTCTCAAAGGATCTGCCATAGAGGGTGCTGTAAGATCAGCATGAAGCTGGGTGTAGTGGCACACACCTGTCATCCCAGCGCTCAGGAGGCTGAGGCAGGAGGATCACTGCAAGTTCAAGGCCAGCCTGGGCTACATAGTGAGTGCAAGGCCAACAGCACAGTGAGACTCTGTCTCAAAAAAATCAGAATAAAGCTAACTAAATAAATAATAGAAGACAATTGCTAAGCACTTATGCTGCGCCAGACAGGGCTCCAACCACCTAGGAGACAGGGATGGCTCCACCCCTGGTTCCCAGAAAATGAATAATGTCCCTATCACCCTCATTTCCTTTTCCGGAAGCTCAGCCTGCCTGCTTGGAGCCCCGCCCTGCTGAGCCCTTCGTATGCCCAGCATCCAGGACAGGACAGTCCTGGACACGAGCAGGTACTCAGTCTGCATCCGGGAGTGGAAGATGAAGGAGGAAACTGAGACCATGGACTGAGCTGTCACTCCGACACCACTGTGTTCTGCGAGCTCCTAGCCAGCATCTCTGAGCTTGGCCCTGGCTGGCCTCACTGGGACTCTTGCCCTGGGGGCTCTAGCTCAGGACCCCTTGCCTCTGACCAATGACTGCCATCTCCTGCTCAGGGAAGACACATGGGCCAGGGACAGGGACACCAAACATGCACCCCAGCACTGCACAAGGAGTCTACGCCTCAGAAATGAACAAACCACAGCAAGAACACAGATGGCTTCCATAGTCTGGTGTTGGGAAGGAACCCAAAAATCTGTGCTGACAACTGCACCTATAGAAAGCCCAAAAAAACAACCTAAGGAGCTGAGTACAGTGGCGAGCCTGTAGTCTTAGCTGCCCAGGAGACTGAGGCAAGAGAATGACTTGAACCCAGGAGTTCAGGGCCAGCCTGCAACATAGCAGGACTCTGTCTCTAAACAAAGTAAAGCAAAACAAAAAAGATTAAATCAGGGGCTGGGGATTTAGCTCAGTGGCATAAGTGCCTTCCTTGCAAATGTGCGGCCGTGAGTTCGATCCCTGGTACCAATAAAAACGAAAAAAACTAAATCAGTGGGGGCTGGGGATTTAGCTCAGTGGCATAAGCGCCTGCCTTGCAAGCACGCAGTCGTGAGTTCGATCCCTGGTACCGATAAAAAGGAAAAAGACAAAAGAAAAAAAAAAAGACTAAATCAGCAAAAGTACTCAATGGGGCAACAGAGGTGGGGGCAGAGCTCACACTAGCGCTGGATACACAGGAACATTCAGTTCCTGAGTCACAGGGATGGGTGTGCTCAGGGCTGGAGTGCTCACCTAGCATGCTTAGGGGCCCAGGTTCCATCTGCAGCAAAATAAAAAAGTCACAGGGCCACCAGTTGTGCACATGCTCTGCTCTCTGTGTTAGCTGAGGATCAGCTGAAGTCTCAGGAAGCCCCACTTTTGCAGTTGGGGGCTGCTCACGGAGCAGGCAGTCCTTTGACAGATTCCCAACCAGTTGCAAGGAGCTGGGCATGGTAGTACACACCCTCATCCCAGCACTCAGGAGGCTGAGGCAGGAGGATTGCTGAGAATTCGAGCTCAGTCTAGACTATGTAATGAGTCCAGGTCAGCCTGAACTGCACAGCAAAACCCCATCTCAAAAAACAAACAGAAGAAGCCAAGATCATGAAACCTCTTCTCCTCCTTTCTTCCCTCCTATCTCGTCCATTCTTACCGTGCTTTTCAGGAGGGTCCTTGGTTTGGCCAGATGTCCCTTGGGAGCACCATCCAGGCCTGCAGGCAGGACCCAGGACCTGGCGTCTCTTGGCCCAGCCCGGACTGGCGGATTTCAGGAAATGAGTGGTGTTCCCCTGGCTCTGGCACTCCACTGCCTGTAAACCTTCCTGACCAGGAAAATTTGGAAAGGCCTCTTCCCAGCCCTGGGATGTGCTTGTCCTGAGTTTTTCCTGTGACTCACACGTTCCCAAATCACAGGGTGACAGCAGGGCTGGAGAGGCTGAAGTGGGTGGAAAGGCGACCGTGTCCTCCTCCACCCTTGTTTTTGTCTCTGTCGTCTGCTTCTTGGAAGCCAGCATGAGTGTGTGGTTTGGCCTTAAGGCCAGAGGTCTTGACCTGGTCCAGTTTCCACAGGCACCCACTGCCCTGCCTGTGCTGGACCCAGCGCTGTGCAGAACCTGGCAGCCACCCAACACATGCAGTGCTATCTCCAAGCTGGGCCTTATCCCGCACACAGGAGGCTGAGGCAGGAAGATCTCCGAGTTTGAGGCCAGACTGGGCTACAATAGTGAATTCAAGACCAGCCTGAACTACCTTCTTTCAAGAAACAAAACAAAACAAAAAACCACCACAGAGACGGGAATATTCTTACAATAACCCAAATCACACCACCCAGGCTCCACTAGGGGAAGTGGCTTCAGCTCCAACTCCGGAACCTCCATGCTCAGCAGTTCTTTGTGCTGTGCTGTGCCGTGGGAGTTGAGGGCTGTAATTATGCACCTGCTGTCATTTAGGGAATAAAGTCCTGCAGTGAGAGGAAGTCATTTCTCAGTCAGGAAGCCAGGACCCATCCTGTGACCCAGATGTCTCTCATCACCTCTCTGGTTGACACTGTCTTGGCAGAGTGCAGCCCCTATGGAAACCAATGCCCTCCTCCCACCTCTGCCACCCCAGGTCCCCGGGGAATCCCTTTCGGGTCAGAGAAAGTGGAAGATGGAAGCTAGACTCTGGCAGCAGACCTTTTCTGGGGTCTTCCCTGGGGGTCCCTGTAGGCTGGGGGTGTCCTGGAGGCTCCAACTTGCCAGTCATTTCCTCCAGAGAGACACTCAGAATGAGACGATCCCAGGAGGGAACCCAGCTGACCCTATGACTCTGCCTGCCATTTCCCATTGCCAGCTTTGGAGATCAAAAGTAGGTTAAGTTTCAGCAAAATCCCCGGAGAGGAAAAACTGGATTCGTGACAGGAGGAGGAACCAAGGAAGGAGGAGCAAAGGCTAGAAATACAAGGTTGCTTTTCAGGGTGGGGAAAATGTTCTGGAACTAAAGACCAAATGGTTTCACAACAGGGTGAATGTACCAAAAGCCACTTGCAATAAATGTTACCACTTGTGTGGAGTGTGGTGGCACAGGTCTGTGAGCCCAGCGCTCTGGGAGGCTGAGGCAGGAAGATCCTGAGTTTGGGCCCAGCCTGGGCAAATCACCAACACAGTGAGTCCCTGTCACAAAATTCAGATTAAGGGGCTGGGGATTTAGCTCAGCGGCATAAGCGCTTGCCTTGCAAGTAGGCAGTCGTGAGTTCGATCCCTGGTACCGATAAAAATGAAAAAGACCAAAAAAAAAAAAAAAAAAAATTCAGATTAAAAAACGGCAAGGGATGTCGCTCAATGAGAAGACCCTGGGTTTGATCCTCAGTAGTGCAGAAAAATTCTGTGCATGTACTATAATTTTTCAAAAGCAAAAACTACATAACTGTTACATCTCTCAACCCCAAAGAGGCTGAATTTTTATTAAGGTTGAACCTCACAGAGTAAGAACCCGGCAAGGTGAGTAGCTAAGACATGGAGCCAGTCTCTTTCCTCTTCCGAACGATACAACACAGAACAATATACGTGCAGTGTTTAATGCATGGGGCTGGGCATGGCGGGGCACATCCGGAATCCCAGCACTTGAGAGGCAGAGGAAGGAGGGTCACCGAAAGTTTGAGGCCAGCTAGTGAGTTCAAGGCCAGCTTGGACTATAGAGTGAGACCCTGTCTCAAAGAGCATTGATGCATGGAAAATAATAAATAATAATAATAAAACATGTACAAGTCACAAAGTGGCACATCTCTGAAACCACAGTTTGGAATCTTCAAGTAACAAGGTTAATGCCTGTTTTTTGTTTTTTGTTTTGTCTTTTATACTTTTTATGGGTACCAGGGATCAAACTCACAACTGCCTGCTTGCAAGGCAGACGCTTATGCCGCTGAGCTAAATCCCCAGCCTAACGCCTGTCCTTTTAGGAGCAGGGGGTTCTGGGGATCGAACCCAGTCTTTGCATGAGCTATATCCCCAGTTCTTTTTTAGTTTTTATTTTGTGATAGGGTCTCACTAAGTTGCTAAATTGCCCAGGTTGGGCTCATTTTTTTTTTTTTTTTTTTTTTTTTTTTTTGGTACCAGGAATCAAACTTGGGACCTTGTGCTTGCCAGGCAGGCACTTATGCTGCTGAGCTATATCCTGGGTTCAAATTTGTGATCCTTCTGCCTCAGCCTCTCAGACTGTTGTGATTATAAGTGTGAGCCATTCTACCTGATTTTTTCAGTGGGTTTTCTACTGCTGTAACTAAATACCACAAACTGGGTGAGTTGTAAAGAATGAAGGTTTATTTATCCCATGGTTCTGGAGGCTGAGAGGTTCGAAGTTGGGGGGTCACATCTAGCCAGGGTCTTTGTTATGGTTTGATAACTAGTGGTCAACTTAATGCCAGCTGGATTACATCAGCATGCATTGAGAGAAGATGCTCCACCTGAGGAGGGTTGCCAGGATAAATAGGTGGAGAAGAAGGGAGGTGTTGAGAAGGATTGAGGCGTTATGGAGGCATTGTTGGTTCTCTTACGAGTTGCTGTCTGAGCTGCTGTCTGTTGGTTCTCCTGGAGAAGCTTTGGTCTTCACATCGAGCATTGCTTCCTGGCTCCGGAGGGGAAGACATGTGCTGCTTGGTCTCCAGGATGAACTTGTCACGCTGCTTCCTGTCACGTACCCGACTGTGCTTGTGGTCGGAAGAGCTCGGGGCCTCCGTGTCGCTGAGGACAGCTGTAGTGCCTTTCAGGACAGCCCGCTCTTTATTGTGTGACTTCTCGGCTCCAGCGTAGAGCCCTCATCCCACTAGCACAGCTCCTTCATCCTGCTGGCATAGACTTTCTGGCTTCCACCGCTGACCCTTGGGTCTTCCCGGCATGAATCCGTAAAAGAGACTGGCGTGAGTCCTTCTTGTGGGCTCTGGACTTCCAGTTGGACTCGTGGAGGCGTTGTCCTGAGCTCTGGGTTTTTATCTGGACTCATGTGGGACATTGCCATGGGGTTTAGACTCTTGACTAAATAATCTATGTCGTTGGTGTTGAGGATAGATTTCCTGCATTCTCCTGTGTTAACCTCCGGTGACCATTATAAAAATATTATAAACTCCATGTCATGACCTGAATTGTTCTCTGTGTACAACCCCTGACTACAACAGTTGTTTTGCTGGTGGCCAACCGAGGTATCCCACAGTGACAGCACAAGCTCAGGTCTGTGTGCTACTTGAGCAAGCCACAGCCCATTGCGTTAGGGCCCACCTTGATGGCCATATTGAGTCTTAATCACCCAGAAAATCCTCACTCTACACGCTAGGGTCACGTTAAGTTTCCACCCTCTTTGTAGTGCACAGTGAGATTAAATTTCATCATGAGATGGCAGGGTCTTTCAAACGATAACAACTTTTCAGAAAAAAAAAAAAAAAGATAAACATATTCGTCTTTGTGAGGCAAGAGGTCACGTGAGGTCTCAGCACAGCTCCTCACCCTGCTGAAGTAGCTTGAAAGCCCCTGGGGAGGGAATGGGTGTGGCCAGGTACCAATAAAATTTTATTTACAAAAACAAACCGGGGTCCAGATTTGCTAGCCCTGATCTCAATCAAAGACTCCGAAGGCTTGAATGTCAGAGACATAGCCTCTCAGACCTTGAGAGTCACACAGCATTTGGCATGAGGAATCCTACTTTGTGAGGTCAAGGCTATTTGCATCACAGGATTCTGGAATGTCACTCTGCAGCCTGAGAGGACAAGAAGCCAGAATTTAGAATTTGGTTGTAAATTCTAAATCACCCAAGCTGGGCTCAAATATGTAACCCTCCTGCCTCAGCCTCCCAGATTGTTGGGATTATAAGCATGAGCCCTCCTATCTGACTTTTTAGTGGATTTCTGTTACTGTAACTAAATACCACAAAAAGAACTTTGTAAATGCCCTGAACATTAAAACTCCTGAAGTATTCAAGTGAGGCAGATTCTGTGAAGCAAGGTCACACATGTGCACGTGCGTGGATGTGCTTGTGTCCAGGGACTGAACCCAGAGCCTCCATGCTGAGGTACACCTCGAGGCCTTTTTTAATTTTTATTTTGAGGCAGGATCTCACTAAGTTGCTAAGTTGCCCAGGCTGAGCTCAAATTTCCAATCCTCCTGCCTCAGCCTCCCTCAATGCTAGAACGACAGGTGTACACTGCCACACTCAAGCCAGAAGTGCTGTGGGTGCAAAATTAACGCCAGATTTCAGAGACTGAGCACAAAAACAAATATATATATAACCATTCAACATGTTTTTATTTATTTGTCTCAAAGTGCCAGACTGGACCCCAGGCCCTCACCCATGCTTTACCATGGTGACTCACCTAAGAATTTTTAAAATATTAATTATGTATTGACGATCAGATGCTGCCTTAAATTTCTGGGTTAAATAAAATATGGTCCCAAAATTAACTTTAAGCAAACTTTTTGTTCTTTTTTTTTTGTGCTAAGTGGCAGGAAAATGCACACTTCTGTTATCCAGGGTGACCCCAGTCCTGGGTGGAACACAGATGTGAGGCTGAGGGTCCAGCTGAGGTCTGAAGAGCAGATGCACAGGGCGTGGTGGTGGCAAATGCCTTTGATCTGGGCACCTGGGAGGCTGAGGCAGGAGTATCCCGAGTTCAGTCCAACCTGGACTACACAGTGAAACCCTCTCAAACAAATGAACAAAAACCAGCTGGCCAATGGGATGCAGGAGCTGGAGGTGGGGCAGAGCGCTCACTGGCCCCCCTCATCATCCATCCGCTTCCCTCCCTCCCACTTCCTCTTTTGACTCTGTTGACCCAGCAGATTCTCCAGACCACAGATTGGGCAATGACCTAACCTCTCTGGCAACTTCCGCCTAGGGCCGGGCTGCTCAAGCTGGGTGGAAGTCGCAGCGGTGCCAACTGGGATCCCACCAAGGGCACCTCTGGAGGACAAGGGTGGCTTTGAGGTCGCAGTGTTTCCTTGGTTTCCTCCTGACATGCGTAGGGGAGCCCCCTGGCTTCCCCTCACCCTTCAGACCTGCAAAACCAGGCGATGGTCAGTGACAGGGGCAGACTGGGCATACAGGGAATAGTGGTGCACATGGCTGACCCCAGCACTTGGCAGGCTGAGGCAGGAGGATCTCAAGGTTGACTCTAGCCTGGGTGACTCAGTGACTCAATGAGACCTGCCTCAAAAGAAATTTAAAAAGGCCTGGGAGGCAGCTCATCATGAGGGCTTCAGTTCACTGTACCCCCACAAACACAGCCAGGCTCACAGGGGAGCGTGGAGAGGCAGTGGGGAAGTCAGGGAGAACTTCCTGGAGGAAGTGGCACCTGGAGAAAGGCAGATGGGGAAGCAGCCGAGAGCACAAAGGAGAGAGGAGGCCAACCAGAGTACAAGCAGACAGAAGACTGGTGCCAGACAAAGATGGAGGAAACCGAGGACCCGGATGGGTCCCAGCCCTGTGCCACTGTGGGACAATCAGCTCGTTCTCTGGAGGAAGACACAGGAAAGGAAGAGATTAGGGAGGATGTGCGGGTCGGGTGGGCGTGGGAGAATGATCTGGAAGGTGGAGGGGGAGGTTATGAGATCAAGGGGGAGACAGAGGCAGGAGGATCGCAAGTTTGAAGCCAGCCTGGGTTAAGAAGTGGCCCTGTCTCAAGCTCATGTAAAAAACCTAAGATGCAGCCCAGAGGTAGTGCCTGCCCTGCACACGGAGGCTCTGTACTCAGTCCTCAGTACTGAGGAGGAGGGAGGGAAGGCGGAAGGAGGGGGGATTTTTTAAAAAATTGATTAAACATTTAAATCATATGTTGGATAAACTGAACCAAATAAAATAGGATTCACTTCATGACTGCTATTTTACATGTTAGCTGTCATTCAGAGTGACATAATGTAAATATATTCGTGTGAATGTAAATACTTCGTGTGAGTGTGTTAACACACACAGCTAATTCTCTGCTTACACTGGGGTTTCACCCAGATGAACCTACGTAAGCCGAAACCAACTCAAATCAGAAATTCATGTATTAGCGGAGCGTGGTGACACACACTTGTCATCATCCTAGCACCTGGGAGGCTGAGGCAGGAGGATTCCTGCAAATTCTAGGTCAGTCCAGGCTGTAGAGTGAGACCCTGCCTCAAAAAGAAACAAAAGCAAAGAAACAAACCCATGTTCCATCCCCAGCAATAAACCAACAAAAACTGAAAAACCAACAAACCTGCCCTCAGAGCACTCCTGCCTGGCCTCAGGAATCCCTGCCAAGCTCACCTGCCAAGCCTCCTCCGCCTCTGGCTGTGCAGCCCTGTGGATGGAGCGCCCTTCAGTCTCCAGGACCCTGACCCAGGGACCCCTGACCGCGCCACCGCGGAGGGCACCACTACTACTGTGCGCAGTGTTTCCTTCGCTTATGTTTATTTTTTTGGTGCTGGAGCTGAACTGAAGGCCCAGTGCACACCAGGCGAGCACTGCCTCGGAGCTGCCCAGCCCCTGCGCTTCTCCTCTTCACGGTGTCATCACTAAAAAGCTCAAAAGCACAGCCGGCCGTGATGGCGCACCCAGTAATCCCAGCCCTTGTGAGGCTGAGGCAGGAGGAGCTTTGCAAATTCAAGACCAGCCTGGACTACAAAGTGAGCCCAAGGCCAGCTCTGAACTGCATAGGGAGACCGGGTCTCAAAAAGAAAAACAAAATAGCACACCTGTGCTCACGCGGGTCCACACCCTTCTCTCACCCGTGCACGCACAGTGTAGGTGGAAATTAGGCATTACAGGCAACACGGCGTCCCCACGTACTTTTATTTCCATTTCACACCGTGCAGAGTCATTTCTAAAAAACGCAGATTAGTCGCTATAGGAGTCCACTGAGCAGCACTCTCGAAAAGACAAAATCGTCCAAACCTGGGTGCAGGGTCACCAGCACCCGACCAGGAGAGGAGTGGGCGTGGCTGCGTGATGGGAACGCGGGGGGGCGTGGCTACGCGAGGGCGGGGGTAAGGGCGGCGATGGGGACCTCTGCCCTGACCCGCTGGAGATGTGCGTGGCTAACATAGCTCATCCTCATCCGGCAGAGCGCATCCAGGCGCCCTTCCTGCGGTCACAACGGTGTCCAGGCTGCAACCACCTAGGGATAATGTCCCTCTTTTCAAAAGTACAAACAAAATAACAGTTTGCAAAGTAAAAATCTCAAATTCTCTTAAGCCACGCCTGGGAGGTGAGTATTGGGTGAATATCTGCCCAGGCAAGGTGACGGCACCTCAATCTTCCGTTTGCTTTTTGCTTAACATCAAAAAACACAAAACAAACGACAAAAGCAAGAGCCAGGCTTCTGACATCTGGAGGCTGAGGCAGGAGGACTCTTGAGTCCAGGAGGTGAAGGCTAGCTTACACAACATAGTGAGATCCTATTTCCAAAAAAATCAAGACAAAAAACTCAATGAAGTAACATTCTGACCTAATGTTTTTCTTTAAATGAACTCACCAAAGATAGGATTGGTCCTCCCATTTTGCCTTTATGGTGAAGAGGTAACTTTTGAGATACTAGTTATTTTTTTTTCCCCAGCTCTCCAAAAAATAAATATACAACTATGTTTGGAAGGCTAGAATGATGCCGCATGCCTGTAATCCTAGCTCTCCGGAGGCTGAGTCAGGACTATAACTGAGTCTGAGGCCAGCCTGAACTGCATAGTGAAACCCTGTCTCCAAAAAAATAAAAAAACAAAGTTAGAATGGTGTTATCTGCACGTGTCCTATGTATTCTATGTGCTCTACTTCCACTTGGCTGGCACACACACTGCTCTATGCAAAGCGTATGTACACCAAAGACATACCCAGAAAATCTGATTGAAAGAAAAAAAAGAAATAAAAAAGAGATGAGAATGTAGCTCAGTGAGAAGACCAAATTGGGGGGAGAAAAAGAAAAAAGAAAAGAAAGAAAAGCTGGTGTGGTGGTGTACACCTGTAATCCCAGCACTCGGGAGGCTGAGGCAGGAGGATCACTCCATGAGTTGGAAGGAGGCCTAGGCTACACAGCACAACCCTTTCTCCAGAAACAGACCCACAAGGAAGGGGGACTGTCCAGGGCACAATGGCCCGGGAGGCCTCCTCTCACACTGATTCACTCTTCTGGGGCATGGTGTCCACCGTGGAGCGCGTGAAAGACCTGGTGTCTCTGTTCAGCGACTCCTCGGTCAGCACGTTGCGCAGGACGCTGGGCAGGGACTTGAGCAGCCGGCCCTGGAAGCCGTGGCCGGCGACCACATAGATGATGGGGTTGATGCAGCAGTTGATGTAGGCGAAGGCAACACACACGGCATCCAGGGCCTTGGTGTTCCTGTAGGTGGCCGAGTTCGGAGAGTGCCAGGCCAGCAGGATGCCCGTCACCTGGTAGGGCAGCCAGAAGACAAAGAAGCTGCTCACCACGGCCACCACGACCTTGACGGTCTTGGCTGAGCGCGTGGCCTTGCGGCTCCAGGTCCGAAGCAGCAGGAAGGTGTAGCACGCAGTGAGCGTGATCAGCGGCACAATGAAGCCCACGACCAGCCGCACCAGGGCCACGGCCCTCTCCTTGGAGATGTCCCGGCCATAGTCAGTGACGCAGTACACCTTGAAGGAGAAGTGCTCGTTATGTGTTCTGCGGTACAGGAAGGATGGGCTGGACAGCAGCAGTGCCAGGACCCAGGCCACCCCACAGGCTGTCCAGGCCAGGCAGCCACCCCGGAAGCGCTGGCACCAGATGGGGCTGAGCACCAGCGCCAGGCGGTCAGCGCTGATGGTGGCCAGCAGCAGGATGCTGGTGTACATGTTGAGCAGGATGAGCGAGGGCAGCACTTTGCAGGCAGTGTCGCCGAAGTACCAGTGGTTGAGGTGAACGGTGGACACAAGCAGGATGGGCAGTGCCAGGCAAGACAGGAGGTCGGCCGCCGCCAGGTTGAGAAACCAGATGGCGTTGATGTGGCGCCGGGCCTCGCACGCCGTCACCCAGACCACCAGAGCGTTGCCCGGCACGCCCACCAGGAACACCACCACCATGATGACCACAGCGACGAGGTCCCCAAAGGACAGCCTCTCCACGTAGTTGTCCACGAAACCGTCGGGGAGAAAGGTAGAGTTGTAATCGTAATCGTAGCTCACCGTGACCATCTAAGCAGAGGAGAGAGGTGGCAGGGTCAGTGTGCCCCCTGTGCCCAGCAGCCCGTGCCCAGCAGCGTGCTTGATGCCCCACCACCTCTTGGGGTCTCAGCCTTCCCAGGCCTAGGGAAACTGAGGCCAGGAGTGCACTGGATGGTGTGGCATTTATTCAGACATTGACAGGCTTCCTTCCTCACGGTCTCCCTCTGCCACCTCCCCCGGAAGCCCCTGGGCTTGATCGCACCTCCCTCAGCAGCCAAAGGGTTAAGTTCAGCTCCTTTCTAGTGCGTGAGACAGCTGCCCCTTTTAAAGGGGCTTTGTTTTGTTTTGTTTTGTTTTGAGACATGGTCTGACTGTGTAGTCCAGGCTCTGCATGAACTCACTGTGTAGCCCAGGCTGGCCTTGAATTCCCAGCAGTCCTCCTGCCTCAGCCTCCCAAGTGCTGGAATGACAGGTGTGTGCCACCACGCCCAGCTTGTTTTGCTTTGCTTTGGAGTTTTGTTTGGTTTTGTGCACTACAGAGACGTTGACCCAAGGCCTCACACATGCAAGGCAAGCACTCTATCACTGAGCTACATCCCAGCACTAGATTTTTAGTGTCACCTGCCAATGGGTGTGACAGTAATGGGAGGCTTTCCAGGAATATGAGTCAGTATGTCATCCTGCTTTCCTGTCTTGTACCCACACAGGCACTTGGTCATCCTTGGGCTCCATCTTCCAGTGGCTACTCAAGAAGGCCAGGGCGCCCAGTGCTGCCCTGCTTACCCGCTTACCCGCTTACGTCTGCAATCACAGACGTAAATAATATTTTAATGCAAAGAACCAAAATGAGTGTAAAGAAAACTCATGGCGGGGGCCGGCTTTAGCCCAGCGGTTCCTTCCAGTCTGGCTTCCCAACCGCCCGGGCCGATTGGTCCGGTGGTTCGAGACCCGCGGGCGCTCTCCAGTCCTTTAAAAAAATAAAATAAAATAAAAAAAGAAAACTCATGGCGGAAAAAAATCCAGTTTGAATCAGCGCCTGTTGCTGCTGTTCGCTTTCGGAACCTGCATTTTTGTGCAAGAGGACCCTGGTTTGCAATTCGCCTGCGGTTTGCATTCTCAGACCTGGGGGTGGGGGTGGGGTGAGGGGTTGCACAGGAAGATGACTATGTGACACAGTGAGCACACACATTGAGCAACTCGAGTGGAGCCCCTCCTGGGCGCCCCTGCTCTGGGACTTGTTTGTCTATTTAGGGTCTTACTAATGTCCCCACTGCTAAGTGCACCAGGCAGGCCCAGTGCAGAGGGCTCCTTCTGCTGCCACAGCCTCAAGTGGCCCTGGGCCGGGAGCACTGATTCATCCATCCTCGTCCTCTGGGACCATCCCTACCCAAGCTCTGTCTTTGCTACTCACAGCCTCTTGTGAGCCGGGCAGGCCACCCGTCCTATCTGTCACCACCTGGAAAACTCCATGTTTCTGGAGGCCTCGTCAGAAGCAGAGTCAGAATGTTTGGGCACAGCCAAAGAAAGAGTGAGGAGCAGGACACCCAGGAGGCTGAGGCAGGAGGATCACTGCGCGTTAGAGGCCAACCTGGGCTGCATAGTGAGTTCAAGACCAGTCTATACTGGGCAGTAAAACACTGTCTCAAAAAACAAAACAGAAAGCCAAAACCAAACAGTCAGATAAACAAAAACCACTCAGCAAAAGAAAGGGCTATAGAGGGAGGGAGCTAAAGGGAGAGAGGGAGGGAAGGAGGCAGGGAAGCGGGGAGAGGAAGCCAGGGCTGGATGGCTCAGAACCCGGTGCCAGCCCTTGGGGCTCCGTAATATTCCTCCAATTTCCCATGCTTAAGATTCCCCATAATCAAATAAAGGACAGAAAGCCCCTGAGCTGAGCGCTTCTTCCCAGACTCGGCTGGGCGCCATCCTGACGGGAGAGGAAGGCTGCTGGGGACAGGAAGGCAGGTCTGGGTCACAGGTGCCAAGCACCGCAGCAGGCTACCAGCGACACCCACGGGCTGGGCCTTGGCACAGAGCGACACCCATTGCCAGCCCTTTGTGTTTTTTTACCCTGAGACAGGGAATCTCTAGGAGAGTAAGCTTCCCAGGCTGGGCTCAAACTCGGGATTCTCCTGCCTCAGCCTCCTGGAGCGCTGGGACTGCAGGCCTGTGCCACCAGGCTTGTCTTGAGCCACTCTCTCTTCATTTCTAGTTTCCACCTGTGGCCCAAAGTCAGCCAGGGCTGTCCAAGGGCGTGGTGACAGTGTGAGTCTGGACAAGGAAAAGCCCGGGTGGGCTGATGGGTTAGGTCACTGGAGCAGAGTGACTCAGCCACCCACTGGCACGAGCGACTGACAGATGCCCTGGTGGGGAGAACTATGAAAATGCAAAGCCAGTGACACAGCCTGGCACTTAGGTCATAGGATCGTACAGATATACGATGTCCAGGAGGGGCACTGTGAGAGAAAGGAAGCAGACTCGGGTGCCAGGGCCCAGGTGGGGCACACTGGGGTGGCTGCTTCAGGGGCCTGGGGCTCTTTCAGGAATGGTAGAGATAGAGATTTTATGAAGTCGATGTGGCCTGCCTGTAATCCCAGCACTCGGAAAGGAGGCTGAGGCAGGAGGCTCTCCAAAAGTTCAAGGCCAGTGGACTACACAGCCAGACCCTGTCTCAAATGAAAGAAAGAAAGAAAGAAACTAGTGAGACTGTGGTTATACAACACTGTAAATATAGGAAATGCCACTGAATTGTACATTTTTTTCATCTTTTTGAGACAGCATTTCACTACACAGTTCAGGCTACTGCCCTTGAACTCACAACAATCCTCCTGCCTCAGCCTCCTGAGAGCTGGGATTACAGGCGTGCACCAGCACGCTGTGCTAAGTAGTGAGTTTACTCAAAAGAGAAAGTCAATGTCTGCCACACACATGGGAGACCCCATACAGAACTAGAGCAAAAGGTCAGCCCCCTCTAGAAGGTGTCACCAGGGAGACAGGCCGGACAACAGTGTCACGTCACGTGGTGACTTCCCAACATCCATCACCGTTAGGCTTCTGGTGGTGACATCCTGGATTATAAGAAACAGACTCTGAAGGCTTGGGGGTAAAGGGACACAAGATCTACACTTCCCTCACAAAAACTGTGAGGAAATGATGGGGGGCAGACAGGTAGATGCATAGACAGTGGGTAAAGAGATGCTACAATCAGGGGCAGTGGGTGCCTGCATACAGATAGATGCGTGATAGAGCCACAGATGACAGCCCAGATGCAGGCCCAGCCTGGGCCAGCAGCCCCTCAGCTACCCACCCCACTGCCCAGCCCCCACCCTTCCTTCCCATCAGCCACCTAGGCCCAGCAGGTCCTTAGGCTCTTGAATGTCCCTTCGGAGGTGACCCAGGGTTGCAGGATGACTCAGAACCCAAAAGGCAAAGTGGGAACCCCAGCCCTGCTCTCATTCCAACCAGCTGACAAACGCCCCTCCGGTAGTGACCTCACCCTGTCTCTCCAGCCTGCTGACTTTGTAAAGCCAGAAAAGAACATAGTGAAGCCAGCACATTGCCGTTACCAGGCTCTTCCCAACTCAAAATACTCTCCCTATGTGGGTTGCCACAGGGTACCAAAAAAAGTTGGGACTGGTTGAGTTCAAGATGGTCCAACTTGGCAGTGGAATACTACACAGCCATCAAAAAGAATGAGGAGCCAGGTGTGGTGGTGCACATCTGTCAGCCCAGTACTCTGGGAGGCTGAACCAAGAGGATCTCAAGTTTGAGCAAGTTGGGCAATTTAGTAACTCAGTCATATCTATCTTTAAAAAAAATTCTAAGGGATGGGGATGCCAGGCATGGCAGTGCACACCCATAATCTCAGCACTTGGAAGGCTGAGGCAGGAAGATTGCTGTGAGTTCAAGGTCAGTTTGGGCTACGAAGTGAATTCAAGGCCAGCCTGAACTGCACAGTGAAAACTTGTCTCAAAAAGATACAAAGGAAAAAGAGGGGATGGAAAGGGATGGGGCTATAGCTTAGTGCAATGCACCTGATTTAATCCCAAATATCACACACACACACACACACACACACACACACACACACACACACACATGCGTGCGCGTGCACAGAGGAAGTTAATTTACTGGTGTTAAAGGAGACCTCCAAAGAAAAACCCCCCAGATCCTGGGGTAAAGGAGAAAATCTAGGACAGAGTGTGGGCAAACATGGTGTCTAGAAAAGGGGAAACTGCTGTCCCAGGGTGTGTGTGTGTTTGTGTGTGTGTACAGCAGCACAGGAAGTTGTATCAGTGGCTCTCCCTGGGGAGGCAGGGAAGAGAGTTCGGGGGAACTGGATTAAAAGGCTGCTTGTTAGGAGATTGAGCCCAGGGCCTCGGCAACGAGCTACACCCCCAGCCCTTTCTATCATTTTTTATTTTGAGATAGGTTCTAGCTAAGTCACTAAGTTAGCCACATTAGACTCAAACTTGCGACCCTTCTGCTTCAGCCTCCTGAACAATGGAATTACGGGTATGCACCACAACACCTGGATAGTCACGCTCATTTTAATAGGAGGCCCTGCCAGGCATAGTGGCACATGCTCGTAATCTCTCAGCTAGGTGGGAGGCTGAGGCAGGAGGATCGCCGGGACACAGGGCCTGCACACACAGGCAAGTGCCCGGATGCAGAGCCACACCTCAGCCCTATCTGTGGAGACCCAGCTGCAGGGTTTCCTGCCAGGGGAAACTTCTGGGGTCCCAGCCCTGTGGGGTGACTTTGCAGCTTTTTTCTTTCTGTTTGGTACTGGGGATTGAACCTACTCTGACCTACAGCTACAGCCCTTTTATTTATTCATTAATTTTTTTTGAGACGGGACTCTCACTAGGTAGCCCAGACTGGCCTCAAATTTGGCCTCAGATTCCTGCCTCAGCCTCTCAAGTGCTGGGATTACAGGCGTGCACCACCACACCTGGCTTTTAATTTTTTTATTCTGAGACAAGGTTGGGCTAAATTGCTCAACTGCCCAGCTGGGCTCCAATTTGTAACCCTCCTGCCACAGCCTCCTAGAGTACCAGGATTACAGACCGCAGCACCATACCTGGCCGCATCGCATTGCATCCCTGGAGTGTAAGAGACTGGGATGAGGACAAGGGGACGGAGGGGACATGGAGGACCGGGTGAGGGAGGAAGGAAAGGAGAGACACGCAAGGAGGTGGTGGGGACAGAGAAAGGGGCCCACTCACCATGTCCTGGGCACCTAGGGTCCTGGGCTCTGTAGCAGCTGGAGGCTCAGTGGCTGTGGTTTTAAAGCCCCATGGGCAGAAGCAGATAGGAGGAAATGACCGCTCTTTCGTCCCCTGGCGTCACTGGTACTCACAGGACACCCAGGATGGGGCGTTGCATGGGGCCCACACCCAGTCACAGAGAGTGGATGGCTTGGCCAGCAGAGAAAGCCCTGACCCAAGAACAGAGGAAGCCAGTGGACGGCCAGGGCTCAACTCCCCCAGCCCCAGTCTCCTCATGGGAGGACATCTCTCTCTGCTGGTGCTCGGTTCTGGGGAAGAAAGCTCAAGGGCCCAGTGAGCCCGGCTTGGGGCCATAGAGACAGAGCCTGTGACCCTTGTTCGCCCCAGGTTGCTGTGGGGAACAGAAAGGTTAGGCAAGGTTGAGGTAGTGGCCGATCTGTGGCTTTGCTGTTAAATCCTCCCAGAGTCTTGTGATAAGAAGGGGCCTCCACCAGCCGCAGCCACCGGCTTAGAAATGGCTCCATCTCTCTCTCTCTTTCTCTCTCTCTCTGTCTCTCTCTCTGTCTCTCTCTCTCTCTCTCTCTCTCTCTCTCTCTCTCTCTCTCTCTCTGTCTCGCTCTCTCTCTCTCATCTCCATCTCTATCATCTCTAACTCTGTCTCCTTCCCTGTCTCTCTCTCTCTCTCTCTATGCCTCTCTAGTAGCAGGCATCAAACTCACAGCCTGGCACCGGCTCAGCCACATCCTTATTACCAAAGTCGCACCCCAGGTGCCCGCTGTGCCTCTGGACCCACATTTGGACAATGTCTCCGCGACGTCGGCAGACGTGGCGGTCTTGAGCTTTGCAGGGTGCAGGATGCGTTGCTTGGTCGGGCTTTCCAAGGTTCCGGGGATTCCAGCTCCGCAGGCGTGCTGTGTTGTTCTACCGTTGGCCTCAAGAGGGCGCCTGAGAACCAGACCGAATCACTAGGATTTTGGTGGTGGTGTGTGTGCGCATGTGTATGCGTGTTTTTTGTTTTATGCGTGTGTTTTGAGACAGGGTCTCACTATGTAGTTCAGGCTGACCTTGCACGCATTATGTAACTCAGGCTGGCCTCGAACTCACAGCAATCCTGCTGCCTCAGCCTCCTGAGGCAGATCTAAGTGAAAAATTTGCCCATACTGGATTCAAATTTGGGATCCTCCTCCCTCAGTCTCCCATGGAGTGCTGGGATTAGTCTTGCATCACCACGCCCAGTTTGTTTTGTGCTTTCAAATAGGGCTGCAGAACTTTAAATTTATACAAAGGAAGGTTAGTGGTGCATGCTTGTAATCCCAACACCCTAGGAGAACCACAAATTTGAGCCCAGTTTGGACAATTCAGTGAATTAGGAAGACAATGTCTATTTCTTTTTCTTTTTTTTTTTCTTTTTTTTTTTTTTTTTTTTTTTTTTGTCTTTTTGAGGTAGAGTCTCCTCTCTATACAGTTCAAGCTGGCCTTGAGCTCACTTTGTAGCCTAGGCTAGTCTCAAACTCGCAACGATCCTCCTGCCTCAGCCTCTCGAGTGCTGCGATTACAGGCGTGAGCCACCACACCCGGCTGACAGTGTCTATTTCAAAAGGCTGGGAAAGGTAGCTCAAGGTGAGGGCCCTGCTTTAATAGTACAAAAAACATTACACACACACACAAAAGAAGCCAAAAAGCCTGTGACCATGTGATAACCCTCATTTTGAACCCTCAGTCACCAATCCCAGGCAGAGACCACGCCAGGAGAAGGAGAAGAGCTGAGTGGTGACAGCCACCACCAGAAGCCCAGAGCCTGCTGAAGGGTGGACTCGAGACGTCAGGAGCAGCATGCTGTGGAGCAGCAGTGACAGCACTTGGCCCCTGCAGCCCTCCCTGGCCTGTCCAGCTTCCCAGGGCTCCAGTGGGCTGTGGAGAAACTGAGGCCCATCAGGCTGAAGGCCTCTCAGAAAATGTCACTGCCCACAAGGATGATCATAACTCAGGAAGCTGAGGCAGGAGGATCATTGTGAGTTTCCAGCCAGCCTCAAAGACCAAAGTAATAAAAGTAACAATAACATCAAATAACAAAGTAATCATGACAATAATGATGGTGACAGCTCCACCTACAGATGGCCCTGCACCAGGTGCCACTCCAAGCCCCCCATGGTGACCACAGCAGGCAGAGGTGACAGTCACCAACTAGGACAGAATGCAGGAAGGGAGCTTGCATTGGTCTGACTCTGACAATTCTAGAAGTTGCTAATACCAAAGTTGTAAGAGTGAGATTCTAAAATATCAATTCTAAGATTGTCTGGGTTTTTTTTTTCTTTTTTCTTTTTTCTTGTTGTTTTTTTTTCCCCCGGTACCGGGGATCGAACTCAAGACCACCTGCTTGCAAGGCAGGTGCTTATGCCACTGAGCTAAATCCCCAGCCCGGGTTTGTTTTTTGTTTTTTGTTTTTTGTTTTTTCTTTCCTTAATTTTAAAAATTTATTTAGAACACAAGAAAATTCACTCTTTTTAGTATATAGCTCTATGAGGTTTTTTGTTTTGTTTCTTAGGTTCAGGGTTGAACCCAGGGCTTTTGCACTGAACTATATTTCAGCCCTTTCTGTTTTTTATTTTGACAAGATTTCTCTCAATTGCTAAGTTGTTCATGTGGGGCTGGAACTTGCAATCTTCCTGCCTCAGTCTCCCAGAATGCTGACACTATAAGCCGGTGTCATCAGCCCTGGGTAATTTTATGAGTTTTGTTTTGCTTTGGCTTTTTTTTAGGGGGGAGGGGGCTTTGATTTTTTTGAGACACGGTCTCACTTGTAGCTCAGGGTGATCTTAAGCCCACTACAAAGGCCAAGATGACCTCAAACTTTTGGGAACCCTCTTGCCTCAGCTTCCCGAGTTCTGGCATGTGCAAACACACCCAACTTAGTTTGATGAGTTTTGACAAATCATAAGATTGTATAAGCGCCAATTATTAAGGTGCAGAATAGTTACATCACTCCAGAAAATTCTCTCAGGCTGCTTCTTTTTTAGTTAACCTTTGTCCACCTCAGAAATCTCTGGTAATCCTTGACTTATTCTCCACTGCTTTAGTTTTGCCATTTCTGGAAAGTCATTGGAATGAGATCACAATTATATAGCCTTTGGAATCTGACTTTTTTTTGTTTTTTGTTTTTTGTTTTGCGGAACCAGGGATCGAACTCACAACCCCATGCTTGCCAGGCAGGTGCTTATGCTGCTTAGCTAAATCCCCAGCCTGTAATCTGACTTCTTTCATACAGCATGATACACTTAAAATTCACCCATGCTTTAACATATGTCAAAGTCCTGACAGCTCTAATGCCAACTAATCAGGAGGCAGAAGGCTCGTATGTTCAAGTCCAGCCTAGAAAACCCAGTAAGGCCCTGTCTCTAAATTTTAAATCAAAAAAAAATTTTTTTTTGTCTGTTTGAGACAGAGTCTCACTAACCAGTCTCAGGCTGGTCTTGAGCTCACTTTGTAGCCCAGACTGGCCTCAAATTTGCAACAGTCCTCCTGCCTCAGCCTCCCAGGTGCTGCAATTACAGGCATGTGGCCAAAACTTTTGAGATTATGCAATCCAGGCTGGCCTTGGACTTACTGAGTAGCTGAGGCTGGCCTTAAATACATAACAACCCTCCTGCCTCAGCCTGCCGAGTCCTGGGATTGCAGGGGTGTGTCACCACAACCGGTTCAAAATTAAATGTTTAAAAGGGGCTGAGAAATAGCTCAGTGTGAAGGCCCTGGTTCAGTGACCAGCACTGGTTACGTGGGGGGATTCGGGCAGTGTCACTGAGGATGTAGCACATGTTTACTATCCCTTCTTGCTAGAATCTATACCTAGATTTGTTGTCCCCGTATGTTGACTCGCAGGCTTGGGCCTCTGCCCCTATTGCTTCTGGGAGGTGGTGTGGACACGAAGGAGAGAGGCCCGGAAGGGGCCAGAGTTAGGTCACTGAGGGCCTGCCCTGTCTCTCGGCTTGGCAGCCACCATGAAGCAGAAGCCTTCCCCAGCCACTTCCCTCACTGACTGAACCCTCTTCTCCTTATAAGGTGACTGCCTCAGGGATTTTGTCACAGTTTTGGAAAACAGGTGTCACGTGGCAGTGTGTGGCACTTGGACTGGCTGGAAGTTGGTGGAACCCAGGTGCCATCTTGGTCAGAGACGCAGGGAGGACAAGGAGCTGGGTGAGCCAGGGTCTCAGGCCATGGCCACCGAGCCACCATCCCAACTTCCACACAGATGGTACAGGGAGCTAAGCTCAGTGTCATTCCAGTTGCTACTACTCTAAGTCTCAGTGGTTCCTCTACCTCCCAAATAATTGCAAAGGGCACAGTCAACCCCTGCAGGGGAAGCCAAGCGAGTTATTATAATCCCAAATATTGAGTGCAGTTATCCAAGTATTATAATCCCTCTTCCAGTTTTCCCCACAATGTAAAAAGTTATATTTGTAATCCCATTGAGACATTATTGGAGTCTCAGCAAGTCAATTCCAATGCAACCCAGGGCGAGAATAAAGACACCAAGACATATTCCAAGTTAAGGATAGCCAAGGGGTCCTAAATCCAGTCCCCGTGAGGATGTGTGGACAAAGGCCTGATCCTAGGCCTCTCCCAGAATTTATTATCCTGTGAAGAAAGGGGGTGGCTCAGGGATGAGTGACAGTGAGGATGGAGGGAATTACATGAGTAATTTGAGCTGGCTGGCCAGGTAGGAGAAAGGCATCTCTGCAAAATGCAGAGATAAGGATATGCAGAAGGATCAATTTGCATAATTCAATTGAGGTAACAACTGGATAGTTTTAGGAGGTGATTGCTTCCGTTTCAGATAAGTAAACTTTTGTGCTCAGGGGAGTCATAGCTCTTTACCTTGAGGCTCACACCCAGTTGACCTTCCTGGAGCTGTTGGCTCTACCATCCCACTGTGCTCATATCTTTTACAGAGAACACTAAGCAGGTAAACAGGAGACTGTCTGATGGCTTTAGAGATTACATATGAGTACCTCAGCTAGCCTTATTTGCAATACTTAGAGCCAGTTGAAGAGAGAAGGAAATGCCATAGCCAGCTCTGTTCACATCAGTATAAGGAAATCAGTCTCCATATAATCAAAGTTGCAGCAGTTGTTCTGCATTCAAAGGAAGTTACTGGAGTTGTCTCCCACAGTCAGTGGCCAGAAGGAGGGAAGCAGACCCAGGCATCTTATTCCCTTCCTCAGCACGGACCTTTGCACTGCCAGGCATACTGTGTTGTTAAAGCTGGAAACTGATCACACATGCAGTGCTGGGGCGTGTCCACCCCAAGAACAAAGAGCACCCGGCCAAGTCACATAAAAATGCTGCTTCAGACTAGGGATTTAGCTCAGCGGCATAAGCACCTGCCTTGCAAGCAGGCGGTCGTGAGTTCGATCTTCTGGTACCAGAAAAAAAAAAAAAAGAAAGAAAGAAAGAAAAAAAAATATTTAAAAAGTAAATAAAATAAGTAGGTTTAAACAAACAAGTCTCAAAGACCTAAAAGGATTAGTTTATCACTATGCAAGGTCAGATGCTGCTTCTGTAGCTCCTGCTCTTGCCACTGCTGTCAGGAACATGTGGTTGTGGGGTTCCAGGGGGTGGCAGGAGACAGTGCCAGAAGCCTGCAGCTTCTTACTTTTGCACATGTACCATGTCCCTGCTTTAGCTCCCAGCAGCTCTGCCAATGCAAGGAGGAAGGAGGTGGGCTTCATGGTGATATGGGCAGAAAAATGACGGACTCCAAAAAATTTTTAAAAAGCATTTTATTAGCTGAGCTCAGTAGCGACACTGTCCCTGATGGCAGCCAGGAAAGTGTGCGCCAGAGACAGGGGCTGCAGGGAGTTATAAAGTAGCAATGCACAAGAGGAGGGGTCAGGGTCTTAGGATCAGTTTGTCCCCATAAAAGGAACCAGGGAGGCGGGGAAGGGTTACATAGTGGGTATGTTACAAGGTTGCAACTTAACTGGCTATTACACAAGTTTTACAGGAAGAGAACAAGTTATAATAAGTACAGCACATTTTGGGTTTTTGAGCTTATAACACAGGGATGTTATGGTTTCTGTTTAAATGACCCCTCAGGCCTCATGCGGTCATTGAGGGCGGGCCTTTCAAAAGTGCCTGAGTCTAGCGTTTGTGATTGGTTCATTGTCTAGCACTGGGATTGGCGGTGTGAGCGCTGCAATGGCCCAGGGGCAGGGAGCTGGCATACAATATAAGGGAGGGAAGGAGGGCGCTTTCCTCCATTGCTCTTTCGCTCTTGCCACTTTTGGTGTCTGCCACAGCTGCCATGAATGGCTGCTCCTCAGCCACGCCACCCTGCCTTGGAGCCAGTTGAATAGGGACTGAAACTTCCAAAAACTGTAAGCTAAATGAACCTTTCCTTCCTTCGTTTTGGGTATCAGGTATTTTATATCAGCAACAACATAAAAGTAACCAAGACAAGGGGTCTCTGATGACCTCTGCCTCTGCTACATTGGTGTTGATATCAGATGCCTACTTCACCTGCACGTTGTTAGTTTTGTATAAAGAACAGCAAAAAAAAAAAAAAAAAAAAAATTAAGTGATAGATCACAATGTGTTACCACTTATTCACCCACCACTATGCCCTTAAGATCCATGTTTTTGGGGGGGTTTTTTGTTTGTTTGTTTGTTGGTACCAGGGATTGAACTCATGACCTCGTGCTTGCCAGGCAGGCACTTATGCCACTGAGCTATATCCCCAGCCCTAAGATCTATGTTATTATCTGGGCATGATGGGGTACGCAGGCAGGAAAGGGTGGACAGAACCACACTGGAAACAGCAGTCCAGGTAGCTGAGTCCCCAGGTCCAGTGCTCCGCTTCTCCAAAAGCAGCCTGAGACACCCAGACATAATGTGACTCAAGCACCCCGTGGTCCAGTGAAGTTAGCACAAAATCATTCATTCACAGGGGCTAGGGTGGAGCTTCGAGTGTGTGAGATCCGGGGACCCATGCCCAGGGCCAAAAATGACAACAGGGTTGGGGTGGAGTGGGGGAACTATGCCAGTGCACACCTGTAATCCCAGCACATGGGAGGCTGAGGCAGGAGAATCACTGCAAGTTTGAGGCCAGCCTATTCAAGGTCAGCCTAGACTGCATAGTGAGACCCTGTCTCAAAAAACAAGATTCCTGCGCCCTCCCTATAAACACCCAGCTGATCCAGGGAAACACAGGCTGTGATGACAGCCATGGAGGAGAAACGCACCTGGGTGCCTGTGGGGCTTGGTGTGCCACTGACCTTGCAGGTCTAGGACCAGAGATCTGCTCACAGGTTCAGAGGATGGCGGGACCCAGTGTGGCATCTAGGGGTGTCTCCTTCTGAGGGCGGAAGCCGTGGTTGACTCCCTATGGTCTTGTTTTGAGGTCCTGTATGGTTTTGTTTTGTTGGGTTTATTCTCTTTTGTTTTGTCTGATTATGTTAAATCCATTGGCAGGAGCAGCTGTTTCAAAGACAGCAAGATATATTACAGTAGCCATTTGGAATTTACCATGGTCTTGTTTTGAAGTCCGTTATTGTGTTCATTGTTTTGTTTTTGTTTTTTATTCTATTCTGTGCTGTTTGAGTTTTACTATGTTCAAAGGTATCTGCAGCTATTATGAAAAAGGCATTATGATTATGGTAACTATTGCTGATTTCATATTGTTTCGAAGTCCTGTATCATTTACACTGGTTTGTTTTGATTGGTTTTATAGAGTTTTATTTTCCTTGCTTTTATCCTCTTTAAAATAAATTTTTAAAAAATGGTTACCCAGGGGCTGGAGATTTAGCTCGGCGGCATAAGCGCCTGCCTTGCAAGCAGGCAGCCATGAGTTCTATCCCCAGTACCGATAAAAAGGAAAAAGACCAAAAAAAAAAAAAAAAAAGGTTACCCTACACATGACCTCTCCCAGAGACTGTGTGGCTTTTGCAGAGCAGGGTGGCCTGGTTCCATGCTATTTTCTCAGGAAAATAGCCCATGGCAATCACATGGCCTTCAGTGATCCAACCCACACCATCTCAGGCGAAGAAGAGTTACTGTATCTGGTCCACCTTCAAGAAGAGAAGAGTGAGATGCTGCCTCTCGATAGGAATACAAGGAATGTCAAAGAATGAGTGAACATGTTTTAAAACCACCCTGATCAGATCAGGCATGGTGGCACACATCTATGATCCCAGTACCCCAGGAGGCTGAGGCAGGAGGATCAAAAGTTCCAGGCAAGCCTGGGCAACTCAGTGATTTAGTAAAATCCTATCTCAAAATAAATAGATAAAAGGGCTGGACTGTACCTGAGTGCCCAAGACCTTTGGTTCAATCTCAATATACCTCAGAAAAAGCAACCATATTGTACCCATTTTATTGCTTAAACGTGGGTTACCTCCAAGCCTCTGTGACCAGTAGCATCTCACCTGCGTCCCTGTGGATTTCCTAGGCACACATATGGGTGCCTTCGAGGGGAATGACCTCAGTCCAGTGCCTCCACCTGATGCCAAGGGCTCCAAACTCCTTTGCTCACTCCGTCCCCCCACCTCTGCTTCTTCCTTCTGGACAGTAAATTTTACCATACCCTTTCCCTCCCACCTACTGGCTCTCTGCCTCTGCTCTTTATTACATTAAAATCTGTTAAAGGGCTTTTTGGGGTTGAGGAGGGTACTCAGGGTTGAACAAAGATCTTTGCACTGAGCTACATCCCAGGCCTTCCCCTACTTTTTTTTTTTTTTTTTTTTTTTTTTGGTATTGGTAATCAACTGAGACCTTGTACTTGCCTGGCAGGTGCTCTGCTAATGAGCTATATCCACAGCCCCCTCCCCAGCTGCTTTTTTTTTTTTTTGTCTTTTGAGACAGGTCTTACTACGTAGTACAAGCTGGCCTTGAACTCATTACATAGTCCAGGCTGGCCTCAAACTCATAGCAGTCCTCCTTGCCTCAGTCTCCTGAGTGTTGGGATCACAGGCATGTGCCACCACACCCAGCTCATCCTCCTTTTGAGACAGCATCTTGCTAAATCACTACCAAACTGTGCTAGAACTTGATGATTCTCCTGCCTCAGCCACCCAGTGCTAGCATCACAAGCGTGGTCCACCATGCCCAGTTTAAATGGCTTTAAAAAAAAAAAAAAGGAAATAGCATGATAAAACTTTAAGTGACAGGATGCTCCTGGCAATTAAGCTAAAACTGAGGATATGAAACTGAAAGACTACACTAAAGAGCCTCCTTGGAAACCCTAAGCTGTAGCTGGCCTCCCACACGCTACTTTCTGCAGCTGCCCTGAGGTGTAGCTGATGCACTTGAACAGCCTGCATTCGAAATGCAGTGCCTCCAGGAAATTACCAGTCTGTTCAACAAACTTCCCACGGCCTGGGAGGACTCTTTCAGGAGACTGGGGAAATTGCCACCACCAACCAGGCTGCAGTCCCCAGTCTCACCCTGCTGGTGTCACCAGGTCAGTGGTTCTGAAGCAGGAAGACCTTTACACCTCTTGGGATCCAAGGTCAAACTGATTTCATAATAATTCAATGACATTGTCTGGTTATTTGTTTGTTTTTGCTTTTATTTTTCATATTGGGGGAGGGGGCCTTTGCACTGAGCTACATCTCAGCCTTTTTTTTTTTTTTTTTTTTTGTCTTTTTCCTTCTTATCGGTACCGGGGATCGAACTCACAATTGCCTGCTTGAAAGGCAGAAGAAGCTTATGCCGCTGAGCTAAATCCCCAGCCCCTCAGCCTTTTTTAAAAAAAATTATTTATTTATTTTCAGACAGCACCTTGATAAGTAACCAAGTCACTCAGGGAAGGCTGAAATTTTCTCTATCCTCCTGTCTCAGCCTCCCAAAGACCTGGGATTACAGCATGCAATACCACTCTGGTATTTATTGTCTGTTTTGAGACAGAGGCTCGCTAAATTGCCCAGGCTGATTCTGAACCTGGGATCCTCCTGAATCATTTTAAGAGCATGAAAGAAGCCTGAGACCAGCGCGACTGAAGATTTCTGCTTTGAGGGCAGCTGAGGTGAGTCTGAAGGAGGCACCTAAGTTCCCCCTGCTTCACAGGCAGGCCTTGCCCAGGCCCCTCTCCCCTCAACCCTGCAATGCCTGCGGATGCCTGAGAATTAAGAGCCTGACGGGTAGAGCAGGTTCTTTCACCGAAGTGGACGGGCGTCCTCTAGTGAAAATCACAGGTATTGCTCGGCAGCACAGAATTTCCCTGCTGAGTGATTTCACAATTGACTAAGATTTCAGAGCATGTATGTATTATGTATGTATGTTTTTTATTTTTATTTTTTGGTCTTTTTCCTTTTTATCGGTACTGGGGATCAAACGCACGACTGCCTGTTGCAAGGCAGGCGCTTATGCCGCTGAGCTAAATCTCGAGCCCCCTTGTATGTTTTTAAACAGGGTCTCACTATGCAGCCTAAGCTGGCCTCGAAGCCTTGGAGGTCCTCCTGCCTCAGCCTCCCAAGAGGTGGATTATACGCATGAGCCACCATGCTTGGATGAGCATACAAACTTTAAACCCTGCAGCATGCCTCCTCTCATGAAAATTCATACACATACACACACGGTCACAGACACAGCCGCAAACACATTTTCATAGACACAGTCAATCAAACACACATAGATCCACATGCACACACACACACACACACACACAAGTGTTGTCACACAAAAGCACATCCTCTCTGGGTGTGGTGGTGCATTCCTGCAATCCTAGTACTTGAGAGGCTGAGGCTTGGGGCTAGCCTGAACTATATAGCAAGACAAAAAACAGCAAACAAAACCAACACAAAAAACAGCAACAACAACAAAAAACACCCTACAGACACACTCTTACAAACACGGACACACTTTCACATAGTGCAACACTAAAAAGAGCACATCAATGACAAAGAGCACTTAGTAAATGAACATCATTTTCTATTAAAAAAGAAATGTAATGGAAAATTAGATTCTTCCCAAAGGCATTAAATAAATGTTGAGCCAATAATTAGGACAAATCTAGGCTTGGCAGCATGGGCCAAACTGCAGGCCCATAATCCCTTAGCTGAGGTCTCTGGGGATGGATGCATTTCAGAACTCAAGATGGCTCGTTTTATTTATTTTATTTATTCTAGTTTGTTTGTTTTTTTTTAAGGACTGGAGAGCGCACGGGGGTCTTGAACCAATCGGCCCGGGCGGTTGGGAAGCCAGACTCGAAGGAACTGAAGGAACCGCTGGGCTAAAGCCAGCCCTATTTATTCTAGTTTTAAAAAGCTCCTTCTTGGCCAATGCCCTCCGCTCTATGCAACCCTCCCAGAGGCCCAAGGCAGCACCACACCCCGCCCCCAGCACACAAGTTGTTTTTGCAGCAAAATGTGTGAATATTCACACCAAAGAGGATAAAGATTTGCCTCTATGTGAGACTGAACAAAATTATCCCCTGCTCCACATGATTAAAATCTTCAGTGTTTTCAGAATTCGGAATTGCAGATAATAGATGGGGGACTGGATGCGCAGCCACATCCATTCCCATCCAGATTGTAAACCTTCACTCCAGGTGGGGTGGGGGTGGGGTTGGGGAGGTGAGGGATGGGGTGGGGAGGGTTGGGTGCCGGAAAAAGGTGAACTTTGAGTGGCCCCTCCTGGCAGCGCCCTTGGAAATCAGCTGCCCACTTGTGATATCAGCTTAGGCAGGAGGATCACTGCAAATTGAGGCCAGCCTGGGTTACACAGAGTTCAAGATGTGGGCAATTTAGTGACATAGAAATAGCATGTCTCAAAATAAAAAAATAAAAATAAAAATGGCTGGGGAGTAATCCCAGCACTTGGGAGGCTGAGGCAGGAGGGTCACCGTGAGTTCAAACCCAGCCTAGGCTACACAGTGAGTCCAAAGTCAGCCTGAACCGGGCCAGGGATTTAGCTCAGCGGCATAATGTCTTCCTAGCAAGCACGAGGTTCAAAGTTGTGAGTTTGTTACCCAGTACCAAAAACAAAAACAAAGTTAGCCTGAACCATATAATGAAATCCTGCCTCAAAAAGATGGAAAAAAATTTCAGCTCAATGCAAAAGCCCTGGGTTCAATTTCGAGTACTGCATATAAATAGTTCCCACAATTGAGGCCAAATACAGGACCTTGATTGGTCTAAAACTTCACAATAATCCTGCCTTTTTCTTGAGTGGTTCAGGAACAAAAATACTGATGAAGGAACCCCTGACAATCTTCCTGACACAGACATGGTGGGGGGCTTCCCATGTGAGTTGTGCTCACCCAATCAGATTGAATAAGAGCCCCGTGGTTCACCAGTAAGGGCTTGGCCTTGAGAGTGAAGCCACAAGTGCCTGGATTTCTCATCAGAGGCTCAGTGAATCTGGGAACAAGTGGCCTGGGGGCGAGACCACCTCAGTGCACAGAAAGAACTGAAAACTCCAGGTCCCTTGGTGGCCAGGGAAGGGCACCAGCAGCTCTCCTCTTAAGAGAGAAACTGCCTGGACCCTCGTGGCTTTCTTAGCCCACTGAACTCCCCATCCCAACCCTGCCCACCCTGGGTCATCCATCCTTACCATGAGCACAGGACTTGGGCTGCCCTGGGCACCCCATGTTCCCAACAGTGGTCCCACCCCACCCAGGGGAATCCCCATCTTCAGAGTCCTAGTTGTCCCCAACCATGTGCCCAAGCTCAACTCTTCTCTTGTAGATGAGACCATGACAAAGTTACAGGGGGGGTTCAGAATCCTGTTGACAGCCTAAATGCCATGAAAAAACATGGTGGCACATACCTGTAACCCCAGCACTTCAGAAGGCTGAGGCAAAAGGATTGTAAATGGAGCCCAGCCTGGGCAGTTTAGCAACTTGGCAAGACCCTGCCTCCAAATAAAAATAAAAATGGCTGGGGATATAGCTCAGTGCCAAGGCCCTGGGCTCAATCCCTGGCTCTGCAAACATCCATCCCATGAGAATCGCAATGAATCTTAGGTTCCTCTGGACTGTGCCAGGCAGAAGCCAGTGGGAGGTCCCCACCAGGGCAGCATTACTGGAGGAGAAAGAGAGCAGACCGACCTGGGGGACAGTGCAGCCACATGGAGGAGGGAAGAGATGGGGGGACCCCTGGGCCCCAGTGGTCCTCAGGGGAGGGTCTCAGCCAGGGGAGCCCCATCCTGAGTGCCCAGACCCATCCTTGGCTTGCAGCTTGACGTTCTTCCTCACCTACATCCTCAAAGTACAGACATCTTGGGTCTCTCAAATAAACATGGATCAGCCCTGGGTGCAGCAATCCCCTCTGAGGTCTCTACGCCTAAAGACTCAAAGCAGACCTTCCAGCAACAACCTGTGTGCGAATGTTCACAGCAGGCAAACATGTGATAGGCACAGGGCAAAAATATCAAGGCCCCTCGGACAGAGTGTGGGCACCACCGAGAAGCAGCCACAGAGAACCCAGAGCCGCTCAGCTAGGGGCACGGACAGCCCAGAAACTGCTGCTAAGAGACAAGTCAGGCACTGAAGGCCCTCGGTGCCCAACTCCATGTGTGGGAAACTCAGGGAGGTCAAGCCCTAGTGACCCAGACTCCCTGGTGCAGCCACAACCGACCTCACTTGACCCACAATAGCCTTCTACTCTGGGGTTCTACTGTCAGCACTATGTGGCCAGCCGAGGTGCTGCTGGGCACCTGCATCAGCTCAGGCCCCTCTCAGCTCAGTCTTTCATGGCTGCCACCTCATTTCAAGGAAACGTCCAAGAACACCCAGAGCTCTCAGGGCCCTGAACCACCTGCCCTGGGTGGTCACTGATCCTCTCCCTTTGCTGTCAGCCAGTCTGTGTCTAGTCCCACCAGCCTCGGGCCTTAGTTCTGCCTGTTCCCTTGGCCTGAAGACTACCTCCCCCTGCTGTGCCTTTTCTCCTTTGTGTTTACTGTCTGACAGAATATATATGTAGGCTGTTGACCATATTCATGTTTTCCCATTAATAATGTCAGTTCTAATGAAATCAGGACGTTTAAAAAAAAAAAAAAAAAAAAGAAATCAGGACGTTTTGGCTGAGAGTGGTTCTATCTGCTGTGACTCTAGCCCTGGGGAGGCTGAGGCAGGATTGTTGAGAGTTCAAGGTCAGCCTGGGCCATACAGGGAGTTCAAGGTCAGCCTGAATTACAAAGCAAGATACTGTCTTAAAAAAACAAAAAAAGGGGGCTGGAGATTTAGCTTAGTGGAATAAGCCCCTACCTGGCAAGCATGAGGTTGTGAGTTTGACCCCTGGTACCAAAAAAAAAAAAAAAAGAACAATTTTTTTTTTTTGTGGTGCCAGGGATTGAACTCATGACCTCGCACTTGCCAGGCAAGCACTTATGCCCCTGAGCTAAATTCCCAGCCCAAAAATTTGTGTTTTGAGACAGGATCTCGCTGTGTAATCCAGGCTGGCCCTGAATTCATACTCATTCTCCTGCTTCAGCCTCCTGAGTGCTGGGATCATAGGTGGTAGCACCTTGCCTGGCTGACATCAAGAAGTTTTACCTGTTTAGGGGCTGGGGATTTAGCTCAGCGGCATAAGTGCTTGCCTTGCAAGCAGGCAATCGTGAGTTTAATCCCCAGTACCGATAAAAAGGAAAAAGATTAAAAAAAAAAAAAAAAGAAAAGAAGTTTTACCTGTTTTATTCAGTGACATATCCCCAGTGTTTAATATAAATCCTCCTGGGCTACATAATAAGTTCAAGGCCAGCCTGAACTACATAGGGAAACCTTGTATCAAAAATAAACAAATCTCAGTCCAGCATGGTAGTGCATACCTGCAATCTCATTATTCCAGAGGCTCAGACAGGAGGATGGCTGTGAGTGCAAGGCCAGCCTGAACAGTGAGACCCTGTCTCAAAAAAAGTTAAAAATCACCTGGTAAGTTGCACATGGTGGCCCATGACTAAACTGCACACTCTGTGAGACTGAGGCAAGAGAATCATAAATTCAAGCCCAATCTGAGCAGCTCACCAAAACGTTGTATCAAATAGAAGGGGGAAAAAATATGGGGAGGAAGGACTGGGGCTCAGGCTTTGCGTTCAATCTGCAGCCCAGTACTTCTCTCCAGAAAGGTGCTACAGAACCGATGTCACAGAGTAGATGTTCAAAAAAAAGTGACCAATTAAAGAGAAGGAAGAACTGAAAAAAAGAGGAGCGAAAGAGGAGAGGGACTGGGGATTTAGCTCAGCAGCATAAGTGCCTGCCTTGCAAGCAGGCAGTTGTGAGTTTGATCCCTGGTACCGATAAAAATGAAAAAGACAAAAAAAAAAAAAAAAAAAAAAAAAGGCGGAGAGAAAGGGAAGAGATGAAAGGACAGGGAGGCTAAAAAAGGTAAGGGCAGGAAATAAAGAAAGGAAATTGGAAGGAGCAGTCAGGGCAAAATGGAGGAGAGAGGTGGGTAAGAAAGACACAGAGCTGGGGATTGTCACACATGCCTGTAATCCCAGCATTCAGGAGGCTGGGGCAGGAGTCTCACCAAGATTTTGAGGCCAGCCTGGGCTACATATTGAGACTTTGTCATAACTCCCCCCCCCCCCCGCAAAAAAAAGAGTAACAGAGCTGGGGTGAACAGAGAGAGCAGAGAGAGAAAAGGAGGTGAAAGGACTACGGAGAGAGAGAAAAGACTGAGATGTGAGGCTGGGAGAAAAGAGGTGGAAACTAGGAGGGGCAGACACAGAATGAAGAGGTCCCCTCGCCAGCCACTTACTGCTTGCTGGCACCCAAGGCTTTGTGCTGACTACACATCACCCAGGATCCGAGCTGCGCATCTGCAAGCCCGAAAGGAGGGAGCAGGTAGCAAGAACTGGTGACAGTGCTCTGAGGGCTGCAGGCCAGTTTAATCTTCACAGAGCATCTGTACAGACTAGCGTGGTGTCCACTCCACAGGTTGGAGAAGTGCAAGTCACACAGGTGATCAAAGCCGGAACTGGGACTGCAATCTGGGCAACCTGCTTCTAAATGGCCCAGCCACCTCCTTTGCTAACCGGAAAGGGCACTGCCTACCCACATTCCCCTTCTGACCTGTCACCCTCTGTGGAGGTCTTGGGACAGAGTGGAGCTGACACCCCCAGTCACATCAGCTTCAGGAGCCTGAGAAAGTCTCCAGCCCAAAGGGGCACCTGGCCATCTACAGCCCTGCACATAGCCAGGCCTCAGTCTTGAGGGAGCAGCAGGACCCTCAACTATTCGGACTGCTTTGCTGGAAGCCAGGAGTCTCCAGTCTTAGGCCAGACCGGCTGTCCTCCTCGGTAAAGGCAGCGTAGTGCTGTGACAACTTAGCTCTGTCTTCTCTGCCCCTGGGGAGAAAACAGAGGCCTGTCCCTCGACAGTATTCTGAGCTTGCAGGGTGATTTCACCTCTACCATTTTACTGCCCTGACAGCAATTCTCGGTTTTGTCCCTATCAAGGGCAGACTGTAGGCTTCTCTCAGAAAGGGACTTGTCCTCTGCCACAAGCACACTGAGCACGGGAAGCCCTTCACACTGTCTGACCTTCAGGGACCCTGGCCAATAAACCTCTTCTCCCCATCCAGCCCAAAGGTAGGCGAGGCTAAGCACAGGGCCTCCGGGGAAGGGAAAGCAAGAGAGACTGAGGTCGGGCTCCAGGAGGGCTTCAGCAGACCAGGCCGAGACAGCCAGGTAAGACACCATGACAGGGCGGCGGCAGCTGTGCTGGAGTTTATTGCAAAAGGACAGGGGACATGAGAAGACGGGGTGGCTCTGCTCAGCATCCTATGGAGCAGAAGGGGTGCGGAGGTAGAGATCAGCATCAGCCTGGCCTGACCTCTGAGGAGCTGCTACACTTGGTGTTGGGCCAAGAACCTGGCCCCTCCTCTAGTGCGATGTCACCAAGAGCGATCCAGCCATGGGGACAGCTGCGTGACACGGGCCATCCGGTGCGGAGAGGGGGTTACCCAGGTCCTCAGCCCCCCGAGGCCTCGAGCGTTTCTCCCGGCGACAGGCGGCGCTGGCGGCGGCCGGATTCGCTGTGGCGGCGGCTGCGCGGCAGATCAAGCGGGGGCCGCAGCCCGTCCGGGGATCCCAGCAGACAGGAGGGGGCGGCCGGAGCAGGCGGTGCGCCCTGGTGGGCGGCACACGGCGCAGGAAACGGGCTGGGCGACTGACCGGCGGGCCCTGCAGGGGGCCGCGTGGGGACCCAGATGAGACCATAGTACACAGCAAGCAGCACGGCGGCTAGCGAGACGCAGAGAAAGTAGGCGCAGACCGGGGCTAGGCGGAGCCAGCGGGCCCGAGGGCCCTCGCTCAGTCCAGAGCCGCCAGGGCTCTCGCCGCCAACGCAGCTCGTCCCCCGCATCGCTGCAGACACTCCGCCGCTCAGCGAGATCCGTACAGGCCCCACCTCCCGCCGACTACGCCCCCGCCGGGCGCCCTCCTCCTCCCCCTCCGTCTCAAGCCAACCGCAATCAACCTAAGGTGTCCTAGCCCCCGCCCCCGAATTTAGCTCCGCCCCCCAATCTTTCTCCCCTGGCCTAAACCAGGCCCACCCCCAGCCTCGGACTTCTACAGGAACCTAGCCCTGGCTCCTTCCCACCGCCTTTCTAGATTCAACCTTGCGTCACGCTTTAGACCCCACTAAGTCTCAGCCCTCACTCCCCTTCCTACGAGTCAGTCAGCTCCAGCCTTCGAACCTTGCCCTTTCCCTTCCAGCTCTTCCACTCCACCTAGCCCTTGGCACTGCTTTCTGACCACACCCCCAGCGGTGATCCTGCCCAATACTGGCAAGGGGAGCCACAGCGGGCCTTGAGGCGTAGCCCTAGCCACGCCCCACCCCTCTGCTCACCTCTACCTGGACCCTCTCAAGCATCCTGCCCCTGCCCCTATGTCACCTGCTTCCCAGAGTCCCAGTGTTCTAAATCCAGCCTCATGCTGAGGGCCCAGCTCCACCCTGCGCCCTGGCAACGCCCCTTCCCCAGCAACTCCACCACCCTCAACGTTTCTCTCTCCCTCGAGCCATGGGGTCCCGAGTGGGCTCCTGGGAGGAGAGAACACAGCCTGGAGATCCAGAAAACTCCCATTCTGCCGCCCCCTCCCCATCAAGGCGGGGAAGCTTCAGTCCCCTCCCAGCAGCATCTTCAGGAGCTCGGGGAGGCCTGCGAGAGGGGAGGGAAGAGAAATCAGCAGGACGAGAAGGGGAAGCCCTTTTCACCCCGCCTCTTCCGCCACAGGAAAGCCCGCCAAGCATAGCGCCCAGCCTGCCCCGCCAGAAACATGGCCCGGAGGTTAGCAGAAGCACTGCATTTAATGGAGACAGCCGGCTCAAGTCCTCGAGAGCCAAGCCCCAGGGGTAGGTCCTGGAGCCAAGGCTTCGGCCTGAGGCTGCCCCTGTCCCGTGGCCTCCATCCTGGGCTAGTCTGGAGGTGTCTCGCCATCCCGGGTGGCACGGCGTTCCCCGGTGTAGCGCCAGGACGAGTCCTCACCACGCTTAGCCTCGTGCCCTGGCCTCGGCGCCGATGGACCCCGGGTCCTCCCGCGTGCAGGTGACCCGCTCAGCGGACCTGGCCCAGCGCGGCAGAGGCGGAGCGAGGGACACCAAGGTTAGTGCACGCGCGCGGTCCAGCTGTGGTCAGCGGGCGGCCCCCGGGGGCGGGGCGGCCGCCACCACCTTGCAGAAACGCACCCTCTGGAAGTCGGTGATCTCCGCTGTCTCCTGGCCCTGGGGACTCGCCTCTGCGGAGAAAAGGCCAAGTCAGAGGAGTACAGCCCTCCTGCCAACCTGGTCTGACCTGGCCTCTGGTTCCCTAGTCCGTCCCAGCATCAGGCAGGTCCCTGGCCTAGAACCTATTCCTTTGACCCTCAGGGGACCCCCAAAAGCAACACACACCCTCAACACAATCTGCACAGTAGGGGAATCGCTGGTGTTGCCAGATCACAGCCCCAGTGGCCTCCACCCACCAAACAACTTAAGGTGTTAAATGCCCTGAGCTGGTGCCCTCCCCACCCTGCACCCTAAGCAGCCTTTCCTCAGCTCCTACTCTGCAGCAAAAAGGAGGGGTTTAGCCCTTGCTCCAAATTTTCATCAGGTGCACATTTCCACTTGTCTACTCCATTTGATTTCACCCAAGTTCTAATGCTGCCCATGCCCTCCCAGCCCCAACCCCAATGCTATACTTCCCACTGAGCCACACTCCCAGCCCTTCTTTTGATCGTCAGAGCCCAGTCGTCTTTAGTCCAACTTAGTTCCATAGCCAAGGCCCTACAATCCAGCCCTGCTCTTAACCCACCACACTACCTTCTCCCCAGACCCATCCCCACAATCCCTCCAGCCAGCCCAGGCCCCATCCAGGCTGCCCAAGCCCAAGCCCTAGGCCACAGTCCTGAGCAGGAGGGGACTGTGGGCTAAGCACCTCCACGGCTCTGCACCCCCCACCTGGAGTTGCCTCAGACCCCTCCTCTTCTGCTTTCTGGGTTCCTGGGAGGCTCAACATACTTTCCAGAGAGGCAGAAGCTGGCTGGTCACCTCCTGGGGAAGGGGAGGCCCAGTCAAGCCCCTGCTCCTCTAAGTAGCTCCCCACCCCTGGAGAAAGCCCAGGGGACAGAGGGAACTCAAGGACACACTTGGGGGACTGTCACTTGAGGATATGAATTCTTTATTGAGGGAGGACTGCATGACCTGGGCAGACTCTGGGAGTAGGCATTCTAGGGATGCAAGGCACAACAAACAGCACAGATGGGACAGGTTGCCCTCCCCGGCCTCCAGGGCTGTGGGGCACTGGGTCCCCAGGACCCATCATCACACCCCAAGTTCACACACACAGGCAGCCAGCATCATGCATTCCCAAAAGGCCAGGCCTCACCCGGAGAGAGGGTGCCCACTGGCTGGGCTGTGCCGGGAGAATTCAGCTCCATCTCCTCACCCCAGTCAGACACAGGCTGGTGGCCGCCGGCCGGTGAGAAGGGGCTGGAGGGCACTTCTTTGGCCAGTTCACTGGCAGAGTGGCCAGTGGACTCAGCCTCGTGGCTTTGGTGCTCTTGGGCTGGCTCTCCTTCCTGTTCTAAGGCCCCTTCTTCTTCCTCTTCCACGTCCCCCTCCTCATCCTCCTCATCCTCCGTCACATCCTCGCTCACGTCCTCCCATTCTTCATCCTCCTCCCCGTCATCCTCAGGAGGCTGGTGGGCAGGGACCGGGGTCTCTGGAGGCTGGAGGCACAAAGGCACAAAGGCAGGTCAGCAGAGGGCTGTGATCCTGGGTTTCCTCACACTCTCCACCCTGCCCTACCTGCACTGGCGTCGTCTCCAGCTGTGGGGCCTCGGAGGTTGGGGACACTGCCTCCTCTTTTGCCTCCCAGCGGTCATCATGGTCACTGGTGGGCAGAGGAGCCGGGTTGAGGGTTGGGTGGGGTGAACAGGAACAACGGGCCTCCTACAACCCAATGCCCTAGCATGCTGCCCAGGACAGGGGACTGTAGACACGAATCCCCATGTGAGATGACAGAACAGACAGAAGGGCTCAGGCGGCAAAAGCAGAGATTGAGGCCGGGGGAGAAGAAAACAGGGTTACATCAAGATCTAGACTCCAACCTCAAAGCCAAGTACCTAAGAGACAGGGCCTAGACCAACAGCTGCACCCACACACTTGCACAGCCCCATGAGGGCAGCCATGGACAAGGGGGAGGGCACCCACCTGTAGGCCCGGGGGGCTGCCTTGGGGTGGGGTCGGCTGCTCTTTCTTCGCCTACGACTGCTGACCTCAGCTTTGTGCTTCGACAGGAATTCCCCAAAAGTAGGAGGTTTGGGGGGCCGGGCCCAAGCCTTGTCATCTCCTGGCAATGATAGGCTTGAGTTGGAGTGAAGAAGTCGTCACACAAACCACTCCCCAGCCCAGGATGCTACTGTACCCCAGTGTGCGTGTGAGGCCACCACTCACCATAGTGATAGGCTATCTCCTGGGCAGGGGCTGGGCCATCCTTGAACCTGGGAAAGAGGAGTGGGGTACATGGGTGGATGAGGGAATACAGCACAGGAATAGGTGGAGGCCTGGGTCAGAGATATCAGATCAGAGGAGCCAGCCCATAGGAAGGGTCAACAGGATCTGCTGATGGATAAGCTGTAAATTTAACATTGTAGGGAAAAACAGAAAAAAAGTACAATTTGGTCCCCAAACTAAAAACTAGGGTGAGTTATCCCAGACCCTTACAAAGGATATGTCTAGCCACCCTTACTTCCTGTCTCTTCCCATCACACCCAGCTCCTGCCTTAGGACCTCTGCACCTACTTCCAGAATGTTTTCCAGACACCACCACCTGGAGCTCACTGTCACATCCCTCAGACTTTACTTAGCTCAAAGGCAGCCATTCTTGAACCCCCACACACACCTGCACAAAATCCCTGTATCATCTAAACCCCCAGGCCCATTGCCCTCCTCTGCTCTGTTTATGACCTCAAATTCCAGCTACTCATTGTTCATCTTGCCCAGTGGACTCTGAGGTCCATAAAGGCAGAATCGTTTCGTTCATGGCTGTACCCCCTGACCTGGAACCTTCCTTAGCACACAGATGAGCCTCAATAAATTTTAACTAATGGAAGCAATGCACCAGTGTGTTAGACTTAGTACAGATTGCTTTTGAGATACAAAAAACAGTTTCTTAGCTCTTAACACTAAAAATACAGCCCAGCCTTAGAAAAACCCTATACTGTACCTGTGTAAAATAATTCTCACAGCTGCACTTAATACCCAAACAAAATGTTCCCAGCCACCAGACATAGGCGAAATCTTTTTCTTTACCAGAGCCAAATGGAAAAGGGCTACACATACATCAGGTATGCTGGCACAGGCCTGTGATCCCAGCACTCTGCACGCTGAGACAGGAGGATTACCATGAGTTTGATGCTAGCCTGGGCTGTGAAGCCAGACCCTGTCTCAGCTGTCCCTGAGAGGGCTATTGGTGTATGAAAATTTCAACACAGCAAAGGATAGGGAGGGACAGCACCTAGAGGGACTGCTCACTGGCTCTTCTACAACCTTCTACAATGGCTATGGAAGTTGGTCATCACCACAACAACAAAATGATGCCCTTTAAGTTTGACTGGATGTTAGTGGGACTCAAAAGGGAACAGAGTCACAGTTGGAAATGACAATGACATGATAAGCTGTGGCAAGCCCTGCAGAGAAGCTCAGGGATCTGGGTTCCAGGTCAAAGGGACACACAGGGAGGCTGTGAAGGCCTCATTACTGCTGGTGACCTATCCCAGTCCTGCGTTATGGGACCGTCCTGAATGAAACAGGAGTGGGCAGAGCCTGCTTCCCACCCGGCTGAGGAATAGGTGGGATCTGCTAGCACACCATGCATCTGGTGGCACCAGGAAAGGGTCTCACTGAGCAGCTGCCCCTTGACCTGAACCCATGACAATGAACACACATTAGCGTTCAGACCTAAGGCAAAAGCATCATTGGTGTCAGGGTGAGAACCAAGCTCCACAGCCAGGCAGAGCACTGCAGACCTCACAGCCCAGGCTAGCATCAAACTCATGGTAATCCTCCTGTCTCAGCGTGCAGAGTGCTGGGATCACAGGCCTGTGCCAGCATACCTGACGTATGTGTAGCCCTTTTCCATTTGGCTCTGGTAAAGAAAAAGATTTCGCCTATGTCTGGTGGCAGTCTGTCATGATGGGTGACTTACAGTCACACCACGGCCCACATACCTATACCTGGACTGACACTGTGGCTGAAGAACAGAGAATTCCTAAGTGTACCTAAGCGCTACCCGCATCAAGGAGCCAAGCTGGTGGGCTCACAGCCCGGTGTCCAGCCTGGATTAGGTTTGTGGCAGATAAAGGCACTCATGTGCCACCAGGTCCTGGCACACTAGCCAGTGAGCGCTGACACGCAGGGTGAGAAGAGCAGCAGGTGTAGGCCAAGGGAGCAAGGCAACAGGGGGACTCACATGCCCTCAGTCTTCTCTGCATCCCACTCGCGTCGCCACTGGCCGGTGGGCTTTCGGTGCCGCTGCAGCCGCTCCTGGTCAATCTTCTCCCTCTCCTGCTTCCAGCGCAGGTACTCTGACCGCTCCCGACCCGTCATGGACATCGTCATGTCACCAGTACCAGCCGGGCTGGCACGGCGGCCCTGCCCCAGCCACAGACAGTCAGAGCCCTGTTCTGTGACAGCTCTGCCCCCAAAATGTAGTGGGGCTACTGGCTCAAGCTCACACTGGGAGGTGGTAACAAGCAGCTGGGCTCAGACAGCCTCTCCCTCTCTTTCTTCAGCTGCATCCCTTGCTCATCTTCCTGGGCTCTTGTGTTAACACTTGGGTCACCTGGCCTTTTACTAGGTTTTCAACAACCTAGCTCCCAAAAGAAACTTCACGAGGACAGGGTTTGCTTCACAACTCTTATCTATAGCACCTGGGGTCTGGGGTTGTGCCCCAGTGGTCAACCACAAAACAAAAATAAAATAAAACCAGGCTTGGTGACATATGCCTGTAATTCCAGTTGCTTAGGAGGCTGAGGCACAAAGATTCAAAATCAAGCCTATCCTGGGCAATTTAGCCAGATCCTGGTCCTGCATGAAGACTCTAGGTCCAATACCCAGTACCACAGTAATAATGAGAACACTGATCCCAGCATGAAATGAAGAACTGGTCCATCCTGGTCCTGAGGGAGCCTAGCCGTCTGTACTTAGTCCATGAAAGATGGATCAGGGACCCAACTGCCAGCACCCACCTGCCGCTCGTGTTCGAGGCCACAGCGCACTCGCTCAAAGTCAGGGCCCCCCCAGTTGCGCCCATGCCGGCGACTGCCCTCCCGGCGGTCCCGCTCAGGCTCCTCCAAGGGTCCACTGCGTCGCCGGGGGTCATCCAGAAAGTTTCGAACGGGGTTAGGTTCCAGCACCCCTTCCTGTGGGCACAAGGCAGGGTTTAGAGGGTCCCAGGGCCCCCTAGCAGGCTATGCCCTCTGCACGTCTCTGGCAGCACTGACCCGCTGGTTGCGCTCATACTCTGCGATCTTCTCCATCTCCTCGTTCATCTTCTCAATGTTCTGTCTCCGCCGCTCCTCCCACTCCTGGGGGGACAAAGACACATCCCCCAGGGCTGGGAAGAAATGCTCTACCAGGGGCTGGGGATTTAGCTCAGTGGCATAAGCGCCTGCCTTGCAAGCAGGCAGTCGTGAGTTCGATCCCCGGTACCAATAAAAAAGAAAAAGACCAAAAGAAAAAAAAAAAAAAAAAGAAATGCTTTACCAGCCATGGAGAAAATGGTGACGCAGGAGGAGAAAAACATGAAAATGAAGCTTTGTAAATGGGGAGGGCGGAGGACTTGAAGGGAGGAGAACGGGGGAAAAAGTTGTACTGTGAACACCAGGTATACATTTTCTAAGATGAATGTGATCATTATGTATATCTAAAATGGACCAATAAAATCTAACCTTAAAAAAAAGGAAAAATAAAAGATACTAGTAAGGGTTCCAAAATGGGGGGGCGGGGGGGAACCACGATGAAACAGAACGCATAACCATTCTTAAACAAGCAGGTGTCAAGTCGGCGGGCAACTGGTTGGCATCGCTCATTGCTGTCAGCATGTTCTCAGTACAGCATTACCGAGGAGCAGAGTCCTGTGCCCTGACGGTGGCAATAGTAGACACTTTTCTCCAGTGTGGTGTGTCCGATGGAGGGGCCCAGCCTCCAGTAAAAACCCCTGGCACTTAACATCACCTGGGCATCCTGGTAGATATATGTGGTCACAGCTCACAGCTGGAGGACTAACTACATACCAGGAGTCTGAGAAGCTTGATCCTGGTCCCGTGTTGGCCCCTTGCTGATTCTGCTGTGTCCCTTCACTGTGGTAATGCCAAAGCTGATAGTTCAGCGTCAGGGTGCTGGGACCTTGAGACCTGGTTGCCATAGTTACAATGATGGTAGTAACTGTAGTAACTTGGCAGGTAACTAGAACCCCACATTCTTCCCTCTCCGTGGTAACAAAATTTTAGAACAGCACCTAGCTGGAGAGAACACATGTTTTCACTCCCAGTGTCCCATATAGGCAGGCACAGCCAGGTATCTCAGCATTCACAGAATGTGGGAACGAATGCAGACTGCTCTCTTCTGTGTACTGGCCCTAACCTTTTTCGGTGGCCCATCTTTACCTTGCAGTAACATAGCTGGTGCCCATCAAGCAACCCAGGCCCTTTGAGCCGGGAGTGGTGGCTTATGCCTGTAATGCCAGCACTCAGGAGGCTGAGGCAGGAGGATCGTTGCGAGTTCGAGACCAGCCTAAGCTACAAAGTGAGCTCAAAGCCAGCCTGAACTGCATAGCAAGACCTGTCTCAAAAAGACAAAAAAAAAAAAAAAAAAAAAACAACCCAGGGTGGCCTCATGGAGCAAGGCCATCTACCTGCCCCACTCTTCTCACTGTTATCTCAGCAGACAAGAGAGAGAAATTTCCCCTTTGTAGACCATGCACTCAGGGGCCTTTTGGTCAGAGCAGCTTAGTGTGCCATTTACTGTGCTCACTCTGCACAGAGTCTAATCAGCACTGCTAGAGTAAGCCCTGGAACCCACAGGATGGTCAGCTGCCCACCCGCAGCTAATTAGAGAACCATCCAGATCCAAGTCCCTGCAGGCAGAGGGCGACTCCTTTTGGACAGCCTCTGCCAGCCACCTGCTGGCCAGGGGTGGAGAGCAGCCACAGCAGCTTTCCATAAACCTGGGTGCTGAGACAACACAGACACAAGGGACCCAGTGCAGAGCTCAGCACAGAGTGCATCCGACAGACCAACAGCATGAGCAAGAGGACAGATGGGGAGAGAAGACAGGTCGGCATGGTCAGAGAACAAAAGAGGCAAGCAGAGAGGAAGGACAGACACGCCATACCAGTCAGGATGGGGAAGACGGAGGTCTGCGGACAGCACCCTAGGTGGAGGCCAGGAAACAGCCCACTTGAGCATGAGGAAGAGGAAACAGGACCTTCCAAAACAGCAGCACACCTGCCTGGCTCCTACCTTGGATTTTCGGTCGGAGGCTGAGCTGTCACCGGCTCCTGAGAGATGAGGGGACCCTCGGCCCCGGCCCCTCCGGCCCCGGCCCCCAGCTCCTCCTCGAGGATGCTCCCCAGGACTGTCCTCCCAGCTTCGAGGTGCCCGGCCCACACCTGCCCGGCCTCCCTGCTGCGGGGCGGTCCGCCCCCCTCTGCTGGCCCCTGGGGTCCGAGGGGTCCCAAGAGACCTCCGGGAGGGTCCCAGGCTCTTCTCCTAGAAGCAGGAGCATAAAGAAAGATAGTGACCAGGCAGGAAGCCTGGGGCAGCCAGAAGGCTCCTGGGTCCCAGACCCCCTCCCCTCAGGGAGTCCTCTACCCCAGTGATGAACTTAGCACCTCAACCGCCACATTCTCCTTCTCCACCATGCGGCCCTTCCGGGGCGCTGTCACCGCTACCCCTTCCAGTTCGGCTTTTTTACGGTCCTCCTCGATCTCCTAGGAGCAACCACCCGGGTGCAGGAGTGTGAGAGATTTGTCTATCAGCTGGACTCTCACAGCCCCCTAAATTTTTCCTCTGTCTGGCCCCAGTGCAGGCCTGTCTCCAAAGCTTGACATAAGAAGCTGCTCATTTCAGTATCATTCATGAAACCCCATCACACTGTTCCTACACTGTTTCCCCACACCCATCTCTGAAGAAGAGACAAGGGCCTCCCTACAGCCATACCAGAGAATACCCATCCTTCACCACCCAAACACGCCTCTGCCTCTCCTCTTCACTCCCCCTAACTTCCTGCTGGTCTCAGGACATACTGGGCTCAGACTTGCCTCAGGGCCTCTGCACCAGCTGTTCCCTCAACCAGAAACTCTGTTGGAGTCCCTTCACCCTCAACTCCTCAGTTCTGTGTTCCCTGACCCCTACAGACACCAGCTCCCCCATCATCCTCTGTTCTCATCTCACATTCACTAGAGAACAGGAACATCCATCTGTGTGTTCATTGATATGAAACCCCACCCTTAAAACACTGCCTGGCACACACAAAACTGGTTTGTTTCTTTTTAAACAAATGAACACATGAAGAATGAGTAAATGAAACCCACTGCTCCTCCTAGATCCATCCCAGGGGAAGCCCCACCACTTGCTTGAGGGCCTGGTCCCGGCTCCTCCTTTCCTCTCTCATGCCCCACTGCTCTCTGTCGCTGAGACCTTAGCAGCCCAGCCCTAAGCCAAAACCTCTTCCTCCCTAGCTCCCTGCCCCAGTGTCCTTGTTGGTCTCTGGACTGCAGTATTACCTCCTCCCATCCTCTAGCACACCAGGGCCAGAGAAGTCTCCCTAAAAAACTATCTGGCCTGGTCCCACTCCTCCCCTCAGCCCTCTATGGGTCCTAAGTTTTCTTAGGAGACTCTAAACTTTCAGCCCAGCAGCATTCAGGCCCCTGTCCCCAGCTTAAGCTCCAAGCCCTCTCCTGTATGCAGATATTGTCCAGCCTGTTCCCTCTGCCTCAAGCACAGCTCCTCTCCTTTTCAACTGGGCGCTGTCTGCTCACCCCTCAGGCCTCTGAGTCCCCTCCTCCAGGAAGCCCTCTCTCACATGCCTGAGCTAGGTCCCCATCACCTCAGTCCCCTGGGTTCCTCCATGTCATCCCTGTCCAGGCTGAGCTGTGGAACTAAGGACAAGGCTGTCCCCCTAACTAGAGTGGGAATCTGGAAGGCCAGGCCTGCAGCCATCTTAGCCATGGCTGTGTCCTCAGTATCATGCAACTCAGGGCTTGATACAGTGAAAAGCTCTATAAATGTGATAAATGGCTAAAAGACTGGATGAAGGAAGGAATAAAGGCCAAGGCCTCTGACTTTTATCCTGAGAGTAATGGGGAGCCATGAAAAAGTTGTAAGCAAGGGAGAAGTGAGAAAAACTCACTGCAGAGAGGAGAGGGGATGGGGTCTCCCCGGGCAGGGCTAGGGCACCTGATAGCGCCGGATGAGGGCCTCATTCTTCCTCCGGAGGGCCTCGATCCTCTTGTCCAGTTCGGCATCTTTCTCTTCCTTTGATTTCAAATCCAGTGTGGCTGCCTAAAATGAAGAGGCAATTGAGGGACGGAAATAAAAACCTCTACCCATCCAGAGCCATTCCAGCCGAGGCTCTCAGGGTCTGCTGCATGGACCCCATTCTCTCAAGCCCCTTCCCCAAACTCAGATTCTGAGTGTCCATTTTTGGTCTCACCATTTCTCTGGCCATGACCAGGGTCCCAGCAACCTCCCTGACACAATCTGGATACAGGACTGTGGGATTCCTGAAGATAGAAGAAACAGCAGAAATAAGGGCAAAAGGACTTGTGGTCTACCTCATCCCCTCAAAACACGGGGTTAGGGGGCCTCACAAACAGGCACCAAAAACCAGCTGCAGCCCAAGAAAATTTTCCCATTGCTCTTCAAGGATAGCCACATACACCCCTTTACTGTAAAAACAGACTGCCTCTTGGTTTTTGGACTCACTTAAACCTTTTAGTGAGACCCACCTAGGGAATCTTCCAGCCAGCACCACTGGCTTAAGGAAATAGCCAACAATCTCCTACCAAGCTAAGATTCCAGCCTAGGGCCACAGTCCATGATGGGAATTCAAGCCCAGACCCCCATCTCGAGAGCTGCACCTGCATCACCTCCTCCCAACCTGCCCTTCTGTGCCCATTCTGCTGCCATTCACATCCCAGTGAACATTTCAGCTCCACCAAGTAGGCTTCTGAAACTTCCCCTAACCCGCAGCCCACAAAAGCTCCAGCTCCAGCTCTCAAAGATCACGACTTCCCTGAGGATGCCCTAGACCGGCCCCACCATCCTTAGGGTGGTCTCAGACCACGCCCAAAACTGGGAACGCTTTCTAGACCCGGGTCAACCTCGCAGGTGAACCACCATTGCAGCGCTGGCAGAGCTTCCTGGGCCTGGCCTCCGCTTTCCAAGGGAAAATTTCAGCTTCCTGCAACTTGGGAACGCCACACGGCCTCGCCCCCGACTTTCAGAGGTCGCTCAAGCCCATCCCCTGGTTTGGACAAAACTTTGTTCCCGCCGGACTCGCGCTTCACTTAACTGGCCAGGTCTCCAACTTCCCATCCACCCCCCTGATTCCGCCCCCACGCTCCCCGTCAGTAGCTTGAGCCAGCCCAACGCCGTTTGTTATTCCAGCCCCGCCTCCGGGCTCCCCAAACCAGCGGCCTGGCCCCGCCCTGACCAGGCCAGCCAACCCCTGGCCACACCCCTAAGCAGGCGTCCCCGCCTCGTGCGTCACACCTGGCCCCGCCTCCGGCTCCTCCGCCCGAGGCCCTGGCTCCACCCCCAGCTTGCCCGCCAACGGTCCTGCTTCGGGCAAAACTTTCTAGCCCCACCTCCATGTCATTCGCCGCCGTCGACCTAGTCCCGCCCCCTCCTCGCGCCATTTAAGCCTCGCCCTCGTCTTGGCAAGGCCTCTGGCCCCGCCCCTAATTTGCCAGCCGATCCAGACTCACTTTCAGACAGGGAAAACTTTCAGGCTCCGCCCCCACAGCCGATCGCCAGCATCTAGGCCCCGCCCCTTGCTCGCCGGGTACCACCCAGGCCCCGCCCCCAGCAGGAGCACAACTTCGCGGCCCTACCCTCAGCTGCCCGCCGGCGCCGAAAGCCCGCCCGCGGTAGGCCCGCCCCAGGCCTGCCCATACACTCACGTCCCGCCCCGCCAGCGCCTCTCCCGCTTCCCATGTGGGCGTCCTGACCCCGCCCCCCACAGAGTACTCTGACCCCGCCCCCGCCAGCTGCTGGCCACCCCGCCCGCGCGTGCTCCGCTCCCCTCACGTGGGGCTCCAGGCCCCGCCCTCTCCGGGCGCGCTCCTGGCCCCCTCCCCCGGTCACCTGTCCCGGAGACCCCGCGGCGTTGGCGACTCCGGCTCCGTCGGCCTCCGAGTCCACAGCTCCCGGGCTGCGTGCGTCACTTCCCGCCCGCACCACGTGAGGAGGGGAAATATAGAAGGTCACTTCCGGTCCCTACGGCTCGTTTCCGGGAACCTTAAAGGGGCCGTGCAGCTGCTCGCAGGCGGAGGGAGCAAGCCGATCTGGTCTTAGGAATGTTACTGAAGCATGTTCCTTCTACCTCGATTGGTGTTTCGCCTTTGCGAGTAAGGAGACGAGGTTCTCCTTCTCTGGCCTCGCCTTCTTTGCTCGGGCAGTTGTGCCTCCACTCAAAAGTACCTGCCACATACTAGGCACTAAGTGCTGGAAACAACCTTGATCTAACAGCTTCCCTGTGCCAGGAAAACAAAGTTGTGTTTAGCGACTTACATATTGCAGTCCATCCAATGCTTTGTTCAGTTCTCCCAATCTACACTATGAGGAAATGTGCTGAGCAGATGTCAGGGAAAGTCAGGGTGGTGAGCTAGGCAGACCGCATCCTTGCCCTCAGGATCAAAGACGTGAAATGCAGACCTGACATGGAGGGCTGGAGTCCAGGCAGAGCGTGCTGCCTGTGCAAAGGCCTTGTGACACGTGCATCTGGAGCATTACAGGGTAGGGAAGGTATCAGCCAGACAGCACTTATGGCTGAGCCACAGTTTCCAGGGGTTGACTGGCACCCAGACCTCTGTGGCTGCCAACAGCGTTGGGCACCCTGAACCGTTCCCAGCTGGTGCTGATATTCCCTGAATAGCCAGTGGTTTTATTTTGTGATTTAAAACATGGACAGTGGAGCCGGGGGTTTAGCTAAAGGGCACAAGCGCCTTCTTGGGAAGCGCAAGGTCATGAGTTCAATCGCCAGTATCAAAAAATAAAATAAAATAAAATAAACATGGATACTGAGAGGACCTGATAACTCCTTGCTCTTTATATGGCCACTGTTCTTGGCTTTTCAGAGATGGCCTACACATACAATTAGTCATCTTGGAATTGTACAACACCTGCCCAGGTCACCACAGCACTGTTTATTCACATGCCATCTCCTCACAGAAGCCCCAAGGGAACCACTCATTAACTAGCACAAAACTCACAAAAAGATGGGTTACTTGCTTAGCATTTGTAAGCCCAAGAACACATAGGTGTACACACATACAGGGACAGATGTTGAATGAAGTGGGACCTGATGACACACAGGTATAATCCCAGCATTCTGGGAGGCTGAGGCAGGAGGATAAAAAATTTAAGATCAGCCTGGGTAATTTAACAGCCTAGTGAGACCATGTCCCAAAATCAAACATAGAGAGGACTAGTGCAAGGTCCTGAATTCCATTCCTGGTACAAAAAAAAACATAAGGGATTGGGGATGTAGCTCACCATGAAAGTCCTGGGTTCAACCCCCTGTGCTGAAAATAACTTGTTGAATGAATGCCTGCATGCTGTGCTTTCCTTGGGGGGAAGGGTTGGTGCGGTTTGAACCATGGAGTACTCTACCACTGAGTTTCATTCCCAGGCGTTTTTATACTTTTATCTTGAAACAGAGCCTTATTAAATTATCTTCTAGGGCTGGGGATTTAGTTCAGTGGCTTAAGCACTTGCCTGGCAAGCGTGAGGTCATGAGTTTGATCGCTGGCACCAAAAAAATAAATAAATAAAAAATAAATTACCTTCTGACCTCAAATTTGGAATCTTCCTGCCTCAGCCTCCTAAGTAGCTGAGATTAGAGTCATGTGCCAAAGTCATGAGCATGATTTTATAACTATTTTCTTGTGTCATATGAAACAAATTGTGTAGAAGCTAGGCATGGTGGTACATGCCTGTAATGCCAGTACTCAGGAGGATGAGGCAGGAGGATCGTTGCAAGTTCAAGACCAGCCTGGACTACAAAATGAGCTCAAGGCCAGCTTGAACTGCAGAGAGAGACTCTGTCTCAAAAAGACAAAAAGATAAAAGAAAGAAACAAATTGTATAGTCAGTTGCCATTCTGTATCTGTGGATTCCACATCAATGGATGCAACAAACTGGGGATAGAGAATGTTCAGAGGATAGGGATTTAGCTCAGTGACATAAGTGCCTGCCTAGCAAGCACAAGGTAATGAGTTCAATCCCCAGTACCAAAAAAAAAAAAAAAAATCAGAAGACAATTATGCTCACCTGCTGCCACATACTTCAGTGACATGGGAGGCTGAGGCAGGAAGGACTAACCACTCAAGACCAGCATGGGGAATTTAGTGAGATTTAGTTTCAAAGTAAAGTTTAAAGGCCAGGTGTGGTAAAGCTTCCCACCAATGGGGAGGCTGAGGCAAGAAGATCACTGTGAGTTCAAAACCAGGCTCAACTATATAGCAAGACCCTGTCTCAAAAAACAGGGAAAAAAAGGCCGGGCATATAGCTCAGCTGAGTTTGATTCCTGGTACAAAAAGAGAGAAAGGGAAAGAGAGAGAGAGAGAGAGAGAGAGAGAACTGGATACCTGGAGGTGAAGTTCACTGGTAAAGCCCTGTTGCATTCAGTCCCCATGAATGTTTGTTTTCTTTCCTGGAACTTGGGATTGAACCCAAGGACTTCATGCTGAGCTACGCTCTCAGCTCTTTTTTATTTTTTTTTTTTTAATTTTGAGAGGGGATGGGGCTGGGGATTTAGTTCAGCGGCATAAGCACCTGCCTTGCAAGCAGATGATCGTGAGTTTGACCCCTGGTAACGATAAAAAAAAAAATTAAAAAATAAATTTTGAGAGAGGCATGGCTAAGTCACTAAGTCAACCTGGCTCAGCTCAAATTGCCATCTTCCTGCTCAGTCTCCCAGAGTACTGGGATTACAGGCATGCACAGCTACATCTCACCAATAAATAGTATTTAAATTTTTAAAAAACTAAAGGGGCCAAATGTGGTGCTGCACACCTATAGGCCCAGCACTCTGAGAGGCTGAAGCAGGCAGATCACAAGTTTGAGGACTGCCTATCTGCAGAGCGAGATCCTTTCTCAAAAAGCTAAAACCAAAAGAAACTCATGGTACTGAGGCTCTGGGCTGCTGAGGTGGCTGGGGCAGTAGAGTGAGGTGGAGGAAGGCAGAAGAGGCAACCCCAAGAGCCCAGAGGGTCACGCACAGGTGCGTGGCTTGCAGGCCTCGCCTGCTGATGCTGAACAGATAGTTTTACACTTGCTTTAAGCCTTCTCTGGTTTGATTGCTGCTGTGTCACCAGCCCTTCAAGAGAGTCTGTACTTCAGGAACAGATGCCTATACATAATCCCAGTACTCTGGAGGCTGAGGCAGGAGGATCACAATTTGAGCCCAGCCTGGTCAACTTAGTGACTTAGCAAGATCCTGTCTCATGTTTTATTTTTTTAATTTTAAAAGGGCATGTAACTCAGTCTAAAGGCCCTGGGTTCAATTCTCACTACAAAAAGGAGAGTGCTCAGATTGCAATCCAGTACTCTGACTCCCTGGTTCAATCCTTAGTGCCACCAAAAGACAAAAAACAAAAAAACCCCAAAACCAGTTTTGTCTCACTTCATTACATGCATTATCTCATCAGCTCATCCTAGATGCCCCCACCAATCATGTTTCTGACCCCCATTTGTTTATTGTGGTACTGGGAATTGAACCCAGGGCCTTCACACTGAGCTATATCGCAGTTCTCTGTGTTTATGTTTGTTTGTTTTGTTTTGTTTCAGTAGTGCGAACCAAACTCAGAACCTTGAATTTGCCAGGCAGGCACTGTGCCAGCAAGCCATTTTACTGGCCCGTGTTTTGTTTTTTGGGACAGGGTCTTACTCTGTCACTAAAGCATCCAGGCTGCACTTGAACTGGCAATCCTTCAGCCTGTTCTTCGAAGTGCTAAGATTATTTATTTATTGGTACTGGGGATTGAACTCACAACCTTCCACTTGCCAGGCAGGCAGTTGTGCCACTGAGCTAAACCCCTAGCCTAGGACTATTTATTTATTTTTACTTAAAAAATTTGCTTTTGCTCAGTGTGGTGGTACAAATAACCCCAGCACTCGGGAGGTTGAGGCAGGAGGATTGCTGTAAGTTCGAGGTCAGCCTGAATTACAGAGCGAGACCCTGTCTCAAAAAAATTTTTTTTGTTTTTTGTTGTTGTTTTTCGAGAGAGGGTCTCACTATGAAGTTTAGGCTGGCCTCAAAATGGTGATAATCCTCCTGCGTCAGCCTCCCAATTGTCTGCATGCTCCATGATGATACCTGGCCTTAAAAGTTTTTAAATTTTATTTATTTGTACTTACTTTTGTGGTACTGGAACTCAAGGCTTCATGTATGCCAGGTGAGAGAACTCTGTCACTGAGCCATATCTCCATCCCCTCTTTTCCCATTTAACATGATTTGTTTGTTTTGGGTGGGTATCAGGAATCGAATTCAGGACATTGTGCTTGTCAGACAGGTAGGTGCCTGTGCTGCTGAGCTATATCCCCAACTATTTTGTTTTGTTATTGAGTCAGGGTCTCACTATGCAGTTCAGGCTGGCTGTGGAGTCACTCTGTAAGTCCAGGCTGGCCTCAAACTCACAATGATCCTCCTGCCTCAGCCTCCTGAGTGCTGGGATTACAAGAGTGGTCTGGGCTTGAAGATTCTTTGTATTCTGAATTATGTTTGTCAATGCATTTCTGTCTCCCCCAGCCCCAATAAGTCAGGATTTGGGTGACTTTGGTTCACAGCTGCAACCAGCCCGTAGACTGTGCTGGCCTCCAAAGCGACACCTGTAAGAGGCACTAGTCGCAGACATGTTGGTGATGGATTATAAGCATCCTCTTTGCCATGTGAACCAGAAGGCGCGGTGCACCAGCTGTGTGACCTTAGGTGGCCATTTTCTCTGCCCCTAGATCCCCAATTTCAAATGGGATTTAATATAGTCCATATTGGGGGGGGGGCACAGCACAGGGACAAAATGCGTGCTTAGCATTCCGAGGCCCTGGGCTCTGTGCCCAGCACCGCTCAAATGAGAAAGCCGCCTCCTCCTCCTCTTGCTCCTCTTCCCCTTCCTCGCTTTCATCCTCCTCCTCTCCTTCTTGCTCCTCCTCCTCCTAGGATCCTGGGGCGTCCAAAAGGGCTCCTAGGTGTACCAGGGGAGAAGCAAGCTTCCTCGGGCGCCGGCGCTTCCACGGCTCGCCGCGCGGGGGCAGCAGGCGCCCGGCGGATCAGCTCGCGCGGCCCGCGCAGGGAGAGGCGGCGGGGGCGCCTGGGCAGAGGAAGCTGATGAAATCCCGGCCAACTCGCTGTGAGCTCATCCCGCCTGGGCGCCTCCGGAAGCCGCGGGGCCTCCGGCCTCCGCCTGGCCCGAGCGATAAAGCTCCCGTGCTGAGCCCGGGCGGGAAGTCCTTCCTGGCGTCTGCCCTGCGTGGGGCTTGCAGGGAAGGGCGGACGGGGACGGTGGCCGGCCTCTCCGCAGGTTGTAAGTGTTTTCAAACATGGAGAGGGAGCCAGAGACTGATTTTTTTTTTTTTTTTTTTTTTTTTTATCTGTTTTGAGACAGGTCTCTGTGAAGTTCAGGCTGGCCTTGGGCTCACTTTATAGCCTAGACTGGTCTGGAACTTGCAACAATTTTCCTGCTTCAGCCTCCTGAATGCTGGGATTCCGACAGAGACTGATTTAAAGAGAAAGTCTAGGCAAGTCAGATGGAGAAACAGAAAGACAAGAATGAAGGAGTCAGAAAGACACAAAGAGACTCAGACAAGGAGAGAGAACGCTAGATGTTGGCCTGTGTTTTCCAGATACTGGAAATTGAACCCAGGATCTTCGCACTGAGCTACAACACCAGACTTGGGTTTTTTTTTTCTTTAAATCCCAGACCTTTTTTTTTTTTTTTTAACTTTTTATCGGTATCGAACTCAAGACCGCCTGCTTGCAAGGCAGGTGCTTATGCCGCTGAGCTAAATCCCCAGCCCCAGTCCCAGACCTTTTTGATGTTCTATTTTGAGACAGGGCCTTGCTAAATTGTCCGGACTGGACTAGAATTTGAGATCCTTCTGCCTCAGCCTCCCAGAGTGCTGGGATTATAGGCGTGCACCGCCTCGCCTCGCCCAACTGACGTCCCTGTTAAGGCTGAGAGGAGAGACACAGGTGGAAGAAACAAGAGTTGGGACCTGAGAGACAAAGATTGAGACAGTGAGAGACCAATGGAGTAGCAGAGATGCGGGAAGCAGGCGAGCTACTCCGTAGAGAGGGAGATGCAGTCCGAGTAGGGGACTGGGATGCAGAGGAGATGGAAAGCGAGGGTGAGTGGCGCCCGCAGGGGCGGACCCTGCGGATCCGGGCCGGGCCGCGCCGCGCCCAACCCCCCTCCCCGCGGTGGTGGCGGCGGCAGCGCGGGCCGGTTACCAAGTTACCAAGTTACCGCAGGATTCGGGAGCTTCTCACTGGCGCGGCGGCAGCCAATCAGAGAGCAGCGCCGCTGTTCTCGGGCAGGAGGCCTGGAGACACGCGCACCTTCCCCCGACACCTAGCGAAGCACGCTGACACACAATCACGGCGGCGCGCGCACACGCACTGTCCCGGGGACACACAACATCGCCCCTCCGCACACACTCGATCACAGTGACACACAGAATGACACACACAGCCGGTCCTAGGAACAGGCAAGGACAGAGCATCACACAGACGCACAAAACCTCAGTGATAGTCACAGTCCTGGGACACAACAGAGCTGCCCAGACTCACAGTCATCGTAGTGACACACAGCACTCCTGGGGCACATGTGGTCCCCATCACATACTGCATGACACACAAGAACACACACAATACCGTGGACATACACAAACACAGTGATACCTCACAGGCCCACACCCAAGTGGTTGTGCTACACACACTATTGAAGTGGCACAACCACTGGGACACAACTACAGTGAGACATGAGATTGCACACACACTCCTGAACATGTGCATACTGATCTGTGGGCACACAACATCATCCTATGGTGACACAAAAGTATGCTGCCCTGACCATGCAGGTACAGATTCACATACACTCAGTGACCGTCTCAGGCACACAGTGTTACTGACAAAACTCAGCATCCCGGCGTCACATACACAGCCACACAATCCCACTGTCACAGGCCGGGCGTGATGGTGCATGCTTGTAATCCCAGCATTCGGGAGGCTGAGGCAGGAGGATTGTTATGAGTGCAAGACCAGCCCGGGGTGCTACAAAGTGAGTTCAAGGCCAGTTTGAACTGCAGAGCAGGGCTTAATCCACTGAACTAAGTCCCTAACTCCTACAGACACAATTAGATGACAGACACAACTACACTGACACACAACATTGTAGGCACAACCACACACACTTGTAATACAAGAGTACAGTGACGCAACGTGTTTGCAAACTTCCCCACTAACACACAACACTGTGGCACACAATCTTAGTGCCACACAAAACACAATCACAAGGACACACCACGTCACTGATGTACACCACCACACTCACACGACACATCAGAAAATTAGGCAGTAATGCACTGACATCTAACACTGTCACAGCATCTTCCTACACATGCAGCACTGTGACACATGTAGTGTGCTGACATATACATCATGGGAACACACAGTTGTAACACACATTAGCACAGTGACATAACCACCAGCCTAATATGCCAGTCTCTTAACACAGCACTCTGACCACAGTCCTACAGAAATCTCTCCGGCATACACACACACACACACACACACACACACACACACACACACACAAACACACACACACACTGGAGAGGACAAGCTGGGTGCGATGTGGGATGCTGGGGGAGGGGACGCAGGGTAGGCCTGTGTGTGTGCATTGGTGTACACGTGCTTGTGTAATCCCTCCCCCTTCCAATCCTTCCTGGGGGCGGGGCCTGGCGCGCGGCAGCCGCTGTTACCGGGTAAACTTCCCCGCCCCCCCCAGCGCGGCCATTAGTCAACCCCCCCAGGATGATGTCATCGACTCATTCTGGAGGCTGAGTAATCCTCGACTCCGCCCCCCCAGGTACCAGAGCGGGGGCGGGCCGCACCTGGTCGCTGCGCGGTCAGGAGCTGAGATCTGGAGCTTGCGTTTTCTCCTGGGCTCTCCCAGGGATGGGGCCGAGGAATCGGGTGCTATCTCTAGGGGTCTAAGGCTGTACCTCAGGATCCCTAGGGACCAGGGGCTTCTAGCCCTGATCCATAGTGACCAACTAAGGCTACTGAGAGGCTGACCTTCCAGGCCCTGAGTCTTGGGCATCCCAGAGTCTGACACCGTCTGGCACCGAGAACCCCAATCCCCAACCCCCACTGCCACCACCCCGGCAGGGGGCTGAGTCACCGCGCCAGGTGTCTGGCAGTGGGGGTGCTGAGAACCAGGTCTTAGAGTCCAAGTGGGGTGCCAAGATGTAAAAAAGGGCTGAGAGGTCAGATGTCCTGAGCCCAGGAAATCAACAAGTTGGGCCCTTGGAGAAAGGTTGGGTGCCGGTCTGCACCTTGGGCCGGCCACTTGCTGAAGCCAGGGTGTCCTGGCCTTGGGAAACCTCTCTGGACCTGGAACCAAAGGCCTGGTGTCCCTGTGGGCCTGGGACACTCCGGACAAGCCTGGGTCCGCCCCCTACCTCGTAGAAGGGAGGCTCAGTCTTCACTTCTTGGAACTGGGACACCAAAATTCCCTGGGGGAAAGGGACTCATATCCTTGTTTCCTGGAGTCCAGACCTGCCTGGCTCCTTCCTGGGGAGGAGGTGCCCCTATTTTTAGTGCCAGGACACTGCTCGGGCCAGGACACTTGGGTTCTCCTCTAGGAAGGCTCCCTATTTTTAAAAGCCACCAGGGTCGAGCCCTGTTGGGGGTGGGGCCAAACCAGTCCGTCTTCACAGGGTCAGGATGCACAGGTCTCCTGGAAGGGGGGCCCTTGGCGGCCACCTCCACAAGGCCAACTCCATGGTACCCTCCCGGAGGACGCGCGGCCCCAAGCGCCCATCCCAGTCCCCAGAGGAGTGGGGGAGCAAGTGGACAGGCGCAGCCGGGGCCTCACCCCAGCCGGCCTGGGCCGCGCGCCCGGCAGCTCCCCGGGGCCCGGTTCCCCGCCCCCCGCGCCGAGGGCTCCCCCAGATCCGGGCGGACACGGCAGCGGCCAATGAACGCGCTCGCCGTCTCCGGGAGCCGGGCCGGCTCTGCCCGCTTGGCATTGGGCACGCGGTGGGCAGCGGCGGGCGGGGCCTGGGGGTCCTCGCGCCTGGTTGGGCCAGCCTTGTTGCTGGGTAACGGGGCGGCGAGTTTCCCCTGGCAACGGCGGCGGGTACCGCTCACTGGCTGGCCGGGAAGGAGGGGGGCCGCGGGCGCAGGCAGGCCCCGCAGACCCCAGCAACAGCGCGCGCCCCCGCCCCGCCGGGAAGCGGTAACCTTCACTCGCGCGCCGGCCGCTCGGACCCCGCGGACGCCCGCGGCTCGGCCCAGCCCCCACCCGGCTCGGTCCGGCCTCCAGGCCTGCAGGCCTGGGACCCAGGAGGCCCCCGCCGCGCCGCGGACAGCCAGGACCCAGGCCCTACAGTGAAAAGTTAAGTCCTTCCCAACTCCCGCACGCTCTGCTCTCCGTGCCACAACATCTACTTCACCACCGCGGACCAGGTCCCGGCAGCAACCACCCGGACGCCGGTGCTCAGCACTTGTGCGACGCCAGCCCCCGGGCTAATCCTGATACCGATGGCAACCCAATGCATCTTCCTGAAAGTTTTGGTCCTCTGCTGGTCCTGCTGATACAAAAGAGGAAACTGAGGCACAAAAAGAGGAAGCTGCTTACTCAAGGTCATCACCGGTACCTAGGGAGGCTGGCTCCAGAGTCTGGGTGCTTTTTCACTGCACTGTGCTGAGTCCCTGGAGAGACTTTAATGTTTCAAATGAGAAACTGCATAGGTCAGTCAAAACACGAGTGGCCGCCCACAGGCCACCGTTTTGAGACCCCTGCTCGAGGTTGAGGGCCCTAGTTGGAGGTTTTTCTTAGGATTCTCAGTTGCTGGCCTCCCACCCTGATAGTAGTAATGATGGGTGACATATATTAACCACTCACTATGCCCCAATGATTTTGCTGTGTAGTCCAAACTGGCCTTAAATTCTCAAGATCCTCCTGTGTCAGCCTCCTGAGTGCTGGGACTCTAGGCAGAGACGCTCCACCCAATACTTTATTGACGTTCTCTGCAGGATTCTAAGAGGTAGTGGCCTTTACTCCCTCAAATCAGATACAATGAGGCACAAGCTTTGAACACTTGCCAAAGGGCACACAGCCATTAGGTGGCAGAACTGGAGGGCTGGGATTGAACTCCAGGCCTGCAGACAGAGCCCAGGCTCTTTTGGTTTCCCCATCCACCACCACCATGCAAGCTGGGGATTGCACAGCTGTGAGGACCCTGCCTAGCTTGTTCTCGAACAGGGATGATTTTTGCTTCCTTTAAGGAAGCCTTGCTACATGTTTAGTTTGTTGTATTTTTTACACAGCAGAGGATCCAAACAAGGGCTTTGCTCATGCTCAGCCCTTGTCCTACCACTGAGCCAAATTCCCCAGCCCTCTTTCCTTTCTATTTATCCATTTATTTTTGTAGTACTGGGGTTGAATCCAGGGCTTTTGCCCTGAGCTACATCTCCACACCAACACCCCCTTGGATTTTTTCTGTTTGTTTTTGAGACAAGGTCTCACTGTACAGTACCAAATGACTCTTGAACTCGCTGTGTTGCCCAGACTGGTTAGTCTCCTGCCTCAGCCTCCAGGGTGGCAGGATGACAGGTGTGTACCACCACATCCGGCTCACTTGTAATTTATAACACAAGCTCTTGCTAAATTGTCCAAGCTGGGCTCACTTCGTGATTCTCCTGCCGCAGCCTCCTGGGCGGATGGGGTCACAGGCATAGGCCTCCACCCCTGGCAGTAGTTTGTCAGGTTACTCTTCTGGACAAAGTTTTAGAGGTTTTTTTGTTTGTTTGTTTGGGAGCAGTGTAGCCACTCCAACCCTATTCCAGGGGATACCTGGCACTACCTGGGGATGTGGTTGTTAACTCAAAGGGGAGGACTGATTCAGGCATCTGGTAGGGAGAGGTCAGGGGTTCTATGCAGCCCCCTACAATGCCCATGACAGCTCCTAAGACAAAGAATCATTCAAGCTCAAAAGTCCCCACCATCAGGCACCGCCCTGCCCCCTTCTTTGCCCAGGATTTGGTCTCTCTGGCTCTGTGGAATTCCCTCCCCTCCCCCATTGGAAGCTTCCAGCCTCTCTCTGTTTACTTCTGTGGGTCACCCTCTAGCAGAGGGACCTATGACCCCTAGGAGCTCAGGAATCCTTGTCTCCTTTCAGAGGAGCAGTGGTAAGAGGCAGGGTTGCACAGGGCAGGCTTGGCCAGAGGCCCGAAATGTTCCTCCAAGAACTCTAGCAACAAGGAAGCCCCTTGATCCCTCAAGAATATTGTTAAGGCTGGACCAGAGAGGCTGAGGCAGGAAGATTGCCCCAATTTCAAGGACAGCCTGAGGTACATAGCAAGGCCAGCTCCAAAAATGAATGAATGAATGAGTCAGAAAGAGAGAGAGACAGTAAAAATGAGATGGGGGTAGAAGCAAACAGAGAGAGCCTATTGTTTCCCTCTGATCCTAAGGCCACAAAATTTATGTCACTACGCATGGGGTTTTAAATTTGAATTTGTAGGGCTCTAGAGAAGGCTCAGTGCCAGTCAGCCCCAGTTCCCATGTTATCACTTCCCACTGAACTCCTTGAGCTCATTTATTACTGATGCCCTTAGACCATGAGGCCACCAGCTTAGGGCAACAGGCTGGCAGGCTTTGGAGCAGGGTCAGGTAGTGGGAAGGGCTTGGACTGTGATGATTCTAAGGGCCTCTTCCCCTCTCTGCCACCTCCGGCCATCAAGTCTGTCCCATGCATTTTCTCTGAGACAGGGTCTTGCTATAGTCCAGGCTGGCCTTGAACTCACTATCCACCCAGGCTGGTCTCCAACTCAAGGTGATCCTCCTGCCTCAGCCTTCTTACAGACTAGGATTATGGGGCGTATGGCCTGGTGGCTGGCTTATATTCCAGCAGGTCTCTGGGTCCTGCACTGGGCAACCTGAGGGCCCCAGCTGGTGGGGATGACATCCAGGCTGCACCAGGAGCCAGCAGAGAACCCACCTCACCCCCAGCTTCTACACTGCATGGTCAGGCCCTGGCAGCCCTGACAGTAATTACTGATACTGACGACAGCAAACATTTATTAGGCACTTACTGTGTGCAGATACTACACAGAATGACTTCCATGTGTGATCTCATTTAATAAGTTTAAAGTAATATTTCTCAAACATCTTGGAACTTGATATATAGCCAGAAATATATCTTTGGGTTCTTTTGTCAATGTTTATTTTGTTTGTTTATTGAGGCAGGGTCTTGCTATGCAGTTCAGGTTGGTCTTGAACTCAATACCATATATAGCCTAGGCTGGCCTGGAACTCATGGTGATCTTTCTGCCTTAGCCTCCCAAATTCTGAGATTATAGACATCCACCGCCAGGGCTGGCAGAAACACATTTTTTTTTTTGAAATGTACTATCCACTCACTATACAGTAATAAATTCTTTTCACTTTCCTTGATTTCTTGATTTTGTTTTATTTTTTAGTTATTTATTTAGTTAGTTTGTTGCTTGAGACATGGTCTTGCTATGTTGTTCAGGCTGGCATTGAACTATGTAGCCCAAATTGGTTTCAATGCTCTAGCAATCCTCTTGCCTCAGCTTCCTGAGGGACTAGATTTACAGACATGTGCCACCACACCCAGTATATAATTTTCCTTTTAGATAGGGTCCCACTATTTAGTCTGGGCTGGCTTTGAGCCTAGCATGTTCCTGTCTTGAATTATAGGCATGGGCCATCACACCTAGCTGGATTTTTATTTTGTTTTATTTTTTGGTATCAGGAATCAAACTCACAACCTCACACTTGCCAGGCAGGTGCTGTACCACTGAGCTATATTGCCATCCCTACTTCATTTTATATATATATATATATTTTAATATATATATTTTTTAATATATATATTCGCTTTTCTTTACCTCATGTTTGATATGCATGCACTTTTTCTTTCTTTCTTTCTTTTTTTTTTTTTTTTTTTTTTTTTTGTCTTTTTCCTTTTTATCGGTACCAGGGATCGAACTCACGACTGCCAAGGCAGGCGCTTATGCCGCTGAGCTAAATCCCCAGCCCCTGATATGCATGCACTTTCATACTGAGCTCCACGCTCTATGATGTGTTCAGGGCTGACCTGGAGCACATAGAGATCCTGGCTCAAAAACTAAACAAGGGGACTGGGGATTTAGCTCAGCGGCATAAGCACTTGCCTTGCAAGCAGGCAGTCATGAGTTCGATCCACGGTACCGATAAAATAGAAAACAACAACAACAAAAAAAAACCCTCGGGGCTGGGGATTTAGCTCAGCGGCATAAGTGCCTGCCTTGCAAGCAGGCAGTCGTGAGTTTGATCCCTGGTACCGATGAAAAGGAAAAAGACAAAAAAAAAAAAAAAAAACCCTCAAAAAAAAAAAAAAAAAACAGCCAACAAAACAAAACAAAACAAAAAAGCAGGGGCTGGGGATTTAGCTCAGTAGCATAAGCTCCTGCCTTGTAAGGCAGTCGTGAGTTCGATCCCTGGTACCGATAAAAAGGAAACAGACCAAAAAAAAAAAAAAAAAAAAAAAAAGTGGCCAAGACCTATAAGTAATGGTGAGCATGGTGACACATGCCTGTAATTCCAGCACTTGGGAGGCTGAGGCAGAAAGATCACTGTGATTTTGAGGGCAGCCTGGGCTTCACAGTGAGTTCAAGTCCAGCCTGGACTACATAGCAAGATCCTGTCTAAATAAAGAAAAGAAAAGAAAAGCTGCAGGCAGAAAGTGATGATTACAGAGAAATAAATGTGAGGATGGAAACAGTATATATTTTCATTGATTGTGGTCTAGGGCTAGGGATGTAGCTCAGTGGCTCAGTGGTAGGACCGTGGCCTAGCATGTCTGAGGCCTTGAGTTTAATTCCCAGCACTAAAAAAAAAAAAAAAAAAAAAACCAGATAAACAACCACGATGGCAAATTATTGTGCACTTTTGTTACGACTCATCAAACTGTACACCTACAAAGAATGACTTTCATTGTGTGTAAATATATCTCAATAAGCTTGAATAAAAAGCAGGAAGACTGTGTGTGTGTTGTGGCTCCATGATGGCCAGGGCAGAGCATGCATCAGCCTCAGGTTTGCTCCAGAGTCCTCTGTTTGCTGCTGACAATCTGAAAGGCACCTGGAAAGGCCAGGATGAAGCTCTGTGGCACAGCTGTGTGCCTATCCTTAGGGAGCTCTGGGTTCTGTCTCCCTCTTTTTTTTTTTTTTTTTTATCGGTCCCGGGGATCAAACTCAGGATCCCCTGCTTGCAAGGCAGGTGCTTACGTTGCTGAGCGAAATCCCCAACCCCTTTTGGTGGTCTTTTTGAGACAGGGTTTCTGCTATGTACTCAGGCTGGCCTTGAACTCATTTTGTAGCCCAGGACGGAGTCTCGAACTCACAGAGATCCTCCTGTCCCAGTCTCCTCGGTGCTGGGATCACAGGTATGGAACATCACACCAGAGCTCTGGGTTCTATCTTTGCACCAAAACCAAAATCAAAACAACTCCTTGGGAGAAATAGAGAGAGAGGAAGGGAGGCTAAATTATTCTTGGAAATTTAGAAAGGGAGATTTCACACTAGGATTTGGATTTGCTGTTGCTCTAGGGAAGTATAAGCATCTGGTCCTGGAGGAGGCTGAGTCTGAGGACCCACACAAGCCAGCGGTCAGGCGGGTCTGTTGGCCATCCTTTCCCGGCCAGCCCAGTGCTGGGCAAGCAGAAGTGACGTGCCCACTGGTGATGGGATCTGGTTTGGGTGAGATGCAGAGGAATGGCAAGTGCAAGCTGGATGGAAGTCCAGAGTGCTGGGGAGGGAAGGTCAACAGTCAGAGAGGGGAGGGAAATGACAATAGGAAACTGAAAAGAGAAAGGGAACAGAAAGCTACCAGCAGCAGGGTGGAATTGGGTGCGGGGGCTGCCCGGGCATGTCTTGGTGGTGCCAGGTGCCTGCGGCTTCCTCCTTCCCACGGGTCCGCAGCAGATATGCGGGGAGCGCGGGCAGATGTGGATGCTCCAGAGTGTGTGCCATCAGGGAGCCGGGGCGCAGGAGCCTGGCTGAGGTGTGATTTTGTGCGGCGCACCAGGGTCAGTCTCTTCAGGGTCTGTAGTGATCTGTGTCTGAGGCTGGTTTCTGACAGTGTCACTGTTTTTTTTTTGGGGGGGGGGAGCACGTGCGGTGCCTGTGTGTCTGCTGTGGGAGTGTGGTTTGGCTAGGACTCTGTGTCCAAGTGTCCCTGGGACAGGTGTCTCTGTCTGTGTGCAGCAGAGTGGTTGGAGGTCCTGGTTAGGAGGTCCCCCTTCCTACCAGCCTGTCACTGTGTCCCTGGGCCAGCACCTGTGTGTGGTGGCAGCCTGCCTCGTGGGGATGCGTGTGAGCACAGTTTGGGGGCCTGCATGTACTCCCCAGTGTGTCTGTGCAACTCCGTGTCCCTATCGTTGTCCCAGTCTGTGTGTGTCCAGGGGAGCCTGCTAGTGACTTGGTCTGTGTGCTTGTTTCTGTGCGTGTGCGTCTGTGGGGCCGCGGCCGTGTCAGCATGTCACTTTGTGTACCTCAGAGCGTCAGCCGGCCAGTGAGCCTGCGTGCGGTCCCCGTGCTTGTCTGTCGGTCCCAGTCAGTGTGTCAGTGTGTCAGGGTGTCCGGCTGTCCGTCGGTGCGCCTCTTCGCTGCGGGCCAGGCCCTGCCCCGCCCCCGGTTGCAGGGAAACCCCCGGCAAGGATGTAGGGGGCGCGGCCCGCGCCTGCAAGTCCCGACTTGTCCCCGGCGGGCGGGCGGGACTGTGGCGTCACGCGGGGGCGGGGCGTGGGACCCGCCGGGCGGGGGCGGGGCGGAGCGGAGCGGGGCGGGGCGGGGCGGCCGCCAAGCGGCCCGGGATCCGCCGGGCGGCCAGAGACGCGGCGCGAACCACATGCGAGCGGGCGTCTGGCAGCGGCGGCAGTGGGGCGATCGGTACGACGCAGACGGCCAGCGGCCCGAGCAGCGGCGACAAGAGCCGCTACTGCAGTTAGAGCGGGGGCAGCCGGAACCTCAGCAGCAGCAGCAGCCGCGGCCAGCGGCGTTCGGCGGGCGCGCCCTCCTGAAGGAAGCGGCCCGTCCCCGCTCGCTGCCCCCTCCGGCGCGTTCATGCCCCCGGGGTGAGGGTGAGTGCGCCGTACCTCTTCCCCGTACAGCCGATCGGCCAGGCCGGGCGGGCTCCCTGGAGGAGGTGACGGGCATGCACTCGGAGAGCAGCGCGGGCGCCCCGCTCCTCACTCCACGCTCGGCCTCACCTCTGCTGGGGACTCAAGGCTGGGGCCGCCGCGCGGGAAGCTCTCGGGCCATCGGGCGCCAGTTTTGGGCGCACAGGTGCCTCTGAGGTCTGGCGGGTTTGTTTACAAACAATGGGGTGCGGGCTCGGCAGCGCCCCCTGGTGGCCAGTGAGGCCCGGGGAAGAGACTCGACCCGGGGTAGCCCCGGTCCCCGTAGCCGGGGCGGGGGGGAGGGGGTCGGGGGGCGGCACCAAGGGGCGGCCACACCCAGGGCGCGTGCCCGCTGGGGGCGGCGACAGGGGGCGGCTTGCGGCTCGCGGGCCGAGGAATCTGCGGCTCCTGCGGGCGGGGGCTGCGCCCCAGCAACAGCCGGTTATTGGCCCCGCGCTCGCCTGGCGGGCGGGGCAGATGCACGTGGCGGCGTGGGGGGGCTGTGACAGCGGAGGGGCGTCTGGGACCGCCGTGGAGCGCGCGCGTGTGCGAGGTTGTGGATCTGCAGGTGTCTCGCCTGGGTGTGTGCGAGTGTCTGGCTCCGAGTTTGTGCTGGGGTCTGCAGGGAGTGGTAGCGTCAATCCGAAGGAATGTGGGGCTTCGTGACCCGCCGGGGCGTCTGCGTGAGTCCCCGCGTGTCTGTGTGGGCTTGTGTCGTCGGCGGGTGGGGTGCACCTGTGTGTGTGTGTCTGTGTGCGCGCGCGCGCGCTCTGTGAGAGTTGTCTGTCGCGGGCTGAGTCTGCGGGTCTGGCGCCAGCGTTTGCCGCTGTATGTAGTTGTGATGTGTTTGTGTTGTTTGAGCAAGATCCCTGTGTTTATCCGTGTGTGATGCCCGAGTGTGCGGGGTCAGCATGTGCCCGCGTCTGGCCTGTGTGGACCTCCTCGTCTGTGACGGTCTTCGTGTGACTCCGGGGCATGTGTCTGCCAGTATTGGCGACGCTGTGCCTGGCGGCCGAGGGCTGCTGTGCCTTCTGCCCAGGTGTCTGAGTTGTGTGTGGCGAGGGCTGGTCTGTCTCGATCTGCGCTTGGCTTGGCTTGGCTGCCCGAGAACTGGTGACAGAAGCTCCGTGGGGTCCACGCAGTGCGTTTAGTCGGTGTTGCTGGCAGCCTTGAGTTGTGTGTGTGTGTGTGTGTCTGCGCGCATGCTGGGTCTGAGAGGCTTGTCACTGTGATCGGCTGGCTCATGTGTGTCATGTGGCTGCGTGTGTGTAGTGTTTATGTCAGTCACGTGAGACTAGTGTTTTCTGCCAGTGCTTTAGGTGTGTGTGTGTTTGTGTGTGTGTGTGCCTGTGTTGGGCTGCGCGGGATTAGAGTTAGCAGTGGTGTGTGTGTATGTGTGTGCGCGCACTCCAGTGCTGGTGCTGACAGTTGGTGACAGTGTTTTGGGGTTGGGAGGGGAGGGCGGAGGGCTGATGTCTGCTGCTTTGCTGGTGTCGTTGCCGGCGTGTGTTAATGCGTCTGGCTCTGTTGACATGTGTCCCTGTGTCTGCTTCCCACACGCAGTCTGGCGGCTGAGTTGGTGACGTGCAGGTGTGTTTTGGTGGTGCCCAGCACATGTGTCTGCTGTGTGGCTGTGTGCATCCTCCGGGGCCTGGGGGTGTGTCTGCGTGCAGAGGGGGAGACTGTGGGAGACTCCTGCTTGTGATGGTGCATCATGTGTGTCCCTGTGACGGTGGGGATGGAGTGTGTGGTGTGTGTGTGTTGTGTGTTCCTGGAGTACTGAGTGGTAGCGTGCCTGAGTGGGACATCTCACTGGGTGCCAGTGGGAAGTCAGGCTGGCAGTGCTGTGGGTGTCCTTGTGTGTGTGTGGTGCACTCTGCCACACAACCCATACATGTCCTGTGGGAGTCCCATGTGTCTGAAGCAAGTCTTTGCTGCCCTGCGTGCCTGTCACTGTGTTGGGCAGGTTGTCCCCACTCGCGACTCCCGGAGCAGAGTTTGCATGGAGTTTGCATAGCAGGGCCCTCACTAAGCTCAGACAACCCCTCTCCATGGGGGGCCCTGCCCTCCCTGTCCATCACCTTAATCTCCCCCAACCTACTGGCCAGCACTGCCCTATGTCATTCCCTAGTCGGGTGGGTCTTGTGAAGCCATCTCTGTCCCCTGTCACACACCCACTTTCCTCCATTGGGGTCCAGTGTGAGTGGGGTAGTGTGTGTGCGCGATGGGGGCCTGGCCCCTGCTTCCCGATGACCTCCCTTGTGTCCCGCAGGCTCCAGGGAGCGCCATGGCCCGTGCACGCCAGGAGGGCAGCTCTCCGGAGCCCGTAGAGGGCCTGGCCCGCGACGGCCCTCGCCCCTTCCCCCTTGGCCGCCTGGTGCCCTCAGCTGTGTCCTGCGGTCTCTGCGAGCCCGGCCTTCCGGCCGCCCCTGCCACCCCTGCCCTGCTGCCCGCGGCCTACCTCTGCGCCCCGACGGCCCCACCCGCCCTCACAGCTGCTCTGGGGGGCCCCCGCTGGCCTAGGGGGCCTCGCAGCCGGCCCCGAGGCCCGCGCCCTGACGGTGAGTGACTGCCCTGCGGCTGGGATGAGCGGCCTGGGAAAGCCAGGGTCGCCAAGAGTGGAGGAACTAGAGTGGGGGTGGAGAGGGAGGCCGCCAGCTGAGGAGGGCCACTGGGAGGGTGTGGCCAGTGTGGTCTTTGTGTTTAGAGAAGCAGGAAGCAGGGTGGGAGACGGGGATGGAGGGGGAGGTCGGGTGGGAAGTCCCTCCTGGAATCTGACTGCAGTCTTCGAGCTGCAGCCCACGGCCTTTTCCGGGCCTCGGGCAACAGCTGTTTCCCAGCTCCCCTCCCCCAGCCTGGTCGCCCCCACCCCAGATCCCCGAGGGATCGTAGTGGGAAGGAGTGTGGGCAGAGTGGGAGGATCATCACCTCCAGACTTTGGGGAGGGGGAGGTAGAAGGGAGCGTTTTGCCTTTATTTGCATCTCTTTGGCCTGAGCTGGTCCAGGCCACAACCCCAGAGACGGAAGGGGGGAGGGGCCATTGTGTCGGGAAAGTCCCCTTGGGGCAAGGGTGAGTCTTGGGGAGGGAAGAGTTAAAGGTCCCCTGCCTGATGGGCTATTAACCCTGTGGTGCCTGGCAGCCGGGAGTGACCGTCCTGGTTTCCCTTTTCAACCCCCCTTTTGTCCCTGGAGCCCAGGCAGTAAGGAAGGAGAAAACTTCCCAAGCTCAGTTCCTGGACACCCGCTGGGGCACCTGGGACCAGGGCCTCAGTGTCACAGATGTGGTAACTGAGGCCCTGGTTTGAAAGGCTTTAGGGAGCCCTCCTGCCAGGACCTGCTGTGACCAGGGGGAGGGACGCCAAAACGCCCGGGTGGGGGTGGGGCAGGAGGCATCTCCTGGATCCCAACCCCAGGCCTGGCTCTCAGGCAGCCCTTCTGGCCTTCTGGTCTCCCAGCCTCTGCCACATCCGGAGGTGTGGCCTGGCTGCGGTTGGACACCAGAAGGCAGGAGACCTGAGGCTTGTGACTCTGGGTGGGGTCAGTTACTGTATCCCTGTGTGACCTTGGCCTCTTGTAGGAGGGTATGTGTCAGTTTGTCTATCTGTCAAATACAGCAGCAAGATCTGGCCCTATTTTGGAATAGAGGTACTCATGCTGGATAAGAGTAAGGACTGCTAGACCGCCCGGAGGACTAGGGAGGCAGCTGGTCGCCTCCCCCGGCCCTTCTCTGGCTTTCTGATTTGTATCGAGGAGGAGCTGAGAAACCTGGCCCCAGAGGCAGGGATCGCTAGAAATGAGGCGGGGTGGGGGGGAGCCCGGAGGAGAAAGTGGGCGGCCAGGAAAAGGGAGAGGCAGGCCTTGGGGACCTGGGTCCCCCTGCAAACCTCTAGGCGCTAAGGGTGGCAGGTGGTGACCACGCCCTCTGCCTCCGCCAGGTCCTCAGCCACCTCTCTCAGCGGCCGAGCAGCACCTAGAGTCGCCCGTGCCCAGCGCCCCGGAGGCCCTGGCGGGCGGTCCCACCCAGGCAGCCCCTGGAGTCCGGGGGGAGGAGGAGCAGTGGGCCCGGGAGATCGGGGCGCAGCTGCGGCGGATGGCGGACGACCTCAACGCGCAGTACGAGCGGAGGGTGAGTGCGGGGAGGGCTGGCGGCAGGTGGGACTTCCCGCAGGGAGGGGGCAGCGGGCGCCCCCGCCAGATGTGCGGCAGCTGCTGGCCTGTGCGGCGGGGTCGCGGCGGGGACAGGCGGGCGGGGTGCCCGGGAGCCCCCGAGGCAGGGGTCCGCGGCTTGCACGGCCCTGCCCGGCCTGGTGCTGCGCGTCGCGGCCAGAGCCCGGCGCTCCCGTGGCCCGCGGCGGCGGGGACTGAGGGCGGCGCTCGGCGGAGCGGCTCCTATATCCTGGGCTATTTATAGCGGATGAGTCAGCAGCGCGCCGCGGCCGCGCCCGCCTCTGCCTCCGCCTCCCCGCCGCCCGCTCTGCTCGGCGCGGCCGCAGCGCCCCCCCGCTGCCCGGCGGCCCCGGCCCCCCCGCCCGGGCTGCGACCCCGCCGCCTCGGTGACAAACACCCCGCAGCCACCTCCCAGCTTGGTTCCTCAGAACGGGGCACCTGCATTGTTTGCTTGTGGGGGAAAAAACCCAGCGAGGAGCAAAATAAAAAATACTCACCGAGCTCTGCCCCGTCCCCCCCCCCGCCCCCCGCCCCCCCCCCCCGCGGGCCTGTCTCAGTGCCCTGCAGGTGCTGACCCTGGCTGTCCAGGCACTTTGCCTGCGGGCCAGAACAATCGCTGAGGCCTCTGGCCTGCGCTTGGCTTGGCTTTGCAGCTTTGCTTCCGGTGCGCTCCAGTTCACACAGCTGCCCCCCCCCCCGCCCCCGCAGGGCTTCACACCCCAGTCCTAGGCTAAGGTGCTTTCCACTTTTTCACTGCTGCATACTATGCAGAATCAACAATTTTTTTCTTTTTGGACTGAGGATTGAATGTAGGACCTTTGCACTGACCTACATCCCTTGCCCTTTTTATTTTTTATTCTGATACAAAGTCTCACTGAACTGTCCAGGTTGGGCTCCAATTTGTAAGCTTCCTGCCTTAGCTTCTCAGAATACTGGAATTAAAGGCTTGCGCCACTGTGCCCTATTAGGGCAGATTTTTTTAATACAATAGATCTTGACTTTTTTTTTTTTTAAGCCATTTTATTTCACAGAGAAAAAACAAACATAATTTCAAAGCGTGTTAATCAAGGGGCAACAGCAGTACATGAATTGTGCATTGTCGGCCCCAAATCATTCACAAGACTTCTGGGTTCGGTACTGGCACAAGTCTTTCTCTTCAGCGAACTCAGAGAATAATTGTTTTCACTGTTTCTTACATACATATGCATACTTTGTTTCAGCTTCTCACACTAGAGAGACAGTACCCTGTTTACACATGCGTGTCTGATTTATGGTCTTGAGCTGCTAGATCTCAGATTTTATTTCCATGCCTTCTCCCTGTCAGGGCGAGCACACGTGTGCATGGTGAATCTTCCCTGACTCCATCCTGCGCGGCGCCCTCCCCACTAGTAGTGTTTGGTGACTGCCTGCTTGATGGCGTTTCATAGCCACTGATCATAGCAGGTTTTTCTAACCTGTGCCTCCTTTGCCACCTTCTCCCAGCCACAGGAGCTAGAAGGCAGTGTGGAGGTGGCAGGGGCTGGTGCCAGGCATCTACTGCCAGGGTCCCTATGTGGTTGTTAGGGTCGTTCACTGACCAGCTGTGGAAGTGGCCTTTCCTCCTCACCTGCAGGGACAAGGGCAAGCAGGAGGGGCCTCTGGAGCTAACGGGTCATGTTTAGTACTGCTTTTAATTCCTCGGGGTGAGGGTCCAGATCAGTGATTTGGAACAGAGAGGGTCCTGGAGGCCCAGGAGCAGGCCATGGGCACTTGAACCACACCCAAGGCCTCTGCAAGGAGGCCCAGCCCCTCCCTGCCACCTCTCGTCTCGTCTGCCCCCCTTCCCACTATCGTGCCAGCCTTTAAGAGGACACAGTGGGAGCAGGCTCAGCCAGAGGTTAGCTGTGTGGCTTCCCCGCCTGGCACACAGGGATGGGGTAGTGTGCAGGGTCTGTGCTCTGTGGTCAATTCCGTCCACCATCCCTCCCTCTTAGGCTTGTATGAGAATGTGACCTCTGTCCCTAAGGAGGAAACTGGTAGCCCTGGGGGTGGAAGAGAGCTGGATGGGGGTTGGTGGCAGCGTGGTTCTGTTTCGGAGCTGAGCTGGGTCCTCACTGCCCTTTGTCCTAGTCACTCACTGCCATGTCACAGCATAGGTCCCCCCTAACCTCTCTTCTCTGTCTTTCGTAGAGACAAGAGGAGCAGCAGCGACACCGCCCGTCCCCCTGGAGGGTCCTGTACAATCTCATCATGGGACTCCTGCCCTTACCCAGGGCCCACGGAGTCCCTGAAATGGAGCCCAATTAGGTGCCTGCATCAGCCCGGTGGACGTCGGGGACCTGGGGGGCAGGACCCTCCCGCCTCCTGACACCCTGGCCAGCGCGGGGGACTTTTTCTGCACCATGTAGCATACTGGACTAGCAGCCCTGCCTGTTCTGGGGCGGCCCAGGGCAGCTGCCCTGGCCTGGCTCTGCTCCAGTGCCCCGATGGACTTGTGCCCGGAAGGAGGGTCGAAGGACTTGGCATCTGAAGGCGGCGGTGACCCCAAGGGGTGGGGACTGAGCCGCTGCCGCCGCCACCACTACCACCCCTTCCTTCTCCTCTTCCTCCTCCTCCTCCTCTTCCTCTTCCTCCTCGGTGTCCACCACCATCTCAGGAAAGGCTGCTGGTGCTGGCTGCCCGTTCCAGCTGCAGGGGGGACGCTGAGGGAGGGGTCCCCGGTGCTCCTTCACTTTGGGCCTGGCCTCAGGCCCCTGGTGCTTCCCCCCCTCCTCCTGGGGAGGGGGCCCGTGAAGAACAAATGAGCCAAATGTGACCCCTGGCCTCCTGGAGCCAGAGCGGGGAGCTGATGGTTTCCCCATGCTGGCGCCCAGCCTTGCTGGAGCTGGCTGGCAGGTGGTGGGCTCGCCTGCCTCACCTTCACCCTGGGGTGGCCAGGAGGGGTCCAGACTGTGAATCCTGTGCGCTGCCCGTGACCACGCCCCGTCCCCATCAGTCTCATCTCATAGGTTTAGAGAGAGCACGTGTGACCACTGGCATTCATTTGGGGGGTGGGAGATTTTGGCGGAAGCTGCCCCAGCCTTAGTCCCCAGGGCGAAGTGCTGGGCTGGAGGGAAGACACGGGGTGTCAGGGAGGGGGGAATCTCAGCGGAGGGAGGAGTCTGGGAGCGGGGAGGGGTGGCCCAGCCTGTAAAATACTGTACATGCGCTGCTGTAGATACCGGAATGAATTTTCTGTACATGTTTGGTTAATTTTTTTTGTACATGATTTTTGTATGTTTCCTTTTCAATAAAATCAGATTGGAACAGTGGATGAGTTTACTGCTTCCCTTCCCCATTCTGTGTTCTGGGATTTGGGACAGGTGCCCCTTTGGGCTCAGGGAACTCAGCAGGAGGGGTAGCTGGCTGTGCTGTGTGAGGGGCAGGGTTCTTATTTCCTGGGCTGCCTCTGTCCCACCGGGTCCAGGGTGTCATTGGAGCCCGGCATCTGAAATAGCTGATGGCCTATGACTTGCTCAAGCTCCCAGGACACCCCGGCTGCCCATGCAGAGGCGGGAATGCCGGAGCCCCTGGGGAACAGCCCATGCCCCTCTAGCCCCTCTGGCCCCTCTGGCTGCAGGTGCACCCCAAGCCAGAGCCAAGCAGGGCTTCGCCTCACAGCTGCCCTGAGGCCTCTCTCGCTGCCAGGAGCAGCCTGTGGTGAATTCAGGTTACAGATGGGAGCTGAATGCTGTCCTTGAACCCTCTTCTATGCTGGACTGGCACTGGCCCAAGAGGATCAGGGCACAAAATGCATGAGGACACTGATCCTGAGCCCAGCTCAGCTGCTTTTTCTTTCTTTCATCCTTTTTTTTTTGGTACCGGGAATCAAACTCACGACCTCACACTTGCCAGGCAAGGCGTGCTGTGCTGCTGAGCTGCATCCCCAGCCCTTTATTTTATTGCTTTTGGTGCTGGGGATCGAACTCACAACATGGAGCTTGCTAGGTAGGCACTTAGGTATTTTTTTTTAACAGGCATTCACTATACTGTAGCCCAGGCTGGCCTTGAACTTGGTGGCAATGCTCCTGCCTCAGCCTCCTGAGTGCTGGGATTACAGGCATGTGCCACCACGACCTGCCTGGCGGCTTTCTGGATGTACCTCTCTATGGGGGACCTTGAGGAGGCGGCCCTGAGTCCGCAAGCCAGGCACGGAGAGGAATCTGGCAGGACCAAGCAGAGTTCTGTGCCCGCGGCAGTGGCTGCCCGCTCCACGTCCTTCCCTTAGCAGCACATGTATGTGCGGGAGAGGGCACCTCAGTGTGGCAGCAGCGCCCTCATTCCTGCAGTCGCTTTCAGTTACCTGGGGTCAGGAATTGTTAATGAGGGATTCCCAAATTCTTTGCTTTCATTGCATCCTTTTTTTTTTTTTTTTAATCGCTACCAAGGATTGAACTCACAACCGCCAGCTTGCAAGGCAGGTGCTTATGCTGCTGAGCTAAATCCCCAGCCCCTCTATTTTTTTAAATTTTTTTTTGTCTTTTTCTTTTTTAATTGGTACCAAGGATCGAACACACGACCACACACTTGCAAGGCAAGTGCTTAAGCCACTGAGCTAAATCCCCAGCTCCTCCTCTATTTTTTTAAGAGTAGGAAAATTCATGGGGAAAAAGGGGAACAGGAATAGCTGGAGAGAGACAGGAGGGGCCCGGAAGGGTTGCCCATGCCTTCACCACTTCTGTTTGTTTCTATTTTTGCTTTAAGACAGGGTTTCACTGTATCATTCAGGCTGGCCTCAAATTCATGGTGATTCTCCTGCCTCAGCCTCCTGAGTGCTGGGATGACAGTAGCGCAACACCTCACCCAAAAGATTTGTTTGTTTCTTTGTTTTTGTGATACCGGGGATCGAACTCATGACCTTGTGCTTGCCAGCCAGGCTTATTTATGCCACTGAGCCAAATCCCTAGTCCCTCGCCCAGCAAATTTAAGTGAAATTCTAAAAAATATTCAAGTTATCCAAGGGAGAGCAGGGTGAGGGAAATGGGGACCAAAATGGGACCAATGGAAGGCAACCTGGAGTACTTAAATTCCACCATGAAACATTACTGGAATCCCAGCACTGTGGATGGCTGAGTGAGACAGGAGGATCACTTCAAGTTCAGGGCCAGCTTGAGCTACAGAGTGAGTTTAAGGCCAGTCTGAATTACACAGTGAAACCCTGTCTCAAAAACAAAAAACTACAAAACAAAAATTTGGTTTGCAGCATCAAAAATTATTACCATCATTATTGTTTTTTGTTTTTTTTTTTTGTGGCACCAGGGATCAAACTCACAACCTCGCGCTTGCCAGGCAGGCACTTATGCTGCTGAGCTAAATCCCCCGGCCCACCACCATTATTGTTTTGCAGTGTTGGGGATTGAACCCAGAGCCTCACATAAACTAGCCAAGCACAAGTTTTATGTGTAGTTTCGCAAATAAATTTGTCTTTTTTTTTTTTTTTTTATCGGTTCCAGGGATCGAACTCACAACTGCCTGCTTGCAAGCCAAGTGCTTATGCCGCTGAGCTAAATCCCCAGCCCCTTTTTTTTGCTTTTTTTTTTTTTTTTTTTTTTTTTTTATAAATTTGTCTTTTTAAAAAAATTTGGATGCCTTAGGATGTTTTTAGCACAGCTTTAAAAATTAAAAAAAAAAAAAAAATACATCTGCCCAAACAAAACAAAACAAAAATATCCTTAGCACTTATAATCTATTCAGAGTTAATATTGTACAGTTTTCAAGTATAATTTAGGAACCCTTATGGTGTACAGGTCCATTCACTCTGCCACCCCTATTACATCTGAAACAGTATTGTCGCCATGAGACAATAGAACAACTTTTGTCCTTGTGCTGGGGAGAAAAGATCACTGTGAATTCAAATTCAACATGGACAACATAGTGAGACCCTGTCTCAGAAAAACTAAAACTAGGCTGGATGTCGCAGCACATGCCTGTAATCCCAGAACTGGGGAGCCTGATGCAGAAGGATCTCTGAGTTCAAGCCCAGCCTATACTACATAGTAAGATCCTGTTTCAAAAAAAAAAAAAAAAAAAGCAAAAAATGAAATTAGGAACAAGTGACTTCCTTTTCTCCATTTTCCATTTCTATCACTCTTTAAATCCATGCTGAAGTTCCATGACCCCAAAGTATTATTTCTCTATGAAAAGTTTCCATTAGGATTTTCATCCATCCTTTTTTATTTTTTTGATAAGATCTCCTTAAATTGACCTGGCAGGACTTGAACTTTCCATCTTCCTGCCTCAGCCTCCCTTGGTGCTGGATTATATAGTATTGCCAAGGCGCCAGCTGCATTAGAATTTTTTTGTTTGCTTTGTTTGAGACAGGGCCTGGCTATGTAGCCCAGACTGGCCTTAAACTCACAGGGATCCTCCTGCCTTAGCCTTGTAAGTGTGGAATTACAGGCAAGTGCCGCCACCTCCAGCTCCAATAGAATTTCCTTTTTTTTTTTTTTTTTTGTCTTTTTCCTTTTTATCGGTACCGGGGATCGAACTCACAACTGCCTGCTTGCAAGGCAGGTGCTTATGCCGCTGAGCTAAATCCCCAGCCCCCCAATAGAATTTCTTATATTTTGGCTGGCAACAAATTTTCTTCATTTTACTTCAGTGTCTCCAAGGATATTTTCACTGCTTACACCCCCCTTGGTACCAGGATCAAACTTAAAACCTTGGGCTTGGGGCTGGGGATTTAGCTCAGCGGCATAAGCACCTGCCTTGCAAGCAGGCTGTCCTGAGTTCAATCCCTGGTACCAATAAAAAGGAAAAAGACAAAAAACAAACAAACAAACAAAACCTTGCGCTTGTCAGGCAGGCGCTTACGCCACTGAACTAAATTCCCAGCCCCTACAGGTTGTTTTGTTTCTTGCTGGGGACTGAACCCAGGGCCCAGGGGGCTGAGCCCCGTCCCCAGCCCTTTGCCAGTTCTTTTCAGCGCTTTTAAAGAGAGTTTTCCTGTCTTCTAGCCCCCATCACTGTGATGAGGGATCCCGAAACCTTTGGGCCACAGTTCTCAGGTGACAATGTCATTTTTATCAGGTGACTCTTGAGCCTTTTCTTCATTCTTAGTTTTCATATGAGTATGATGTGTCTAGATAGTTCCCTTCGTATTTACCCTTTTCAAATGTTTTATTTGGGGACAAGGTTTTGCTAGCTTGCCCAACCTGAATTCAAACTTGTGATCTCCTCTGAAGTGAGTTCAGAGCCAGCCCACACTCTAGGGGATCCCTTGTCTCAAAAAACCAAAACAAAACTTGCAATCCTCCCCCACCTCAGCCTCCTCTAGTTCTCAGGCTAGATAACTGTTTTGTTTTTGTTTTGAGAGAGGGCTTCACTACATTGCTCATACTGGGTTTGACCTTTAGATCCTTGTGCCTCAGCCTCAAGTGCTGTGATGACAGGTGTGCACCAAGACTCCCAGTCTTAGATGAGATAATTTCTGTTCCTCTATCTGCAGTTCACTGATTCTTTTCTCCCTTACGTCCTTTCTGCCACTGGGTCCACTCAATATATTTTTTATTTCAGATCCTCTATTTTTCAGTCTTTTTTTTTTTGTACGGGGGATTGAACTCACAACCTCAAGTCTGCCAAGCAGGCACTTTCATCGCTGAACTAAACCCCAGCCCTATTTTCTTTTTCTTTCTTTCTTTTTTTTGTCCTTTTCTTTTTTACCGGTACCAGGGATCGAACTCATGACTGCCTGCTTACAAGGCAGGCGCTTATGCCGCTGAGCTAAATCCCCAGCCCCCATCCCAGCCCTATTTTCAGTCTTACTGACTTCAGTCTTACAGCTTGGTTTACTTTTCTATCACACTTTCCTGATTCTGTGTACGTCAAACAATTTGGAACTATGTCCCAGATATCATGAATGTAGTGTTACAGGTCCCCTGGATTCTGTTAATTTCCTGCAAAGTGCATTGATATGCTTGGTAGCAGAAACTGCAGGACCCTGTGGGGGGTGTGATAGCTACACCCCGTCGCCTTCAGTCCTGCTCTGAGCTTTCCCTGGGTGGCTTCTTTCCTGTCCCCGACCCGCTGCTCTCAGCAGCCATGGTCACTCTGGACTTCAACCTCTGCTTCTCCATGCCGTGAGGCAGTGGTTTTCTGAGCTTTACTTCCTCAGGATAAAACTGTTGGAAAAACAAACAAAACCCAACCCACCCAGTGTTGGGCTCTTAGAATTTTCAACTCTTCAAAAATCCACCTGCTTTCTTTCACTCGGAAAGGCTTTGGGCCAGATGCGGTGGTGCACACCTGTGGCTGAGGCAGGAGGACAGCCATGGGTTCAAAGCCAGCCTGGGCTACACAGCAAGTCTCTTTCAAAAAACAGACAAACAAAATCCATGTAGAAATGCAGTGTTTCCCTTGGTCTTTTGTTTTTGCTGGTACACATGTAACATGATGGTGATCTGTGATCTATGAATCAATGTTTTAGAAACTACAAATCTAGATTTAAATAATGAAATGGTTTTGGTCTTAAAAGAAAAAAAAGGGGGGCTGGGGATTTAGCTCAGCGGCATAAGCGCCTGCCTTGCAAGCAGGCAGTCGTGAGTTCGATCCCTGGTGCCAATAAAAAGGAAAAAGTCAAAAAAAAAAAAAAAAAAAAAAGTGTTAGGAGCTCCCAAGCAGTTTTCTATTTTTCACTTGTCTAGAATTTATATTCTATATTTATTTTCTGGAGGAAGATTTTTCTGTTAGATGGTTACCAGAAACAGATTATTTGGTGCTGGGGTTTGGACTCTGGGCCTTTCGTAAACAGGCACGTGCTCTCCTACGGAGCTACAATTCAGATTTTAACATTTTGATTGAGACTGGGTCTCACTATGTATTTCAGCCTGGCCTTGAACTCATGGCGATCCTCCTGCCTTAGCCTCCCAAGTGCTAAGATTACAGGTGTGCACTTCTGTGCCTGGCTCTTCCTTTCTCATAGAACTGTCATTTTCGAGGACTGAAAGCAGGGAATCCACCCCCACCACCTAGATTAGATCCTAAGAGGCAGAGACCCAAGGACAGTTCCCAAGAAGGCCATATGTCATCTGAAATATCCAACAGGCTGCTAGAAAAGAAAATGTTAAGGCCATTGGTACCACCTTCTCATCAGAACCAAGGTGCTAAGTGGTCTCAGAACACAGAAGGAGAGACCCAGCGGCTCAGACAGTGAGGCCTTCAGCACCACTGTGGGCCCTTCCTGGGCCTGGTGGCTCATGCCTGTAATCCCAGCACTCAGGAGGCTGAGGTGAGAGGATCCTTGTGAGTTCGAGACCAGCCTGGGCCACAAAGTGAGCTCAAGGCCAGCTTGAACTGCATAGTGAGACCCTGACTCAACAAGACCAAAAAAAAAAAAAAAAAAAAATCAAAACCCATGTCAGTATCACTTCTTGCAAACAGCAACTTCTAGGCAGTTTATCTCAAACTTGGAACTGGTAACCCTGCTCTGCCTCCAGATGTTTGCATCCTGCAATGGTCATCCTGTGTACCTGTTTTCCTCCCTTAGAAAATACTACTGCTGTTGGGCGTGGTAGCTCAAGCCTGTAATTCTAGCACTCAGGAGGCTGAGGTGGGAGGATCATTGAGTTCAAGACCAGCCTGGGCTACAAAGTGAGCTTAAGGCCAGCCTGAATTGCATAGTAAGACCCCGTCTCAAAAAAAGACAAAAAAAAAAAAAAAAAAAAAAAGAAAAGAAAAGAAAAGAAAAGAAAATACTACTGCCAAGCAGTGCCTGCCTAGCAAGCACCATACAAAAAAAAAGAAAGAAAAAGAAAATGCTACTGTGTATCTTTATAAGACCTGCGGCTTGGTACAAGATACAAATGAACTATGGAAACAGTAACATGTAAAAGAAATTTAATTGGCACAGTGGTGCATGCCTGTATTCCCAACTACCCAGGAGGCTGAGGCAGGAGGATCCCAATTTTGAGGCCATCCTGGGCAGCTTGCAAGCTTCTATTTCAGATTTTAAAAAGTGAAATTACAGGGGCTGGGGATTTAGCTCAGTGGCATAAGCGCCTGCCTTGCAAGCAGGCAGTCGTGAGTTCGATCCCTGGTACAGACAAAAAGGAAAAAGACAAAAAAAAAAAAAAAAAAAAAAAAAAAAGTGAAATTACAGAAGGGTTGGAGATGCAGCTTAGTGGTAAAACACTCCTGGGTTTGACTCGCTCTGTCACTGTGAAATGGTACCACCCTACTCTTTTTTGGCAACTATTCTTCCTGCTGGGCCCCACTGTCCCCCCTCCCCGTCTTCTGGAAAACAAGGACACCTACAATATGTTTATTCACTAACGCTGGAACTGGGTCTTGGAGAAGTCTTTCTTAGTGACACAAATGGCACAGCTCAACATCAATGAACAGCAGACTATCAAATACAGGTGTGGGTGCAGGGCTTTAGCTCAGCAGCACAGCCCTGGATTAGTAAGTGCAAAACAGTAGATCCTGGCCCCACACACATGGGCACACACACACACTCGGGTGGTAGCATTTGCTGCACAACGCTAAGGAGGATCTCCAAGATAGAAATGGGGAGGGCCAGAAGTGGTGGCACACAGCTGTAATCCTAGCACTTGGGAGGCTGAGGTAGCAGGACTGCCACTAGTCCAAGGTCAGCCTCAACTATATAGTGAGACTTTTCTCAAAAATAAACACGAACAGGGATGGGGAAAAGCTGTCGCAATAAAATAGTCATGGTTTGGGTCTAAATATCCCCCAAATCAGGCATGGAAGCATGTGGCTGTAATCTCAAGTACTTGGAGGGCTAAAGCAGGAGTTTGAGCCCAGCCTGGGCAACTGAATGAAACCCTGTCTCAACGTAAAAAGCCTGGAGACCTAGCTGGGAGGCAGAGTGCTTCTGGGTTCAATCCTCAGCAGCACAAGATAAAGTCAGGTGTCTCTGTAAGGGCTGTGTTGGGAGGTGAGGCTTTGGCAGGCAGTGAGGTTCCCCCAGGGTTCCAGGTCAGTCTGACTGCTGAAGCCAAAGGCTCTGCACCCTAAGCACATGGTGTAGCACTGAGCCAACCCAGCCTCAGCACGTACTCTATCATACCCATTTCACAGAGGCAGCCACTGAGGTCCAAAGACTCACTCGCCCAAAGGCACTCAGCTAAGTGGCAGAATGTCTGGGAGGATTTACTCTCCAGCTGTCAGGGGTGACCTCTGGGAGAAATGAAAATGGGCCCAGTTAACATGTGCAAAAAGAAGCACCTTGTCTAACACTTATGAATTGAGAGGTCAGCTTTTTGTTGTTTGGTTCTGGTACCAAGAATCAAACTCATGACCTCATGCTTGCCAGGCAGGTGCTATGTGCTGAGCTTTTCCCTGGTTCTACTGTTTTGGAGACTGGGTCTCACTATGTAGCTCAGGCTTGCTTTGAACTATGTAGCCAAGACTGGCCTTGAACTTTAGGTGACCCTCCTGCCTCAGCCTCCTGCATGCTGGAATTATAGGCATGTGCTACCCAGCCCAGCAGTTGCTCCTATTTTGTGGCCCACAATGAACAGTCTGCCAGAGGGAATCTTTTTTTTTTTTACTGGTACCGGGGATCGAATTCACGACCGCCTGCTTGCAAGGCAGGTGCTTATGCCGCTGAGCTAAATCCTCAGCCCCCGAGGGAATCTTTTTACTGCTTGATTGTATATTGCTTAACTGTTTTGCAGGCTTAAAAAGAAAATCCTCTTGTCCTTCTGGACTCACCCAAAGGCCTTGGCCCAGCATTTGCTGGGCCCGAGATGCCCCCTGGGCATCAGGGTTGTGTATGCCACAAAGCCTAACAGGAAACCTGAACTGAATGAGTCTGCTGTCAGCCCCAGGCCAGCCCTTGTTCGTGGGTGAGGCCCTCTGCTCTGAGCCAACCTTCATGGAGGGGGTGCAGTGGGGTTTGAGCAATTACAAAACGCAAGTAATTTCATTATATTTTTTTTTTTACCGGTATCAGGGATTGAACTCACGACTGCGCGCTTGCAAGGCAGGAACTTATGCCGCTGAGCGAAATCCCCAGCCCTGGTTTTTTTTTTTTGGAAGTAATTTCAAAGGTGCCAGGCACTAAGCTACTAGTTATTAGTTACTGAACTCCTGACTTGCCAACTGAACCAAAGATTCACTTTGGCATCCTAAAGAGTTTCAGTATGGAGCTTGGGATGTACCCATTTCCATTTACCAAGTCAGTGCAAGAGCTGGAAAAGGGTCGGCTTGCTGGGGAGGCCACAGAAGGCAGAGCAGCATTTTGTAAAAGTCCATTACATCCAGTTGGCCTCAAGCTCCACCATCCTCCTGCCTCAGCCGCCCAAGGGATTATAGTGTGGGCCACATGTCCAGCTCATTAGCTGGTTTTGAGAGTTCAATGACCTCAGCACCTTAAGTACTTAACAATGTTGTTCCTACAGGAATCAGAGATGAAGGCCTTGTGCACTGGGCCCCAGCCCCAGGTAGATGAGCCCCTCCTGGGAAGTGAGGAAAACCTGTTTAATGTGAACCCGTGAATTCGGGGTATAATTTGAACTTCACTCTTTCCCAACTGGGGCTGGCGGCTTCCTGCACTGCCTGCCCCACTTCCCACCCACTCTGGGGTCTTCTCTGGGCCACTCTGTCTCTGCAGCACTCTGCAGGCAGAAAGTGGAAAGTTTGTAAAGCGCTGGAGGCGGCCACAATCCTGCCACTGTCTAGGCCCACTGCCTCCCCCTTGTGGCTGCAGTGCAAAGCCAAGACTTTACTCATTTACAATCTCAAAAGACCTCAATGTCAAGTAGCAATCAAACTACCGACCCTGATGCCACCCCTGATGCTGACGGCGCCCAGAGGGAGGCCCTCCAGCCGCGCTGCAGGGCTGCAGCTGCTTCTCCCAGTGCAGTCACTTGCCCACCTAGGGCAGGCTGCACTGACAGGAAGGGGCAGTCTTACCCTGACTCCCTCACTACACAGGCAGCCAGCATGGCCTCTGCAAGGGTCCCATAGGCCCGGGAGCTGGGAGCACAGCCACTGGTAGGTGCACTACAAAATTTGGGACTCCAAGCTCAGCTGCACAAGTGCAGCCAGTGACATTTCTGTAGGTTTAAAAGGGCAACACCAGGCCCATACCCAGGCAGCTTTCAACTGGAAAAACACACAAAGCGTAAAACAAATAACTTTATTATCACTCCTTGTTAAACAACCATGTAGAAAATCCGCACAACACTGACAGCTGCGGATGAGGGGTGAGCAGAGCACTGCCGCGGGCACTGGGCTGTCGGCCGGGCTCTTCCTCCCGGCTGGAACTCACTAATCCCAAACCCAAGCAAGTTGCACCCAGTTCAGAGCCACCTGTTGTTTTCCAGGGTGCATACTCTGGGGATGCGGAGGACGGATATTCTGGCTGGCCCCCTGCGGCACCTGTCAGTGGTGCGGGTTTTGCTGGAGCATCCCTCGGCTCAGGCCTTACTCCTCACCTAAGGCTGCACTCATCTCGGGGAGGAAGTCCAGGTATGGCCCAGAGGCGCGGGCAGGGAGGTGATGTCCAAGGGTATGTCCCAGACCATGCTCCAGGAGCGTCTGGAGCCTAGGTCCTGAGCAGCGCTGGGGCAGAGGTGGCACCAGCTCCAGCTCCAGCTCCAGCTTCGGGCCAGTAACCTGCCCCGGGCTGGTGACCTCACTATGCCTTCCTGGGGATGGGGACATGGTTTAGTCACATCCCAGGGCGGAGGGCTAGGTGTTGGCTCACTTGGGGCCCAGGCACTCGACGATCCCGTTCCCCTTCATGCCGTCGAAGAAGAAGAAGTTGTTGTGAGGGGGATCCCGCTGCGACAGAGCCTGGGGAAGAAAACCAAAGGGAGTTAGCTCAGCTCCAAGGCCCTGTGGAGGGCATGTGGGCAACAGCAACCCTCTCTTGGGAGTTTGAGCAAAGGTGAAAACCCGAGCTGTCCTTAGCTGGTAAAGGTTCTCAAATGGCACAGAATTTGCTCTAGAGGGGCTGTGTAGCAATGTCAAAAGGAAACGGCTTTGTTAGTTTTTGAGGTGGAGCCTTCTGCCTTAGCCTCCTCACATGTGTGCTACAGTACCCTGCTCCACGCCTGTATTTGGTGTGCCACCGTATCTAGGGTACAACCTTGTCATGTCTCTGCTCCACCCCTTACCAGATGTGTGTCCAGGCATATCACTGGATTTCTTTGGAGACAGGGTCTTCCTATGTAGTTCAGGCTGGCCTTGAACTATGTATGTCAGGCTGGCCTCAAAATGATAGCAATTCTCCTGCCCCAGCTTCCTGAGTGCTGGGATGACAGGTGTGCACCATTATGGGGCCATTTAACTTCTCTGAATCTTACTTTTGGGCCAGGAATGTAGCTCAGTGGCATAAGTGCCTGCTTGGCCCTTTGCTACATCCAGTGAGAGCAAGGACACTGCATGGAGGGTTAAAACACAATTCCCATAAACATCCCATGCAGCAGGCAGCATGAAGTAGCGCCACCAGGTGGGCGAGCAGCAGGGATGGTTACCGAGGACTGCACCTGGGCAAGTGGTGCCCTCTAGCCGTGGACAGCATGGTACCCTGAGGGGGTAGGTTAGGTCCCTGGAATGACTCTACTCATTCTGTTGAGGAGTTGAACTGCTTTACCAGCATTTGTTTTGCTGTTTTTTTAGGTATGAAGGGTGGAAACCTGAGCCTCTTTAAATTTTGAGACAAAGTCTTGCTAGATTGCTTAGTTGAGCAGAACTGGCCATCCTCCTGCCTCAGCCTCCCAAGTGCTGGGATGACAGGCATGCACCAGTGCGCCCAGCCCTCCAAGCTGTCCATGCAGGGTGGAGACAAGACGAGGCTGGTGGGAGTGCCTTGGAGCTGTGCTTCGTGGCAGCTTGTAAGGCCCATGTGTGCACACACTTTTCTAATGAGTAGGTTAGTAGGTGATCGCAAGGTTGTAATGAGATAGTGAACTTCCAAAAGGATGAAGCTTTACCACAAGCCCCCATCCAGGGAGAAGGACATCCCCACACAGCTCCCAGTGCAGTTTAATGGCTCCTGGGAGCATTGTCGCTAGTTGTTTTCAAGGTCCCCACCTCAATGCCGTCTATCTCAGGTACGGGTTTGATTACTCAGGTGAGCAAAATGCTGGGCATCTGCTCCATCCCGGGTACTTCGAAGGCCCCTGTTCTCAAAGCCTGGATCAGAGCGGCTTGCAGCTAGTTGAGGTGGTGCGTGGCCCTGATCTCTGCCCTCAGAGGGACGAACAGGAGGGCTCCCTCATGGCCAGATTGGGCTACACAGTGAGTTCATGGCCAGCCTGAACCCCACAGAGAGAACTTGTCTTGAAAAAAAAGGGTTAGGGCGTTAGCTCAGCAGCATAAGCACCTGCCGGCAAGCATAAGGTCTGAGTTCAACACCTGTTATCAAAAAACAAAAAAAACCAGAAGAGGCTTGCTTACAGAACGGAAAAATAACAGCACCTGCCTCTCTGCCTGCTAGAAATTCCGAAGATAAAATGTGAGGCAGGCCTGGCACATACTAAATTCTCCATAGGTAGGGGCTTGCTATAATTAACAGAGACTGGGGTGCACCACCAATAGATCTGAGGGGGCCACACATTCGGGCAGGTGTGATGCCTAGTGAACCACGGCTGGAGGTTCTAGGAGCAAAGCTACAGATGATCCATTTCCTACATTTGTTGATTGATGATCATAATCACACGAACAGATGGCTCCCACTGTACTTCCAGGCCACCCTGCAACTCCGGGCCCCAGGGACGCTCACGCTGTAGCTGTTCAAGCTGGGACTCCAGGCGTGTGACACTATGCTCAGCCTCAGCCAGATTCTAATTCAGGGTCCCAGGTAGCTGCTGCCTTTGCCCTCACCTCAGCACTGGGCAGGGAGACTGCCAGGGACCAGGGATGGAGGGAAAGCAAGGGCAGCTATGGCTTGGGAGTGTGACCACAGTGGTAGATGGAAGAATAAAAGGAAGGAAGGAAACAAGAGACCATCCCAAGTGAACAGCCTGTCCATCTGTCCTCAGCTCCGATGCTTCCTTCTTATAGTGAGATGAGGCCCTCAGGGCAGGGCCCTCTCGCCAGCTGGCTGCAGACAAGGGGCCAAGGGGAGCGGCAGGATGAGAGCAGGGCATGAGGTGAACGGGGCAAAGTGTAAAGTGCTTCCTAGCAAGATGGGGTCAGAGGAGATTCCAAACACACCCAGCAACCAAGAATGCAGAGAACACTGCTTCCTTGGAAAACAGAAACAAGATGCTGGGTGACAGCTGTCTGCAGTGGGCAGGAAGGAGGGAGCAGTATTAGGCCTGGGACACAGAGAAGCCACTGGGGGTCGAGGCCACCTGCTCTGGCCTCCTACTTCCACCCCCAGGGAAGCTGGAGCGGGACGTCCGGGGTGGGCTGTGGTCAGGCTGAGCTTGGGACGCCGGCCCACTTGGGTGACACCTGAGGTCTGACTGCCAGGTGAGGACACAGGCCAGGAGCCAGGCCACACAGCACAAATGCCGGAGGGCCACTTTTCTGCAGCACTAAGGATCAAGAGCAGGGCCTTATGCATGTGAGCACAGGTTCCAGCACTGAGCCCCACTCATCTCTTGCTGCTTGCCTGGTTGGATTATTTTTATTTTTTGTGTGTCTTTTTCTTTTTTATCGGTACCAGGGATCAAACTCATGACTGCCTGCTTTCAAGGCAGGTGCTTATGCCGCTGAGCTAAATCCCCAGCCCCTAATGAGTTTTTTTTTGGGTTGGATTTTTTTTTGATGCAGCATCTATATTGCCCCGACTGGCCTCACACTTATGATCCTCCTGCCTCAGCCCCTTGAGTAACTGGCACCATTTCGGTTTTCTACTGCTTCATTTATCCAGCGTTTGTTTTTTTGGTGTGTGTGTGTGTGTGTACCAGGGATTAAACTCACAACCTCATGCTTGGCAGGCAGGCACTTGCACCACTGAGCTAAATCCCTAGCCCTAGGATTTTTTTTTAAAGACAGGGTTGCACTATGTAACGATGTACCTTGGGCTGGCCTTGAGCTCATTTGACCCTTCTGCCTCAGCCTCCTGAGTACCGGGACCACAGGTGCGTACCACCACACCTGGACTACCACTTCTCTACCTCAATTCTTTCTCTGTAAACTAGAGTGGCAAGAGTTCCCACCTCACAGTGCCATCATGAGATACAACATGTTTACACTAACTTTGATAGTTCACTGGAGGCTTGCAGTAATTTCTACTGTTACTGGTGATGATGTCATCATTATAGGCTATGAAAATTCCTTCCCCAGCATGGTTTTCCATTCCCATCTCTCTTTCCTGAGCTGTCTACAAACAGCCTTCTGAACAGCTGCTACGACCTGAGCCAGGCACACACTGACTTTGGCTGCCAAGGGCTGAGCTGAGCTGTGGGGATGGACATGGTTCAGCCACCGCACACTCCACTCCTGTTGTCCTTCCTGGGTGCCTCTGACACACAGCAGGTCAGACTTCAGCAAAGGAAGGGCTCTGCAAGGAAATGGGGAAAAGAGGAGTAAAGGAAGGTGGTGCAAATGTCAAACTGAGTCCAGGGTCTCCACGTCTTAGACACGGCGATGAGAGCTGGACTCCAAGCAAACCAGCCTGCTAAGTTTGAATGTGACACATCTGCATCCAGAGGAATTCTTTGAGGCAGGTGTGACTGTCCAAGCAGGAAAGGTGATTACTACCCATCAACCAAGATAGTCAAGAATCTATGGAGGGGGCTGGGGATTTAGCTCAGTGGCATAAGCACCTGCCTTGCAAGCAGGCGGTCATGAGTTCGATCCCCAGTACTGATTAAAAAAAAAAAAAAAAAAAAAAAGAATCTATGGAGGGCAATGAAACGCGGTTCTGGGGTCTGACCCGGGACATGCACACATTCAGAACCACTGAGCCTCACACTCAGCCCAGCCAAAGGCAAATGCAGCACTACAGGGCAAATAGCAAGGTCCCCCAAGGAAGTAAGATCCACTGTGGGGAATGCAATAGTTTTAGCAAGCTGAACATTCCAGAAGACACCGAAGAGCTGCACTAATTAGCTGCTGGTTGTGGGGCCCTATGAAGAGCACAGACACCCACATTCCTCCTCTCTAGATGCCAGTGGCAGATGGGTTAGAGAAGGGGCTCTGACACCATGGTGACAGGCGGAAGTTCTGGAAGCCGATTTCGGGGCCTTAGTGTCCTCCTCTTACATGGGGATGGCAGTGCTGTGAGCAGCAGAGAAACCGATGACTCTGTTGGACCCTTGCTGACTGGCTCCAGGACAGGACAGAAGGACAGGCAGGACACGAGACAAAGCTGGGTGGGGTGAGAGAAGGGCAGCTCCCAGGTCAATCTGCACACCCCTCCGACAACTTCAGCCATGGTGCACGCACGAGCTACTTTCTTTACCTTCACGATTTCCTGGGCCAGGATCCCACCAACCACAGCGCACACCGGGGCCATCTCGGAGAAGCAGTACCTGCAGACAAAGTCAGCACAGGTGAGGCGTGGTGGCGGGCAGTGGGCGCGATAACGTCTGCAGACATATACTCTGGGCTCTTTGGGATGAGCACTGCTCCATTTAGATGTCCCCGCTGGCATGAAAATTCAGTGTGACCCGAGGTCCGGGAGTGGATGGAAAAGACCTCTGAACTTTGGCGAGAAGGAATTCTTTCACACACTTTTTCTTTTTAAAGTAAAAGGGAAGATTGTATCTGTGCTTCCTAAAAATAAGGTCCACAAGTATCAGATGTTTCACAGCCCCGGTCACATTCTCGCAATTCTGCTCTGACCAGAGCGGGGCTGGTTCCGCCACTATTCCCAGCTGAGCAGCTAGTGACGGGGCGCAGGCCTGTGTTAACACAAATAAGCTGCCCAACCTGGGGCCTGCACCACCTGCGGGAACTGCCCTGTAGGGCCAGGGTGGCGCATCCAGAGGACATGTAGTAGCTGCTACTGTCACCTGGTCCCAAAACTGGTCATCTTGGGGACTAATACACTTTCACCGAACACCTCAACAACAGAGGAGGTTTTTACACAGAATTGTTTTTTCCCTTCTTCCTGACATGGAGATTGAACTCAGTGTACTCAACTGCACACTCAGTAATTTTTTTTTTTTGAGGCAGGGCCTCCTTAGTAGCCCAGGTTGGCCTCAAACTCGTGGTAATCCTCCTACCTCAGCCTCCTGAGCTACAGTCAGTTCAAGGCTTGTCTGAACTGCACAGTGAAACCCTGTCTCAACAAAACCAAACCAAACCAAACCAAACCAAACCAAACCAAACCAAACCAAACCAAAGGGTCAAGTACATAAATCAGTTCATGATAAATGTTTTGGAGAAAAATGAAGCAAAAGCCAGGCATGGTGGCACATGCTCATAATCTGAGCACTTGGGAGGCTGAGGCAGGGAGATAGCTGTGGGCTGGATGGGCTACATAGGAAATTCAAAGCCAGTGTGAACTACATAGCAAGACCTTGTCTCAACCCTTTCCCCCAAGAATGAGGTGAATGTTTAGAATGCCTTTGGTCATAATGATCCCAAAGAATCCAAACATCCTTCATCTAGTAAGCAGACAACACATAAAAAGAATGAGCTACTGGTTTTATACCATAACATGAATAAATTCCAAATACACTAAGGTCAGCAAAAGACGCCAGGCTCCAAAGACCATAGATCTATGATCCCATTTATCTCATATTATGAGTAGGCAGAATTACAGAGAGCAGGAGAATAGGGAAGTGGCTACAGGATGGCACACGGCACCATGAGGGAAGTTTCTGGCATGATGAAACCTTTTTTAAATACAGAGGATTGACCCCATTGCAAAATTTTAAAAATGAGCCATAAAGCTGGCTGTGGTGGTGCATGCCTGTAATCTCAGTTACTTGGGAGCCTTAATGCAGGACAATCACAATTGAGGCCAGTTTGGTGAGACTGTGCCTGAAAAAACAGACACAAAGAAGGGCTAGGGATGTAGCTCAATGTAAACACCCTGGGTTCAATCCCCAGTATCACTCATACACACAAAAAAGTTAAAAAGGTTAATTTATATATACTTTACCATAACAAAAAATTAAATACAATGTACATTATGCCATATATATAAATTAAGATAAGAATGTTTATCAAGTATCTGTTACTATTGGAACACAATAAAAACTTTTGTGTTAACTAGTAAGATATTAGTTAACACTCATATCTAGACAATGAACAATGAGACAACTAGCATGACTCTATTTACATAGACAGGTAAATGATATGCTGGGAAAAAAACTAGTAAAGAACATGCAGATAATTCGGTCTGTTTTGATAGTTAAACAGAGAAAAAATGATTACATATACAAAGAAAAGTTCTGACCCTAGACTCAGAAATGCAGCAGTGGCTGGAATTACAGTTGAACTCTTTCTTCCACTTTACACTTCCTAGATATGGGGATCTGTCATTTCATAATATGGAAAGCAGTAACGCCAAGGAGAGAATAAATAATGTTAAGGCAAAGACGCGGGCAGGCAGACCTCAGGCAGATGACGGGAACAGAGGCTTGGGCACAGCTTTCCCTCCTGGAGGGTGGAAGCTCAGCTGCAAGACGGTGGCTCATTTCCTCACCAGCACCCTACTCCATGGTGGGCCCTCTTGAGTCTGTCCACAGACGGGGTTTCAAGAGCCTGCCCATCACCTCTTACTTATCAAGCAATCGAGCTGGAGCCCTGAGCACATGAGACCGAGACGTGGGAAAGCAGCTTCCACAGGAGGTGGGCAGGGAAGGAGGGAAAAACTGGCCAGCATCTCATTAGGCCGGTGGGGGTGAGCCGGCCCATTCATCACTGTAAATGGCCCAATGAGTCGCTCAGCTGTGTGCTCACGCTGGACATCCAGCACCAGGTACACTGGCAGCTGTAGCCTGCTGACCACTGGGGTGGGTCAGCTGCAACCGAAGCCCCCCATGACCTTGTCCCATCTTCTGCCATGAAACACAGAGCAGACAATGGCTTCTTATATACAGGTACTTCCTGTACCGAGAAATGAGCACCTGGCTAACTTAGCACAGGACAAGGGTCCCATCCAGACTTCTAATGTCACCAGCCCATGACCTCATGGAGACAGTATTACAAAAGCACTATATAGACTGCTGCTTAGTTTTACAATGGCTTTGTGGTTCAGGGTTCTGCAGTTGGTTCAAAGACCAATGCTGTTTTGGTGCTGGCCAGAGAGGGACTGGGGATACAGCTCAGTGGCATAAGCGCCTGCCTGGCAAGCATGAGGTCATGAGTTTGACCTCTGGTACCAAAAACAAAAGGTTCCCAGCTGGAAGTAAAGAAAGGCACTAGGAAAGAAGAAACTGATTTTTTTTAGTCTTTTTGAGACAGGGTTAAAACAAACACAAACATATACGCACTAAGGAAGGCCAGAGGTGTAGCATGGTAGCACACAGCTGAATCCCGGTACTGTAGAATGCTAAGGCAGGAAGATCACAAGTTTGAGCTTAGCCTGGACAACTTAGTGACTCAGTGAGACCTTGTATGAAAACAAAACAAAAACAAAAAAAATCACTAGCTCAGTTTAAGGCCCTGAGCTCAATCTTCCATACTAAAAAGTGGAAAGGGGGAAAAAAAAGGACCACCAACCCAAGAGACTGTAAGCAGTCAGGCATGGTGGTGCACACCAACAACCCCTAGAATATTCAGTGTGACCCTGTTTCAAAAAATAAAAACAAACCAAAAAACCTAACTTAAATTTTTCTCTCTCTTTCTTTTTTTGTCTTTTTCCTTTTTATTGGTTGGTACTGGGGATTGAACTCACGACTGCCTGCTTACAAGGCAGGCGCTTATGACGCTGAGCTAAATCCCCAGCCCCTCCTAACTTAAATTTAAATAGGAAAATAACATACAATGTAAGAGAGACCTGAGGCAATTAGCAATTACATGCAGCTGGGCAGGTAAAGTCCAAGAAGTCTTCACCATAGGAAGCTGCTGCTACTAGCTACACAACTTTATAGACTGGTTGCTTAACTCCTCCAAGATTTGGTTTCCTCACCTATAAAATGCATTGTGAGGATGTGAGGATTAAGAGTCTGTGGGCATAAAGCAACTGTCCTGCTATCTGGCATGTAACAACTGCTCAATCAACTGCAGCTATAACCTGGAGGCACTACAAAGCAGTTTGGGAAGTTCTTGGAGGCAGAGTGAGCAAGTGATCCCAGAATTGCTTGGAAGGAGCTCACAATCTGGTCACCATTTGATCTCAATCCAATCCCAAGCCCGACTCTGTACAGAGCAGACCAGAAAGGTAAGGTGAAAGCACCCTTAATATCCAAGGGGAAAGGATGCTGAGAACCTGGAGATAGAAACTGATAGGTTAGCAACCCAGGAAAAGTGGCACTTCCCGCTCAGACAACCTGCCTTACCCCTCAGACCCAACAACTCCATTCCTCTGCAGTTACACCTGCACACACAGTGTCCACAGTGTGTAATACAAGGCGACACACTGCAATGTTCTGTGACAATAAAAGCCTAAGCCCCCGCAAGCAGGCCATGGTTCAGAGCACAGTACCACGCCAGAGTCCATTGTGGTAGCTCATGCCTAAATCTCAGTACTATCAGAGGCTGAGACAGGAGGATTATAAAATTGAGCCCAGTCAAGGCAATTTAGCAAGATCCTGTCTGAAAAACTAAAAAATTACTGGGGATATACCTTAGTTTGAAGGTGATGGGTTCAATCTCCAGCACCACAACAAACAAACAAACACAAAACAAATATATCCCAGCTCAACATGCATTCAAAGTTGTAGAAAAGACATTATCCATTCATCAGGAAGTGGCACCCGAAAGACAACAGAAAGTAAAAAGGATGTGGACGGGATAGTGTTAACGTATCCTATACTGCCCCCTCATGTCTCATTAATTCACTCATACTAGACTCAAACTTGTGATCCTCCTGTCCTCTGGAAGTGCTGGGTTTGTAGTTCCACACCACCACACCTGGCTCCTTCCTTGAATTTTGTTTCCTTGAGAGACAGGGTCTTGCTATGTAGTTTAGCCTGGTCTGAACTCACTGTGTAGTCCAGGCTGGCCTTGAATTTGTGGCAATCTTCCTCCTCCCTCAGCCTCTCAAGTGCTGGGATTACAGACATGCACCACCACAGCCAGCCTGACTTGAATTTTGAATCATGAGAATGTACTTTTATCCCTGTCAAAAACAGAACCTGAATCTCTTTTATATTTTGTTTATTTTCATACCAGGACAGACGCAATAGGTTTAGGGCTGACAGAATGCTGGACAGGGAATTCTCAGAATGCTAAGTCTCCATGAAAGGTCTCCCCAAGTCAAGGCAAATTCTGGACACTGACATTTATCTGTCCAGGCTAAACTCTGAGAAACATTGAGACCAACCTGACAAAGTCGTCAGGAAGTAGGTCAGGGCTCACACCCAGGGAGTCAAGCACATCATTTCGAATGTGAAGCAGCAACTCTGAATCTTCCCCATAGGTATCCGAACCAGGATCTCTTCCTTTATCTGTGCGGAATTTCAGAAGCACTGGAAACAGGGAAAAGAAACGAAGTTGTAAAGCTGATTTTGTTAAAATGAATGCTTATAAACACCACTCACACCTATCTATCTACCTATCTTTCTTTTCCTCTCTCTTTTTTTAATCTTAAAAGAGAAATAAACAACAAAAAAATCAAAACAAGATAATGAGGGTAACAATGGTTAACATACTTCATGTTGTTATCTTTAAATTACTCAGAGTACAAGATATCAGCATTTAATTGTCCAAACCATATTAGTACAAACCTTTCTTTTGTTCTATCTTTTTCTGAGATGAGCTTCAGTACATAGTTCAGACTGACCTCCAAATCAGGACAATCCTCCTGCCTTAGCCTCTGCAGTGCTGGGATCACAGGTCTGTGGAACTACATCCAGCTAACATCTTTCTTTCTTATAGGAAGTAGTACATTAATCAAAAAGCTAATGTACTTCATTTATCCAATAAATCCAGTTAGTCCAGTAAACACAAAAACAAACTGGCTGTGACAGTATGATGAGAGTCTAACCATCTATCGTGTGGCTTCAGCTAAGGCTTCTCTGAGGACACCTCAGCAAGTGATTAAAGTGTCTGTGTGGCAGGAGTGTGTGGGTAGGTGGGGGAGGAGGGCAAAGGCCCCAACTATGGCCTGAGAAGAGGTCAGGAGCAAGAGGCATGCATTCTAGGCATCAGTTCAAAGAGATGCTTCAGCCAGAAAAGCTGGCCAAATTCTCAGACTTGGGTCATTAGAAGACTATGTCAACTCAGAAATGGACATTTAATTTTGGCTGTGAACCAGATGAAAAGTTCTGATTATCTTTAAGTCAGAGCTATGTGTAAGGAGACATCCCCAAAATTAAAGCTTTTGCTGGGCGTGGTGGCGCATGCCTGTAATCCCAGTACTTAGGAGGCAAAAGCAGGAGGATTGCTGTAAGTTTGAGGCCAGCCTGTGAAACTGTGTCCAAAAAAAAAAAAAAAATGATTAAAACTCTTAGCTTCCCCTCCCCTAAAAACTTTTAGCTTAAACAAAAAGCCCCTAGAGAAACATGATCCAGTTGACCAGGATACAAACACATGCTACTGCCACTGCACCTCATCCTTAGCAATAGAGGGAAGGCAGCAATACTCACATACAAACAATCCATTATGACCTCCAGACCCAGCAAATCCCTTCCTATTCACTTACTAGCAGTTATACCTGTGCATACAGTGGCCCAGGGTATAACACAAGACGACACAACACAATGTTCTGTGACAACGAAAGCTCCTTATTTTGGAGCAACCTGGTCCCAGGTGGTGGCCAGGCATTGTTCCCTCTGTGCTCCCAAAGCGGAGGGACAACTTGCCTTGAGTCTAGTCTCTGGGGTGAGGCTATGACAATGGAAGCTGAGACACATGGATGAGCAACAAGGCCCTAGCCCTGGGTGCTCCAGGATAGTACTTCAAGCCGTTCTCCAAGTACTTTCATTGAAGTCTCACTAGCATCTACTGATGGAAAAAGTGAACTAACTCAAATTACACAATTAGTACAGTGATTCTTCCCTAAAAACTAAGGTAGGCTGAAACTTGAGCAATCTGAAGTTGCTATGTGGATTTTTTTTTTGGTGCTGGGGATTGAACTCATGACCTTGTGCTTGCCAGCTTGCCAGACAGGTACTTAAGCCACGGAACTAAATCTCCAGCCCTGCTATGTGGATTTTTAAAAGTCCAAGCATTTGGCTGGTATGATTATACATGCCTGCAATCTGAGTACTTGCGAGGCTGAGGCAGGAGGATCGTTGCAAGCTGGAGACCAGCCAGGGCTACAAAGTGAGCCCAGGGCCACCCTGAACCACAGTGAGACTTTTCAGCAATGAGCGGCCAGGGTTGACAACTGTTCTGCAAAAGGCTCAGACTCATCATCTACCTAGCCTGCCTCGCCTAAGCACACATCTGGCAGGCAGACTCATGTGTAGGACAATGGTGAGAGAAATGGTTCTCTTGCATCTAAAGTGATGGTCATCAGAACAAATCACAGCACAGAACTCACAAAGCAACCAGAGGCCTCAGTAAAAGAAGCCACAATCTACCGGGCTGCATTTTCCTCAATGCCAATGCTTGGGGAAGCCCTAGGTCTAGTAACTTGCTCATGCCCCATGAATGATTCTGCATCCCTAACACTCCAGGATATCTGTTCATTCTCAATCCTGTCTGCTGTCTGGGAATCTTTCTCTTTCAGAGATACAACTTACGAAGTCCTTGTGCCACCTGTCCTCTTGGCAAACAACTCAAGCTAATGACAATTTGGGTGCTGACTCGAGGTGTCATCACCTAAATAGAACCTCTAACTCATAAATACAGGGCTGATGTCCTGATCTGTGGGAAATGCACTCCGGCAAGCATCTGAGGACTGATGGACAAAGACTGTGGGAGTGGCAGCTGCTCTCTGTTTTGGCGCAAGCCTCCTTCCAGAGCATCTTGCAAAAACAACGAAATCTGGAAATCTGTTTCAGTCTAGCCACAGCAGAGGATGCTTCATTTGGTACTGAGTTTTCTGTTTTGTTTTCTGAGGTTCTTTTGGTACTGGGACTTGAACTCACAAACCCACACTTGTCAGGCAGGTGCTGTGCCACTGAGTTGGTAGCTCCAGCCCCTGAGGATGATCCATTTGGACTGTGTGGACTCTCGGCGGGAGAATAAGTGTAGGCTGCTTGTACCATGCAACCCAAGGCCTAGCGGCTTGGCACAACCAAGTAAGGCTATTTGCTTACAAGTTGCTAGGCTGAGGACAGTAGCAGAAATGCTATGTCAGCAGCTCCTGCACGAGCCTCTCATTTCCCTGTCACAGAGACAGAAATCACAACTGCCACAAGGGACCAAGAAATACGGATAATTATTTTCTGCCTTTACCACAGAACTTTCATCTTACGGTTGGAAAGTACAGCTCTGGCAGTAGAGTCCAGAGTGTCAGAATGCCCACTACGTGCCGGGCACCATGCCGAATACAAGGCGTGTATGGATGCTCAGTTCTTCTTCACAACAGCCTGCTGAGGCCAATCAGTCCCACTACCCCTCTACGGTAGAGGGAGCACAGATTCAGACACTGAGTGGCTGTTCACTCAGTGGAGTAGCAATCGTGGAGTAGCAAGGCAGGAAAGTAAACTCAGGACTGACTTCTAACCTGTAATGCGATACAGGAAAATGGCGGGCCCGTGCAGGAACACAGAGGCCAAGTGGTCTGGCTCTCTGTCCCCATCCCGAAAAGGCCCCAAACTGACCACATTTTTGTCAGATGCACTTTCCAGATGGGGCACGAATTCTTACAATGGGTGCATTCATTGGGACTATGCACTCAGAGAACAGGCAGTGCAGGCAGAGATATGAAGTAAACTCTGCCCATCAGTCTTCAGAGAGCAAAAGTGGTTTCATCCAAGAGAAATAGTGGTTTCATCCTTGAGCAGCAGGAAGGTGGCTGCACAGCTGGCCCCAGACTTCTCCGGGCACCTGGCCTGCTCCAGTGCAGTGCGCTTGGCTGAGGACCGGCAGGCTGGCACCAGCCACATAGCTCAATGACCACATCTGAAGTATTCTTGGGGCTACTGGCCAGGGCACCGGTCAGCTGGGTCACTTATTTCAGTAAGGCAAACAGAAGCTGTCTTTCCCCCTCTTTTTTAAATGTCAGCACTCCAGTTAGAAGGGTGGAGGGGGCAGGGAGAAGCCTGTGTTCTAGAAAGGCAGCAGCCTCTGGACTGACCCTCGCCCATGACGAATTCTTGCTTATTAAATTCTCCTCTTTGTTCTGTTTTCACCGCTCCCAAATAGCCAGACGCGCGCACACTGCTGTTGACTCTGCACTTCTGAAGAGCACCTCCCTACCAGTTCACAGATTATAAAGCCGGTCCGTTAAGATCAAACAGCCAGGGATGCAGAGCCCTCTGCCAAAAGATGACTCATTGAATTGTATCAAAACACTGCACAAAATTAGCGTTCCAAACTTGATTAACTTCATCTGAACCTTTTAATTAACTCAGGCTGCTGAAGTCCAGGGGGATGACATCCACTGCTGCACATGACGGGCTGCTGTCTCTGCTGAAGCTCAGGACTTGCCCAAGTAGTGGAAAAGGCAAACTCTGGAAGCCAGAGAACAAGCAGCTCTCCACGGATTTAAAGCAAAACTGTACAAATGTCCTATCTCTAAAGTACTTAACACACTGAAATTTAATCTAAATACAGAATATCAAATTAACGCTTCAAAGATTGTGGATAGCAATTTTTTCCAACACTAGGGATTGAACCTAGGGACTCCTCACACATGCTAGGCAAGGACTCTACTACTGAGCTACATCCCTACCCCTTTTCCTTTGTTGATCATTTTAAGACAACTTCATGTGAAGTTGCTAAATTGCCCAGGCTGGATTTAAATTTACCACATTCAAATATTGTAATTTTAGGGGCCAGAGATGTATGTCAATGGCAGACAGCTTTCCTTGCATAATCAAGGCCCCAGCTTTGATCCCCACACAAAATAAAAATAATCAAATATCTGACTATATTTAATGTAATAACCAAAATGAGGAAAAAAAAAAATCCAAGGTCACCAAAGAAAGCCAAGTATTTTAATAGGAGGATAATAAAGTCAGTGCCACAAATTAGCCCCCAACACAATCGCTGTCTCCAAAACTGGCTCAAGTGAGGAGGAGAAGCCAAACGTGCATCAAAACCTCATTTCTGACGCCTGCTGTTGTTCTGGTGAGACACCTCGGTCCCAATCCTTCTGGTTCCCCCAAATTAATGTAGTCTGCTCCTCAGCTAGCTCATTTGTGAGGACTTGATACCTCTGAGGATAGTCTGGAAATCCACTCCTCACAGGAGCACACACATTCAGGAAAACGTAAAACACAGTTATTCGCTTAGCCAATAAGCTATTTTCCAGGACAAAGTTCTAGTTCTGACAGAGCCACGCATTCACCTAGGAAATAGACAATCAGTGATGACTTTGTACCAGGTTCTGAGCTGGGCAGGGGAGAGCAAAATGATGCCCTGTCCTTTTCAGACAATGCACGAGGCTGTCCATTAAAACTCAAAGGAGACATCAAATATGCCAAGTGGAAAAGGAGCTCTAACACAACCTGAAAGGAGGCTGCTCTCCCTAAGCAGCCAGGCTCCCTGCGCTGGCAGAGGCCCCACAGCCCACATGCACACGACTGCCCTTGGTTAGTTTATACTGCTGCTCTTTAGGACCTGTTCTTTGCAAGGGCTGTCTCAAGCCTCGAGCACTTTCAAGATGATGGGTTCAGTGTACCAAGGAAGATGTAGTTCTGGAGGAGCCAGACTGCTGGGCTAGTCCTTATTTTTCCACTAACCGTGACCTTGTGCAAATGACAACATCCTTGAGCCTCCTCCAGAAAATGGAACTCCCTAGCTGGTCATGGTGACATATACCTACAATTCCAGCACTCCAGGAGACTGAGGCAGGAGGACCTCAGGTTTGAGCTTAGCCGGGCAACATAGTGAGACCCTCAGTCAAAATTTAAAAAGAGCTGGAGATGGAAAAGCTCTAGGTTCAATCTTTAGTACCTCCCCCTCCACCAGGAATAGTGAGAACATTAAGCTGATAGGATTTATAGGTTAGATCCATAAAGCACCTACGATGGTGCAGGGTGAGATTTCTATTCTGACAGCCACTGTGCACAAACCCACCTCGCACACCCTCTAGCAAAGCCAAAACACCTGTTCCGGTGACCATGGCACCGCAAGACCGCTCATGCTCTAATCACTCATTTACCGTATCACTGCTGATTCAACTGCGAGGGTGTTTTTCTTTCCTTCAGTGCTGGGCACTGAAACTAGGGCCTTGCATGACAGGCAAGTGCTGCACCACTAAGCTGTACCCCAAGTTGTCAACTGTGAGCTACTGACTCACCCTGGACCATCTCCCGATCTCAATTCGCAGAGCGGCTCTCTGCATTTGACCTGAGTGCAAGGGGTGGAAGGGACCCAAAGCAGGGTTCTCCTGGAGCAGGCACATTAACAGATCTGTTAGGCAGGATGTCTCCACAGCTGGGGAACTAAGGTAAAGAAGGTAGGGGTACGATAAAAAGGAAAAAGACAAACAAAAAAAAGAAGGTAGGGGTGTTGACAATAAAGTGACACAGGAATAACCTCACAAATCCAATCAAATTAGGTCTGGTTTTCCACTAAGTGATTAGTTTTCAAGATACTCAGAAGGGTTCTGTTTCTTCTTTTTGGTACCGGGAATCGAAAAGGTTCTGCTTCTTATCAAGTGTTTATGAACATGCTCAACACAGAATGTTTAGGAAGAAAAAGATAGAGTATACTCTATAAGCTCCAAGAGGGAGTAAGAAGGAAGCCTTACTTTCAAGGTTGCATCTGAGGGCCAAAGGCAAGGGACAACCATGGGTGAAAATCAGAGGTGGACACAGGTGGACTGCGGAAGGCAGGGCCATCATGAAAACTTCTGTAACTGTCTCCCTCGGCCCCTCACCACTACAGCAACTGGCCACCTGCTCAGTTTAGCTCCCGCTGTCGCCTATGTCTACTTCCAGTATTCCTCTCTAACCTAGGAACAGAAGTCTGTGTGCGTGTATTTATTCATCCATCTCAGACACATTTCCTGAGCATCTGCTCTCACCCCTGTGCTAGGACCCACAAGTAACCACAGAGTTCCAGACCCTGTTTTCACATGTGGAGCATGTACTCTGCAGAGTGCAGGCTCAGAAGCCTGTCTGCCACCAGGGCCACCCACAGAACTTAGATATCTTTCTCCAGAGAGGCCTTCCCTGAAAGACCATTCCAAAAGATATCCCTTTTTGAACTTCAAGTCCCACCCAACTGTTTCAGGTATGTGTAGTAGTCCAAAAGCCCATGAGTTGACGCTCAAGCATGGCACTACTAGGAATCTTTAGGTCACCAAGAGTGCTCAGTGGCATAAGCACCTGCCTGGCAAGCATGAGGTCATGAGTTCAATCCCAATACCCCCCCCAAAAAAAAGAAGGAAAAAAAAAGTGTACCCTTGAAGGGGAATGTGGGTTTCCCGTCCCCACCTCTTGCATTCTTTTGCTTCCTATGAGGCAGCCCATCTTACTCAGTCACACACTCCCATCATGACGTGCTGCCCCACAACAAGTCCAAAAGCAGACAGATGGAAACGTTCAACACTTTGAGGCAGAACAAACCCTTCCTCCCTTTAGGCTGACTGTCTCAGTTATCTATTTTGGTGACAGAAAGCTAACACATCACCCTTCCGGCCCTCCAACAAGGCTTCAATGATGACCATGTCGGGAGCGACCCTATTCTCAGCATCTGCCTCTCAGTCTCTTCTGACAAAGTTCTGAGGTAGACAGATGAAAGCTGTTGATGGGGAAAGGAGAGAGCTAATTCTCAGAAATGATCTCAAAATATGAAGCCATTTTTTGCCTACCAAATTAAAGACTAAGATTACTCAAGCAAGAAAGCAGAGGGTCCCTCTCATCTAGAGCTGACAGGAGCATGAGCACTCACTAGGTGTTTTAAAAAAAATTATTAGATATTTTTTTTGGAGAGGAGTAGGATATTTAACTGAGACTAGAATCTGAATGAGGAGAGTTGTATTATTCTAAATTAGCAGATTGTGAGGTAAGAAATCCAAATTATAGTGGATCTGGGGCAGTGAGGACCATTAGGAAAGGGCTAGATCAAGCACATATGTGTACAGCCCTGTACTCAAACCACGAAAACCCAGAGACAATCTTGCATTTGGTAATAGGTGGCTATATGTTAAGTTGACAAAATATAATTACTCAGCTACTATGGTTTTTTTTGGTCTTTTTGAGGTAGGACCTCACTATGCAGTTTAGGCTGGTCTTGAACTCGCTTTATAGCCCAAATTGGCCTCAAACTTGCAATGATTCTCTTGCCTCACCTTCCTGAGTACTTGGATTATAGGTGTATAATACCACACGGGGTCTAAGATTATATTTAGGCAGTCTTTAGAGACTTTTCAGGCAACAATTAGGTTAAAACACACACACACACACACACACACACACACACACTAAAAGTAAACTCTATTATGTAAAAATAAAATAGGACAGAATTAGTAGGTTCAATTGCTACCACCCCTCAATTTAAGAGCTGGAAAAACTAACACTTAGAAGGGGCTCACAAAAAAAAAAAAAAAAAAAAAAAAAAGGGAGGGGGCCCTTACAGTGCAGTAGGACAAAAAAATTACCATGCTCTTAATCTCTATGCTATATTACTTCCTACCCTGGGAATGGAGATATCACATAGGACATTCAGTTTTTTAAAAAATCACTTTAATTTGGATTTCTTAACTTACAACCTGCTAATTTAGAGTAATACAAGTCTTCTCATTTAGATTCTAGTCTCAGTTAAATATTCTCCTCTCCAAAAACAACTAATGATTTAAAAAAAAAAAACAAAAAAACCCCAAAAAACCCTCATGATTTCTGAGCATGCCTCATCTTCAGGCCCACCCCCTGCTTTTTTCTGGAGCCAAGGTCTTATTATGCAGTTGCAGCCAGCCTTCAACTTATATAGCCAGACTAGCCTTAAACTCAAAATCTTCCTGCCTCAGCCTTCCAAGTGCTGGGATTCTAGGCAAGCACCACCACCACACCTTGTTCCTTGACTTCTATTTTATTTCTGAGACACAGTCTCACCAAGTTGCCCAGGCTGAACTTGAATGTGTGGATCATTCTGCCTCTCCCTCCCAAGCAGCTGGAATAACAAGCATGAACTGCCATACTAGGTTTTGACTCATTTTTAATGGGAACATTCGAACTACTGTAAAATGACTGTAACTAACAAACATGGAGCACACAGGGGCAAGTACACATTCCCAGGGGCCCCTCTGACACGGCCTTTCATCCATCAGTTTGCTAACTGCACCCTCTAGTCACAAAGCTATTCTGACAAAGCCTTCCTCATTGAGACCTTTCCAGCCTGGTCACAAGAAGCAGGGAAAGAGGGTCTTTTTTCCAGCTCGGCACTTGAGTGGCACATGACCCTGATTCTGGGCATCTGCTGCTCTCTGCCAACCTCTCTTGCAGAAGGAAGATGGCACAGGACATTCCCGTGACTGTTGTCTGACAGAGAAAAGATGTGAGGCTTTCAGCAAGAATTGCAGCTGGGCCTTGAAGCCCGTGGGCCGCTCAAACACAGGCAGTTGCCAGAGGTTGTAGCACACAGAAAAAGCCAAGACAGGTTCTTGACAATGTGGCCCATTATTGTAATCTGATCTTAGGATGTCTTGGTTTCTCATTTTGAAAAGGGAAATAAACTGTCCTACAGCTCCTGTGAGTTCAGATAAAATGACCATAAAAACACTATTAGTACAGCTAATAATTAAAGCCTGCCTGAGCACTTTACTGGGTGAAGGTTAAACACAGGCTCTAGGGAGGCAGCTTTGGCTGAAGTTTTGACTAATACTTTTGGGTTGCTGATTCTAGACAAATGACTTGGCCTCTTCAAGACTCAATTTATGGACTGAGCATATGGCTCAGTGGTAGAGCTCTTGCCTTGGATCTATGAGAGTGTGGGTTCGATTTCTAGCACCCAAAAAAAAAAATCAAGTGGAAACAGGTAAGATCTGATCTGCTGTGGGGTCCTCTGAAAACTTCATGGAATCATGGGTACAAAAAGCACATAATCGGGGCTAGGGATTTAGCTCAGCGGTATAAGTGCCTGCCGTGCAAGCAGGTGGTTGGGAGTTCGATCCCCAGTACCGATAAAGAGGAAAAAGACAAAAAAAAAAAAAAAAAAAAAAAAAAAAAAGCACATAATCTGTACTCAGTAACACACAGTGTATGCCTGGCCTCCAACGGTCCTCACAATTCTCCCAGGAAGCTTGAGTCAGGCTTGTTTTTCAGGCTGAAAAGGGAGCCAGGGACTGCCCCTCTGCCCTCTCCCTAGGCTGTCACTGCTTCAGGTAATAAAGTACCAAGCTGTGCTCATGGGCCACTGCTGCCCTTGCCCTCACCTTTCCTCTCTGCCGGCAATGCCTTCTTCCTTTCTCAATGACTGTAGTCTCTGTACTGTCTACTGCTGATAAAGGCAGTGGTGCACACATAGACACACAAACAACCACTTTTTTTTTCTTTTTCCCTATAAATTATTTTTAAACATTTGTGGTCGTGACAGCAGCAAATCAACAAGCAGGCAGCTGCTGCCCTATTATCGGAAACCATCTCCCTGTGGCTGTCTCCTCCACAGCAGCTCTTGTCATTGAGGGACACCAAAAACCCTCTGGAAAACATCAGGCCCCAGTCCTAACGTCCACCTATGGCCTGGATGGGAAAGGTTTCAAGTTCTAAAATCTAAGAAACTTCTGCTAGGGGTGATGGCACATGCCTATATTCCAGCACTCAGGTGGCTGAGGCAGGAGGATTGCTATAAATTCAAGGCCAGCTTAGGCTACATAGAGAGCTGAAAGCCAGCCTGTACTACATAGTGAACTGTCTCAAAAAAACCCCCAACAACAAAAGCTTTTTACTAAAATGAGATTTCAGACATTGATTCCTTATGATAGATTCCTGAGCGATCAATATTGTTTATAAAGCCTGCCTACACCTATGTCTTAGAGTTCTATCTATTCTCTCTTCTAGCAGATATAGTATTTCTTTTTTAGTAATATGCGTATTACTAGAAGCCAGGTATATATGGTACTGATGGGAATTAGTCCACAGGAGGAGGATCTCAATGTTTTGAGCTTAGGTCATGAAGAAGTTTCTGTGTTTCCACAGGAAGAAAGCGCTATGAACTACAAACTAATCTGCGTAGCTATTTGAACCAAGATAATCAGCTGCCTTAGGAAAGACAAATTCCCCCAGAGGGCCTAGCTGATCTGCTAGCTCCAGATATTTCTGGTCAGTAGCAAGCCCCTGGTTATGGATAGCTACAAGATGATGACAGTACTCCTTAACCCCACAGACGGGTAAAGCTATAATCTGTGTCTTGTAGCACGGTGGGGAAAAGGTCAAAGGACGATCATGCAATTACACTTCTAGATCAGGTGTGTCCAATCTGGACAGCCAGTAATGCAGCCCCCCAAAATCACAAGCTGCTAACACTACCATGTGGTTTTCAGAAGTACTTTTCATGAATTGACTACATGGTGATAGAGTGTGGGCTGTGCAGGGATGGGCAAGGGCACAGTGTAGGGCTAACCCTGCCTCCCCACTCACCAGTTAGTGGGATTAAAAACCCAGTGTATCTCATCTTCCTAATGCTTGGTGACCAGGTTACTGATTAACAGTGCTTTCACTGACCTACGCGTGTGTGCGCCTGTGAACACAGGCATTTGCTGTATACGGCAGGCATGTAAATTTTTTTCACTAAATGTGTTTCTTTGTATTGTTTTGTAAAATAATACAGCAAAGTCAAAATAAACTTTGTCACTTATATGCATTAACTGTATTATTTTATAGGTTGTCCAAGACAATTCCTCTTTACTCAATGCACCCCAGGCAAGCTCAATGGGTTGGACACCTATAATCTAGATAGTTTTACAAACCTAAAATTAATGAAGCCACAGATTAAGAACCAGTCAGATTCTACAAATTAGAGATAGGTGACCAGAGCCATCAATCTACTCATATTTTCCCTATATCATGTCAGACCTGGCTGGATAATAAAGAGGCGAGGGAGCCACGATCAGCTCTGTCTGGAGGGGGACATGGGGTTTGAGAGGACAGAAGAGCAGTAAGAATCCTGGAGGGACCATCAGAGCTAAGCGGTAAGGATGATCAAGGGCTAAAGACATAGGCAGAGGAACAGAATCATGTATAGAAATCCAGGCAGTGAAAACATAGGGTTACTGGACTTGAGGTCAGAAAAGTACTTCAAGCCAGGCATGGCAGTACACACGGAAAATACCATCTACTTGGGAGGCTGAGGTAGGACTTCACAATTTCAAGGCCAGCCTGGGCAACTTACTGAGACTGTCTCAAAAAGCAAAAAGTGGAGAACTGGGGATTTGGTTCAGTGCCATAAGCACTTGCCTGGCAAGTGCAAGGTCTTGAGTTTGATCTCCAGTAACAACAAAAACAAAAAGCCCACGACTGGAATGTACCTCAGTGGTCGAGTATGTAGTAGTCCCAGATTTAATCCCAAGGAAAAGAAAATAGCAAGAAGGCAGGTTGGTTCAATTAGGGCACAAGACAAGGGCTTAAGAACAGAAGTTGAAAGAACAAGAAGTCAGTGGGCTCTGTTAGGGGCTACCAGTCTGGGAAGGCTGACTCATACCCTGAAGACAACAGGAATGAAGGAAGGGCTTCATTTTTAGATGATCATCTGGGTAAGTAAAGGAAACACACTAGAAGGAGGTGGAAAGGCAGAGACCACCAGAAGACTGGCACCAGGTTGTGCCACTGCAGTATTGCTGCCCCCTGGGAAAATTCTCTGAACAGGGAAGCTGGGGTCTACCATGACCTCCTGCTTCCAAACTGTGAGTGAAAGGTCTGGTGTCAGAACCAAAACAGCTCAACCTGGAACACAGTTATTTCTAAACTCGTATTCTGACTCTGCTAAGCAGAGTGTTAAATACAGCTTCACCCAGAGAACCTCATACTTTATCTTTAATCCACCCCACCCAGGGAGGCTCAGGGTGGTGAAATGCCACCATTTACATTCCTGGAAAGGTCCTTTCAGCTTTCCACAAAAGCTAAAGGTTGATTTGCAGTTTGCATTGTTGTTTATATGCAAGCACATCCTCCCTACTGTTTAGAAGAAATTCTTTCAGCAGAGCAACTGCCCAAATGACCATCAGTCTCATTTAGAAAAATCCTTAGGCTAGGCCTGGTAATATAGCCTGAAATCCCAGCTACTTGGGCAAATGAACAAATTGAAGACCAGCCAAACAAATAAACAAACCCAGTAACAAAAAAACTTAGAGAAACAGGGCTGAAGAGAGCTTGCCCCCCTTGTACAAGCTACTAGGTTCAACTCCACACACAATGAAAGAAAAAAAAAAAAAGAATGAATGAATAAATAAATCAGAACTAACCCTCATCTGGCAGTGGGATTCTTTAGGTCAGTGGCTACCAAGGGCCCTGCTATTTTCACTCATGACGCATGATATTCCTCCTACCACATGGGGCCCTGGACAGCCTTAAAAAGTGTGGAAGAACCAAATGGTTTCCATCCAGAGACAAATGTGCATGATGAATCGAGATACCATCCTAGTGCTTAGATCTGAAGAAGTGCGAACAGGGTGCAGCACTGTGGTAGGATGCTTGTCCAGCCTGAGTTTGGTCCTTAGCATCCTAAGCACACACACAGACAAATAATCTTCCTATGGGCCTGACATGGATATCATTAATCCAGCGACTCAATACTGGGACTTTTCTAGATGCTAAGAGCTGGTTTTAAGCATTTTCCTTCTTTTAGTATTCTTTTCTTTTTGTGGTACTGAAAATGAAGCCCAGGGCCTTGTACATACTAGGCAAGTATGCCATTAAGTCACATCCCAGGCCTCCCATTTTAAATTTTGTTTTCAAATGATTTTACACTTGTATTAGTTTTGACCTCCAGACCTTTTACAAATTTTACTGTTCTTCTAGCTATTTTTTTTTTTTTTTTGGTCTTTTTCTTTTCTATCGCTACTGGGGATCGAACTCATGACCACACACTTGCAAGGCGCTTATACCGCTGAGCTAAATCCCGAGCCCCTCTTCCAGCTATTTTGAAGAAAACAAGACATTGTGATAGCCAGTGCTGATTTTTAAAAAAAATTTTTTTTGGTCTTTTTCATTTTTATCGGTACTGGGGATCGAACTCACGACCGCCTGCTTGCAAGGCAGGTGCTTATGCCGCTGAGCTAAATCCCCAGCCCCCACCAGTGCTGATTTAATATCATCTTACTCTGAAGTCCTACTACACTTTTGTTCTTGTTTCCACTGGTTCTATCATATTATATCTTATTGGATTTTATTATGTGTGATAGTATAAACAAATTTTCTACATTTTCAGAAAATGAGATAATATAGTAGCCACTGTTCTCTGTTATTTGGTTCTGAATGCCCTGTAAAGCTTTCATTCTTTTGAATGGTTTTATTCTGTTTTATGTTTTATACGATTGTATATTAAGTTATGCTCAACTATTTCAAAAAAAGAGACATTATGGTAGTTACTGTTAATTATGAGTTGTCTTGTAGTAAAATGCTGTGTTGCTTGCATTGTTCTGATCTGATCTGCTTTGTTATGTTCTCTTCTGTCTTAATCTCTTTAAAATAAAAAACAAAACAAATTTTACTAACTGTTCTTTTTAAATCGGTGCTTATGCCACTGAGCTAAATCCCCAGCCCCTAACTGTTCTTCTAATGTTCTTTCAAGTACAAGGAAAAGGTAATCTTCTGCAGTTCTGTAGTCCAATCCAGTGTTCCATTTAGTTATGTCTATTTTCTTCTACCACTTAGGAGGCTGAGGCAGGAAGATCACTGCAAGTCCAAAGCCATTCATGTAGTGATTCAAAGGCCAGCCTGAACTACATAGTAAGACTCTTGTCTCAAAAAACAACAGAGTTATGCCTGTTTTCCTTTGATCTGGAATGATGCTTCAAATCTTTTTGAAAAGTACTTTTGAAAAGTAGGGCCATTTATTTTCTAAAATACTAAATTTGAATTTGTCTTATATTCCCTCATTAGGAGACAAAAATCACAAATTCTAGAGAGCAATTCCAAAGCAAAATTGTAAGGGTATAGCTCAGCAGTAGAGAACTTGCCTACTATGCATAAGGACCTGGGTCAATCTTCAGCAATGCCCAAAGAAACTCAAACCAAAACAAACAATCAAAAACCCTGGAATATTGTGTTCTCAGTTCATTACATCAGGAGGCACGAGATGTGTCTGTACTATTACCATGATCGCTTTGCTCAGATAAAAACAATTTGCCAGGCTGGGGATTTAGCTCAGTGGGGCTCAAGTACTTGCCTGGTAAGCGCAATGTTGTGAGTTCAAAGCCCAGTATCAAAGCCAAAAATAAAAAGCAATCTGCCAGAGTTCTCCCATGTCTCTCTTTGCAATGTGTGCTGGGCCAAGCACTCTTATCACCCTAAGTTATCCATGTCTTTTGTCTGTCTTTTTTTGTGAGTCTCATTATGCAGTTCAGGCTGGCTTGAGCTCACTTTGTAGCCCAGGCTGGCCTCAAACTCACAATGATCCGCCTGCCTCAGCCTCCCAAGTGTTGGGATTACAGGCCTGAGCCACTTGGCTTACATGTCTTTCTTTATAATGAAAAGTATTAGAAGATACTCTGTTTCACAGCACACTTTACCTCATTAGCTTTGGCATCCAAGGATGATTCTTTTTTGAGATGGAGGTCTTAAATTTCCAGACTGTGATTCTCTTGCCTCTGCTTTTAAGTGCTAGGTCTGTAAGTATGCTAGTACCTGTAGTCTACCTGTACGCTAGTACAGGGTAAAGGCTTTTTTTTTTTTTTTTTTCAGACAGGGTCTTGCTATGTAGCCCAGGATATCTTTGAACTCCAGAGTTCAAGTGGTTCCCCCCAAATCAGCCTCCAGAGCAGCTGGGTCCTCCAGTATGTACAACACCCCTGGCTTCCTAAATTCTTATTTGCAACAATTTTTACTATAGTGATAGACAGATTATTTTTTATCTTGATCACTTTTCTTACATTTATTATCATTTTTGGTCTTTTGATGTGCTCCAGAATCCCTTGTTAGTCTGTGTGTGTGCGTGTGTGTTAGTGGTTAGGATGTTAGGGCTTTGCTGTGCAAGCAAGGCTAGCACTCTACCTATCACTGAGCCATTCACATATGTGGTCTTTCTCTCACTGCTTTTAAAGCACCCCTTACTTTCTGGCCTAGCAAGATATTCCAAGCTTACCCTTAACTTTTGTACCCCAGATCTAGAATCAGCCATTCCTCCAAGGATCCCTGCTTTCATTTAGTGAAGGAAGATTAACAAGCACAACCTGGGTATGCATATGCTTACTGCCTCTAGGATGTCTCTGCATCTATGCCCTGTTCATTAACAAATCTAGGGGCATATACATAATGTGTGAATGCATGTACACACAAATATCTATTTTTTTTTTTTTTGTCTTTTTGAGACAAGGTCTCACTATGAGGTTCATGCTGGCCTTGGGCTCACTTTGTAACCCAAACTGATTTCAAACTTGCAACCATTCACCTGCCTCAGCTTCCCAGGTGCTGGGATTATAGGAGTGCGCCACCATGCCTGGCTACAAATATCTATTGTATCACCACTAAAAAACTCTGAGTTTCAACCAGCATCATGGGCTTCCTTCTAGTGTGTTCTTTTAGTCTGCAGGTACACTGTCAAAATGTCTTAAAAGCTGAGTACTTTTGGTCCTGACTCAGTGCAATGTCATTGTCTCAAATGCAGCACTTCCCACATATTTAAAGACAGACATAAATGAGGAAACCAAGATGTTGTTCTACAATTTAGGCTCCTTTTACCACATGGTAGCAGTTTCCCCTAATAGTCTGGTCTATGCTTCAGAATCCTGGGAGCTTTAGGAAAATCTAAGATATGTAGTCACCCCTTGTTATTTTCAGTCAGCCAAGTTACGCTAGAAGGCCAGGAAATCTGTGTTTCAAACATCCTCTGGGTGAGAAGCCATTAAGTTCCAGCCTCAGTGTAGTGTGGCCTTTGTCCTGCTGGCCCACTGCATATGCCACTCCTCTACCTGCAAATTCTCATTTCTCTTTACCACCTACTCAGTACTTATTTGCGACTGTGTAATTCCCCAGAGATCGCCAGACTCTCAGTTCCCTGAGCTCCTGTGGCTGTTTGCTTCTGATTATTGAGTAATTCAGACATACTGAAAAACAGAACACAGTATGATAATATGACAACTTTTCATTGCAGTGGGGAGGAGACAGGGTCTTGCTATATGTAGTTTAAGTTAGTCTTGAACTATGTAGCCGAGGCTGACCTCAAGTTCAGGGCACTCCTCCTGCCTCAGTCTGCAAGTGCTTGAAACTATAGGTCTGTGCCACAACACCTGGCTACTATGTTTGTCTGAGACAGGGTCTTGCTGTCCTTAAACTCATTACGTAGCCTAGGCTAGACTCCAACTCATAATGATAATCCTGCCTTAGCCTCCCCAGTGAAGGGATTATAGGCATACACCACCACACCCGGTTTATAATATCTTTTTCTTTTCTAATAGCTTTTCTTATAGCACTCCATTACAATTCTCCTGACAAGGCATAGTATAGTTTATGCTTATTTTTTCCATTGGCAAAGAGACTTGTTTTTCCTGGTGATTCTCTGCAGAGGGATAAGGAAAACAGCAGGTGCTCACAAAATGTTTGGTCTGAGATTATTTTCAGCTTCAGTGTATGACTCAAATAGTCTAGGTACTTTTCCCTAACTCATCAGAACAGAGACTGAGAAAGTTAAGACTGTCAAGGATTCTCTGATAAGAACTGTAATTCTCATCTTCAGACAAATCCATCTCTTACTGCCCTGGATTAAACCTGCATGTTATTGTTCGTGCTGGTAAGTGAATGGTGTTTCCATACTAGACCTGATATTTTTAGCACTCCTGTTATGATAAACTCACCATAACCTCAAAAAGAACAAATCAAAGTCAACTTTTTGCCACAGGAAACCAGCTCTGCTTAATGTTTTGCAACATGCCACAGGAGAATAATAAAAAGACGAGACTGTTGCTCAGAGATGGCAAGGCAATTCTTAAGATAGTGGAAAAATGCAGCAGGAAGCATTCAATCTGACCACTATCTTATTAAGTAAACTGGAAAAACACTCAAGACCCAAACATAGCGAGCATATGGGCACATGTTCACAGATAAGATAGCAGCTGCTATACCAGAGGCTAAATTGTGAATGCAGCAGCAAGCAATGCCTGCCTATGAGTAGCGCCAGGGTCAGGGAGACTCTAGGCCCTTTAAAAGTACAGAGGGTATCCAAGGAGCAGGCAGCAAAAGGACCTTGTAGGGATACAGTGAGCAGCTGCTCTCCCAGTGGGACAAATGACCAGACAACAAGTAACTAGTCACTCATTCAAAAAAAATGCATTTACGGGACAGCTACTAGGTGTTCAATTAGGCAGTGGTGAAGCAGTCACGCTCTTTACTTTCAAATGTGCACCACAGCTGTGCATCCCGTCATCATAGGATCAGTATGAGGTTCTATCAGGGTATCACTAAGACATCTGTCACATTCCTAGAAAAGATCTTGGAGAAAAATTCCAAGGATTAGGAAAAATGTGAACAACTTACATGGCTGTCAGGATAAGACTGGTCATAGATGTGGCCCAGTGAAAGGATTTGCACACTACACAGTCTACAAGATATAGTGACTAACATACACTACAAAATCTTTTTTCCCCCAAAAATATTTCCTTATTACCTATGTCATTAAGATAAAAAACGGCGTAGTAATGCACACCTGTAGTGCACCCCAGCACTCAGAAGGCTGAGGCAGGATGATCGCTGCAAGTTTTGAGACCAACCTGTGCTACATAGTGAGTTCAAGGCCATCTTGGACTACAGAGTGAGACAGTTTCCAAGAAAAAAAAAAAAAGCCAACAAGGGTTTAGCAGTTTGATCATACAGGCATGTACACACAGACTCACACATAAAATTATAAACGCTAGTAATTTTTCAAATAAGAAATTCTTCACAGGGCCAGGAATTTAGCATGATGGCACAAGTGCCTGTTTGGCAAGCCCAAAGTTATGAGTCTGATCCAGCACAAAAAAAAAAAAAAAAAAAAAGGAAAAAATTTGAAAGCAGGGAAAATGAAAACTGATTAAGTAAAACTTTTTGCACCTTTGTAAGCTGTTTAATAATTTTTTCCCATGATACTTTTCTAATAAAAATAAAATTCAAATATTTCACAGAAAGTATTCAAATAGATGTTAGAATATTAGAGACTGAATCCATGGCATGCCAAGCATGTACTCTTATCATTGAGTTAACGTGCCCATCCCAGGTTTCAGATAAAAAAATAAAATAAAATAAAATAGTTCTTCCAAAGAGGGCCTTGCTGTGTAATTCAGGCTGGCCTTCAACTTGTGGCATTTCTCTTGCCTCAGCCTCCTAAAGTGCTAGGATTACAGGTATAAAGCACTACGCTTGGCTCAGATAATCTTTAAATCAGTTTTATATAGTGCAATAGGAATTCCATTTGCCTAATAGGTAGTGCTCCCGATTCGAAATTTAACGAAGATTAGACATGTGCATTATACAGGTCAAGGGCACAATCCACAGATCCAACAGACTTTCTTGCCTAATATTCTGGCTTTGCCTATAAAGCCAAGTACACAATGGAGCAATCACAACACACTCATTCTTGGCCACCTTTATAGGAAAACGGGACAAACAACTACACTTCAAAGGTTGTCATGAGAATATGTCAACTGCTTATCACAGTGCCAGGGTATGCAACAAGAGGCCCTCAATACACATAACCATTCTTAGATGTCACAAACACAGAGACACCACTGTCTACAAAACTTACCACTCCACCTGGATATTCTCTAAGGCTATTCCACATTCTGAAGTCAGAAGCTTATCAAAGTTTGACTTTGTGAGCTGGTATGGTGGCACATGTCTATAAACTCAGCTCTTGGGAGGTTGAGGCAGGAGAACCAAAAATTCAGGTAGAACCTGGGTTATTTTGCAAGACTCTTGTCTCAAAATTTAAAATGGAACCACACATAGTAGATCACACCTGTGACCCAGGGACCCAGAAGCCAGAGGTATAAAGACTATAAATATAAGTCCAACCTGAACAACTCAGTGACAGTCTGTCTCAAGAGAAAGGGTGGGCTTGGCAAGCACAAGGTCACGAGTTCGATCTCGGGTATCGCAATAAAATCAGAGAAAAATGGTGCGGTGGCGGGGGACAAAGGTGGTATAGAAGCTGTACCTGTGCCACTGACACCATCTCATTCTTTTTCTTTGAACTGAGGAAGTATAGATTATCCTTTACTTCTCTTAATAGGCATGGGTAAGAAACATAAATTCCTACACCAAAGATTATCCCAGCTGAATCAAGGGCAGTGCCAGTGATCTGAGCACAACTTTGCTTTCCCAAAGGCACAGGAATGACCACCACTCTACTTAGACTGCATGTTTAACACTATGGTTGGAGATCAAAACAGGCTGCGCGAAAATACATTTTGAGGCCAGGCATGGTGGTTTATGGCTGTAATCCCTGGGAGACTTGAGGTGAGAGGATCTCTATTTCAAGCCCAATCTCAGTGATTTAGCAAGACTTCATCTCACAGAGCTGGGTATGTAGCTCAGTGTAAAGATTCTGGGTTTTATCTCTAATACTACCTCCACCAAATAAATGAATGAATGAATGACTAATTGAGTCTAACTACAATAGAACTCAAGCACTAATTGGAGGATCTTGTTTGGGGGTTAACAAAATAATTTTTAGAATTTTTCTAAGGAAATATACTTATGATGGACAAACCTACTTAAGTCATAGCTCAATAAAGTTGTCTAAAATATAAAATAAAAATGCAAAAAGACATATGAGAATTTATTTCATTGTATTCTATGATTGCTTAGAATACAGACTTTACAAACTGACTGCTCAGTTAACTTAATCTCATCATTTATAGTGATACAAACAAAATTTTAAAAAAGGCAAGATGATTTATTTGCCTAAGATCACAAACACAGTTAATGGTAAGTACATCTGGCAGAACACATGGACACTCCTATGTTCTCACAGATAAACCACTAAAGTCATAGAAGATAAGAACCTCTTAATTATGTAACAGTTGAGCAGAAAACTCAAAATTAGTGTTTCTGTACATATACAGTAATATACCTGGAGAGTCAGTTTAGTATCTCCAAGCTACAGGTTCTAAGCTGCTAGCCCAGAAGAGCTGAGGGACATTCCCCTTTACTTCTGGAAGTTAGAGTGCAGCAGAAGACCCAGTGACCCAAGCAGGCATGCATTGGGACAGACAGCAACCCAGGTTCTGGTGGCCACAGCGTTTAGAACACTGCTTGCAGGTCCGGTTGCAGCTCCTCTGGAAAGACACAAGAGCTCAGAAAGACCAGGAGGGGAACATGCAGATGCTAACGAACAATAAAGGTTAGGGCTTGTCATCTGTTGCTGTAGACTGACCCGAGAAAGGTCATGCTGGGTAACTGAAGCTTGTGGAAGGGCACTGTGTATAATATAAAAGAAGTCAGAAGATGGGGTTTAGGCCTAAGCTACCATGAACCTGTGAGACTAAGGAGAGTCACTATCCTTCCATGTCTCACTTGCACCATAAAAACAGCTTAATTGAAACTGAAAAGTGAGTTCATTCTGCACATCAGAGAGGATCTGCAGGCAGTACTATTCAAAGGGCTCTGAGGCCACAGGGAAAGCGACAGGGTACATTAGACACCCAGGGAAGCTCCTTAGATGTATCGGTCAGAGGTGAGGATGGAAGGAAGATTGGGAAACACATGCTTGCCATTCTCAGTTGGTATGCCTCCTTAAGATTTTTGTAACAACAACGAGAAAGAACAGCTGGGTGGTGCATGCTTGTAATCCCAGCACCAGGGAGACTAAGGCAAAATGATCACTGTAAGTTCAAGGCCAGCCTGAACTGCAGTGAGATCCAGTTGCAAACAAAGACACAAAGGAACCTAACCCTATGACTATTACCATGCACTTAAAAAAAAAAAAAAGTTGTAACAGTCAACAAAAATGTCTATTAATGAATATTTTAAGCTGAGTACAGTGGCACATAGCTGTATCCTAGCTGGCGAGGCAAAGGCAGGAGGACCATCACAAGTTCTAGACAGCCTGGGCTACACAGTGGGTTCAAGGCCAATTTAAACTGTATAGCAAGACACTTTCTCAAAAAGACAAAAATGAAACACTGTTATCACCACACCTAATACACCTTGGAGCTTGAAACGGTAAGAAGAGAACTAGTACCATTTGGAGAGACTCAAAACATATCGGGTATATTTTCCAACAGTGTCACAGGCAGAATATTAAAACCCATCAGGAGGGGCTGAGGATTTAGCTTAGTGCCTGCCTGGCAAGTGCAAGGCGTAAGTTCAATCCCTGGTATCAAAAAACCAAGAAAACCAAAATGAAACAAAAAAAACCACATCAGGATTGGTGCCATGATAATACCTACTGAAAGATGAAATTACAGGTAGATGGATCAATCCCCAAACCTCTACTATGGAGTTGCAAAATGCACATGCTAACAAAAGCACCTAATTCATGGACCATACTATTCTTTTTTAAAAAATTTTTTGGTCTTTTTGAGACTGGGTCTCTATGCAGTTCAGGCTGGCCCTGAACTCACTTTGTAGCCCAAGCTGGTCTCGAACTCGCAAGGATCCTCCTGCCTTAGCCTCCTGAGTGCTGGTATTACAGGTGTGAGCCACCATGCCTGGCTGACCACACTATTATTATTATTGTTATTATTATTATTATATTGTCTTTTTCCTTTTTATCAGTACCAGGGATCGAACTCATGACTGCAACACCTGCAAGGCAGGCGTTTATGCCACTGAGCTAAATCCCCAGCCACGACCATACTATTCTTTAAGACTTTCTTCAAAGTTACATTCTTGTGGAAAAAAAAAAAAAAAGACTTGCTCGGGCTGGGGATTTAGCTCAGTGGAATAAGCACCTGCCTGGCAAGCTTGAGATCCTGAGTTCAATCCATAGCACCACAAAATAAAACAAAACGACTTGCTCTATGCTAGGTGTTTTGTTTGTCCATCATCCAAGTCATGCTAAAGTCCTCTGAGGTAAGCACAGGTAATCGGTCCATCTTCAGGGGGTTGGCCAAGGGGAATTTAAGTGAATGCTCAAGGTCACTCTTAAAAGAAAAAAGAAAAAGGTAGGGCTAGGGGTGTGGCTCAGTGGCAGAACACTTGCCTAATATACATAAGACCCTGTGTTAAATCCTCTAGCATTGCAGATAAACAAACAAGCAAACAATTTTTAAAATGGCAGCCACTGGATGTGGTAACATGTGCCTATAATCCCAGCACTTGGGGGAGGATCAGTCTGAGACCAAGTGAGACCTGTTCTGAAGAGTCACACATCAATGCCTGCCACATGAGTCATGATACAATGGTGTTGCTTCCTCCTTTGGACCCTGCTACTTTTTGATGTTGTGATAGTCAGCAGGATGGCCAACAAACTTGTCCTCTATTGTCCCAGCATATTGGTTTTGCTTCCTCAAAGGCCCTGCTGAAGGCAGGGGCAGCCACAGTATCTGGGCATTCATCAGCTTGTGCCTTTGAAGATATCTATAAATGAGATGTGTCACCATCTCACACCGACACTCACTACACCAAGATCCACCAGGCGTTGTACCTCAAGGAATAGACCTGTGCGCTCTCGCCACTTTGGACCCCAAAGGGTTGATAATCAGACTTCAGCACCTGGCTTGAGTTGTCCCTCCTTTGTCATTTATAATCTCTGACTCTTATTTCCTCAATCCAAGAAAACAAACTGGGGGTCATTTTTGCTAAACCTATCTCAGGAGGATGCTACAAAGTTGAGCTGGATGAAAAAATAATGCAGCAACTACAGAGGGTTAAATCAGCCTCTCAGTCCGAGCCCCATTACCTTTTGTTTTGAGACAGAGTCTGGATTATATGGTCCAGGCTGGCCTCAAATTTACAATTTTCTTGCCTCCAGCCTCCTGAGCTCTTTGTCTTGGGAGCTGCCCTTGACAGTGTGGAGTATTTTGCGAAAACTCTGGCCTTAACCCCCGCGTTGCCAAAATGGTTTCCCTGTGCAATGCAATACCCAAAACTGTGTCTAGACAGGGCCCAATAGCCCAAGTTGAGACTTGTGGTACCAGGAACCCTTCTTTCATGAGCACCACTTAAGAGATGTGCACGTCACACCTTTACAGGTGAGTGGCTGATGTTTCCTGAGGGCTTCCAAGGTGCTAGGCCCTGAACAACTTGCTTCCCCGATGTGGTCCAGGCACTGTGCTCACAGTGAACCCTGGACTGGACAGGCCGTCGGTTGCTCTAACCCCAGCTGGAACTTCTTCTATGCCAGCACCCATGGGCCTGCCCCAGCTACATGCTGGACTCATTTTCCACTTAACCCATTTAATTATATTTCTATTCAAATGGAGATATTTAGGACTTTAGAACAATTCCTTCTTTTAGACTATAACTCATCTGTTAACACAATTAACTAGTACTGGAAAAAGCTTTGTGCACAGAAAATAAACTTGTAGTAGTCTAGTTTGATCCTCTTACTAGTTATCAACGATGTCTCCTATGTATGTATTTCTCTGCCCCCTCCTTTTTTGGCGGTACCAGAAATTGAACAAAAGGAGTTACATTCCCCAGTACACTCCCTCCTCTTTTTGAGACTGGATCTCAGTTAGTCACACTATAGTCCCCAGACTGAGTTCAAACTTGTGATTCTCCTTCTTCACCCTTTGGACTCTAGGTATGCATGGTGCATTCACTCGTGGGGGTGGGGGTGGGAGGTGTGGTGCTGGCAACAGAGCTGGGGGCAGGGACTCTCACAGCACCCTCATAAGACATAAAATGAGAATACAGTTCAACTCAGCCCAGGGCAAAGCGGGGCTGGAAATTGTCCAAATGTAACCAAATGATACTTTTCAGCTTTTATCTGAGAATGAGTCACAATTATGCAGAAATATGGATTCCCTTAGGTCCTGCTGTGGATAGACAGGGCTGAAAGAGGTGGCTGAGGGCCTCTAGTATCCTATACAAACATTGTGCTACATGTTCTATGTTATGAAGAAACATAAAACACAAAAATGTCAAGGTCATGTATTTCCTTCTATGTGCTTTCCTGGTATGCGGTACAATAAGTACAAGGTATTTTTAAAATCATTAAAAATATGATTTTTATATCCACTTGCCGTATAACCTTGAGAACAGTAGTATCCTTAATCTGTGCCTCAGTTTCCTTGCTTAAAAGTACAGGGAGTTAAGAGTGGTGTGGTAAGGGGCTGGGGATTTAGCTCAGCGGCATAAGCACCTGCCTTGCAAGCAGGCAGTCATGAGTTCGATCCCTGGTACCAATAAAAACAAAAAAGACAAAAAAAAAAAAAAAAAAGAGTGGTGTGGTGGCACACACCTATTGATCCCACTACTTGAGAGGCTAAAGTGGGAGAATCAGGGGATCAAGGCCACCTTGGTCTCAAAAATTAACTGATTAATTAATTAAAAAATATGGAGTGGGCCAGGCATGATAGTATACACTTAAAATTCTAGCACTCAAGAGGTTGAGGCAGGAGGATCACCTAGGCTAGCCTGAACTACATATACCTTGTGCTTATTATTCAATGTTTTCAATTATTTTATATAGTGCTTTAAAAAAAAAGTGCCAGACATAGGAAGACCATCGACAAGTCAATTAATACTTTGCTAATATCTCCCCAAGAATGAGCAAGGATGGACTCAAAAGCAGCGCACTAGTAGCAATGTGGAGGGGCCATCCCCAAACCCAATTACCTCTGTGGTTTTCTGTTTGGGAAGGGAGACTGACACTTGTTTTAAAGACAAGGAAGAACCGTAAAGAAAGAAAAGTGATGGTGAGAAGTTGCTGGGTATATGATCCTACTTCTCTAAGGCTTAACTGTAGAGGGCAGCTCACTTCAACAGAAAAAAGCAAGTCAACCAAAAGCAGAGTTCAGTGCTGGGCCCCATCCCCATTTATTTATTTTACCATTCTAGAAGGGCCAACTGAGAGCCAGTTGGAAAGGGAATGGGCTCGGAGCAAACAGCATCCATGCTGCCACGCAAAGCCTGGCCCGCCTCACCTTGCAGGAGAAAGTAATCTGAGGTTGTACGCTTCAGGGCAGCCTTTGCTTTCTCACTGCTCCAGTCCACTTCTAGTGCCTCTTTGACAGGGCAGAAAACCACCTTCTGTTGAGAAAAAACAGAAATGCTCAGGGATGAAATGTAATGACTTTAAGAAACAAAGCAACAGCTTTTTTCTTCTCAGAGAAATTCCATTATTTAAACTTTCCTGATCATTAAGAGAAGCCAAGGCCCATTCAATCAAAAAAATGCTTGCTGATCACTTACTGTGGGCCCCTCTGTGCATGGGGACCCTATGACAGACATGCACCCTGCACTGAGGCAGGAGAGCCCGCTCCCAGGGTCCACCACACTTCCTTAAACCTGTTTATGTGCACACCGCAGAAATACTTGGTACAGTGAGAAGCAACGTTATGCATTTAAAAATATTCAATAAAACACTCCTAATATTAAACAAAAAGAACTAAAAATTAAACGGTTCTCAGAAGAATGGTTTGATGATGAATGGTAACATTAAGAAAAACAGTAACCAGTATAGGATAAAAGCTGTGGAAAAGGCTATGGAAACAGAATAGCATTTGCAAAAGCCCTGGAGGGTAGTATAAGTCCAGCTAAAACTTATAATGATAAATCAAGTTATCTTCTTTGGTGCTGGAGATTGAACCCAGATTTGCATATGCTCTACAAATGAGTTTTATCCTTCTCAGTCCCAAATCAAATTATCCTAAAAAATGCAATAATACATTTTATTTTAAAATATAAACAATTTATTTTTTTAATTTTGTACAATAAATACATTATCACTTCCAAACATTAGGAAATAACCATACAAGAAAGATGACTACTATTCTTGCCTTATCATGAGCAGTTAAGTCCAAAATCATCTTCTGGGAAAAATACCATCACCCAGTCATTTGCTGGACAGTGCAAGGCAAAGCCAGAATGCCCCGGGTGGCTTGGTGCCTTGGCCAGAAGGGTTAGAGCACAGTAAGGCAAGAGAGCCATTCCTCTGACTGACTGCATACAAAGGCTGAAGTGACAAGTGCATGTACTGAGAATTTGGGAGGCCCGCTTGACTGCAAACAAGCTTGGAGAGGTGAATGAATTCTCTGGGAATTAAGTAATTATCATCACTGGGAGACAACAGTGTCTCATTTTTAATTTTATGGATATAGCAAGGCATGGTGGTGCACACCACTAACCCCAGCAGGAAGATTGCCATGAGTTTGAGGTCAGCCTATGCTACACAGCAAGCAAGATGCTATCTGGAAAAACAAAAAGAAAGACACATTCATGGATATAGAAAGAAAGAAAGCAAGTGTGTGTGTGCATCCACACATCTCAATACTAACTAGCTGTGCCGCTGACAACACCCCTAAAGCAATGATACCCTACTATCAACAAGCACATTTAACTTCCACATCCTGGTTTCTAATCACCATTCCCCATTCACAAAAGCATTTCTCCTTAGAGAAATGGTTGATTTCAAAGCAGTGGGGTTGAAGTGTGGAGGGGTGGAACCGGGTAGAGTGGGGTGGGGCAGGGTGGGGCAGGGCAGGGGAGGGCAGGGCAGGGCAGGGCAGGGCAAGTATAATAGGAGCCAAGAACACCTGTGTCACACTAGAAGGTAAGGACATGCTCCCAGAAGTGAAGGGGAAACAGTAGCCAACTAGAAGAAACTCCTACTGGTCAAATCTGACAGTTTGGCAAAAAAAAAAAAAAAAAAAGAAAAGAGCTGGGCGTGGTGGCACACACCTGTTATCCCAGCAGGAGACAGGAGGATTGTGGCAAGTTCAAGACCAGCCTGAACTGCATAACAAGAACCTGTCTCAAAAATACCTCCCCCAATGAAAATAAAATCATATGAATAAATAATATAAAACAACTCTTAAACAGAAATCCATTAGTCTACAGACCTAAAAAAGTTTGATGAGAAATGAGATATTAACATGCTCAAGTACCTCTCTATAAAGCACATGCTGTTCATGTCAGGCCAAGAGAAACTTCAAATTGGAAGTCTGGCAGACACCTTAAAACAATAACATTAACATTACTAGTAAGCCATGTGCCAGATCACAAGATGTAATGGGAAGAGTGCATTCCCAGATACTCTAGCTACAGATGTGTAACTGGCATCTAATCACAAGAAAACATCAGTTAGCCTATGATCCCAGCACTTGGGACACTGAGACAGGGGAACTGCTGCAAGTTTGAGGCCAGCCTGTTCTGCACAATAAAACCCTGCCTGAAAAAAACGAAACAAAATGAAAAACAACAACAAAAAAGAAAATATCATATAAACCTAAAGGGGAATTTTACAAAGTAACTGGCTTATAATTTCTAAAGATGTCATGATAATCCAAATGTAAGCACAACCCTTAACTGGATCCTGGCACCATGCAAGAGCTTACTGGAGTAACTGGTAAAACTGAGTAAGATCTGGTGGTTAGAAAGCAGTGATATACAAATCTGAATTCTCTCGTAATGGCTGGTTTGTGTTTATAAAGAACACCCTCTTGAGAAAACAGATTAAAATACTTGGGGGTGTTAGGTGTTGGTACTTTACCTTCAAATGACTCAGACAAAACAATTATTAGTATTACACACAGCTACTTCCAAAAGCTTAAGAATGTCAGGCATGGTGGCAAACGTATGTAATCTCAGCACTCAGGAGGCTGAGGCAGGACAACTGCCACAAGTTTGAGACCACCCTGGGCTAGTTTGTTCAAGGGCAATGTGAACCACATAGAGAGACCCATCTCAAAAAATAAATACACAAATAAAAATCCAACAGATCCTGATAACATGGACAATCCACAAAACCACCAAAAGCAGCAATATGGGAGAGTGTCTGTGGCCTTTTATTCTAAAAGTTCTCCAGATTGACTCCAATCCTCACATTTTTATTCCATCATCTTCATAAAATTTCAGGTTACCCTACTAAACTTCTCAGGGAATTCACTTGGTAAATCAAATCACGAGGACAGCCAGTGTTCTTGGCCTGGGCCATTCCTTCCGTCACCAGGCTGGAGCTGAGAGGTCCCCAGGCTAAAATATGGAACCTATTCCATCCTTCTGTACAAAGGTTCGCAGGTTCACAGAAAACGCATTTTCAGGATGAGTCAGTGGGAAGGATGCATTGGGCAGGAGTTAGGGTGCGCTCGAGGGACCTGCGGCTGCCCTTCTCCTTGCTGCCTTGTCCTTGCTTCTCCTCCCTACACCTCACTTCCTCCACAGATGTGGCCGGGCAGGTCAGGAAGCTTCTCCATCAGGTGTGCATTGGAATAGCAGGACCAGTCGTGCTTCCCTGTACCCCACACTAGGCTTTGCACACACACACTAGGTATTTTAGAACTCACAGAGCTGGCTGTTTCAGAGTAAGGAAAGCCAGAGTGACTCTGCCTCTGTTATTTTATTTAATCTTCACCTCTGGGGAATTTCTGACTAAGTCTGTTGACTGGCAAATTTGCACCTCTCATGCCAACTCAAATAGTTCCTCTGGGAAACCTTTTTTGGATACTTCTTCACTACCACTTCATTGCTCTCTCCCCTTCTCTCTCTCTCTCTAGTAGTACTGGGAGCACTGAACTAGAGCCCTCACACTGAGGTACATACCCACCCCCTCTTCAATCTATTTTACTTTATTTTTGTAATTTTGACACAATATCTTTCTAAATTGCCAAAACTACCCAGGCTGGGCTCAAATATAATTGTCCTGCCTCAGCCTACAAGAGTGCTGGGATTACATGGCTGTATTTCATTGCTCTCTCCTTTTATCTGCTGAATACCAGGTAGGGTCTGTACCAGGCTTCTGACAATTCAATTCTGATTAAATCTGTCTCATGACCTCTCCTGGGTACTAAAGGAAGCAAACAAACTAGGGCCACACATTTTCCTACTGCCTTATTTATCATGATGGTACATGTGCTAGAAAAGCCCAGTATCTTCCTAGATGGTGTGAAAACCACAACTTCTGTTTTTCCTCTTTGTTTTTTAAAGTTTCTAATTTAGGAGCACAAAGTGTACCTTGAAGCAAAAGTGGCTTTACAACATTCAGCTTAACCTAGGAAGGGGGGAGGGGAAGGGAACTCTAACCAGAAACCTTTCACAGGAAACAGGAAGTGGTTTCTATCCCACACCAATTCTGTACTCATTGCACAATCCAACTAGTTGTTCTGTACAATTTAAGCAAAAGGGTTGATACTCAATCCAGAGTTTTTGAGCTCAAACATAACTTCAAAATCATAGGGCCACCTCTGCCAAAATGGAGAAGGCACATTATTGTAAGGTGACAAAGCCATGGCCAAAACTCAGTGTAGCCAGGCCCTTCTAGAGAGCTCTGGGTAAGACCACACAAAGACAAGGTTTGGAATCCCAGGGATTGTCATCAGGAATGTATTGAATGCCTCACAACCTTGCGGGCTCAGGGTTGGAATCCAGGCTTGAATTGTACAAGTGTAACAGCTGACTAACAATGTCAGCTGGGGAATATTTTGATACCTTCAAGTTCGGTCCCATGTAGGAAGAGGCTACACAAAAAGCTCTGACTGTAGGGCCTTGAGGAATGGTACACCAAGGCCCAGCCCGAGTGACTGCTTGAGCTGCCACATTCTCCTCTTACTGAGATAAAGTGGCTCCCAAAAGGTTTCCAGATCCATCCCAGTGGGCACCATTAGAATTGACTCCAGGGAAACTTCCAGCTGTGAATGGCTAACAAAGCTTGGCAGCTTACTCTGTATTTGAATGTAAAAGAGTGCTTCACTGGGAGAAGGCCCTTAAGCCATAAAACCCTGCACACCAAGGCCAAGTGTCACACTTGTAAGAGGGTGTGATTTATAAATTGACAGCACCCACAAAGCTGCTTTTGTACTCCTCCAGTTGTTAACAATTTACCCCCCTCCCCGTCAAACTATTCAGATAAAGCTTGACTGCTTGACTGAGCCTCCAAAATTTAAAAAAAGGAAAGGATGAAGAAAGAAAGAAAGAAAGAAAGAAAGAAAGAAAGAAAGAAAGAAAACACCAATGTTCAACTCTGGTAATTATGGTCCTATGAATAGACACTAAAATTAGGGCTTAATAATTCCTCTGTATCACACTCACAGCATCAAGCTCTTCCAATACAAACACACGAAGCAAAAGAAAATCTCCAGTGTTGCCTTGTTGGAGCCTGTAAGAGTTCCACTTCTGTGGTTTCTGCAAGTCTCTTTTGTGGTTTCTGCACTCCTTAGAAAGCCCCCTTTAGAGCAAATTTAACTTGAAATTATGACCTGATGGGTTTTTTCTCAACATTTAAATCTTTTAAAGCAAAAAAGTAAATATGGGCTTGTTTATGTCTTCCCTCTCAGTTCAACAAAACCAATTCAGATCACTTCAAGTTGTTTTCCCTTAGTGCATGATTCCAGTCTGAGAATCCAATACTTGCTACAGAAACCAATTGACTTCTAATTTCTTTTCCACTCCTTTCCTTAAATTTAGTTAATTCACCAGTTCCAAACAGACGCTAAGCTAACATTAATCACATTACAAAGCATACAACTAAATTACACATGGTGGCAGAGACCTGTAATCTTACTAAGGAGGCTGAGGCAGGAGGATCAGAAGTTTGAGGTCAGCTTGCATAATTTAGTGAGATCTGTTTAATACAAAAGATTACAGACATTGCTCAGTTGTAGTGATGCTTGGTTTAAACCTCACTACTAACAAAGGCAGGTGGGTTTGCCTATAATTCTAAGAACATAAATTTAAAACAATTTGGTAGGAGTCTACTGTCCAAAATTCTAAAAAACATAAGAGGACTGGTAGAGTGTTTGCTAGATGTTCAAAGCTGTGGGTTTAATTTGTGGACTGCCACTCACTCAGCCATACTCTCTTTCTTTCTGTATTTTTTTTTTTTTTTTGGTACCAGGTATCAAACTCACAATTTTGTGCTTGCCAGGCAGGCACCTGTGCCACTGAGCTAAATCCCTAGGCCTTTCTTTTCATATTTTATGTAAACAAATTTTTTTTTAAAAGACAGGTTCTTGCCATGTAGTCCAGAATGGCCCTGAACTCATGGCAATCCTCTTGTCTCAATCTCTCAAGTGCTGGGGTTACAGGCGTGCGCCACCATGCCTGACTATAATAAGTATTATCAAATGTTTTTTGGTAAAACAAATCAGGGGCTGGGGATTTAGCTCAGCGGCTTAAGCGCCTGTCTGGCAAGTGCAAGGTCATGAGTTCGATCCTAGGGACCACACACACACAAAAAAGGTAAAACAAATGAGCCAGGGCATGGTGGCACATGCCTATGATCAAGCTATTCAGAGGCTGAGTCAGGATGCTCACAAGTTTGAGGCCAGTTCAGAAAACTTAGTGAGACCCTAGTGAGAATAAAAATTTAAAAAGGACCAGTGGTAGACTTTCCCCTGAGTTCGGTGTGGGAGTGGAGGTGTTTAAACTGCCTCCTGCACAGTTAGCACTTATCAAATTGTCTATCTGAAAAAATTATTTGTACAGAAATAATGGTTTAGGGGCTGGGGATTTAGCTCAGCGCCATAAGCGCCTGCCTTGCAAGCAGGCAGTCATGAGTTCGATCCCTGGTACCGATAAAAATGAAAAATAGACAAAAAAAAAAAAAAAAAAAGAAATAATGGTTTCGGGGAGCTGGGGATTTAGCTCAGTGGCACAAGCATATGCCTGGCAAGTGTGAGCTCCATACTGCTCCATGCACCACATGTCAAAACTGGTAGCCTTTACACCTAAATCAGCCACTCAGGCACGCTTTCTTTGGCTTCCACAGTGGTGACCAAATAGCATTCAAAGCAATTTCAGTAGCAGTTAAAAAACTGGGGACAGTGCATATAAAAGTTGGCACTTCCCAACTCTCTTGAAAATTTACATCTGGAATGTGGACCTTCTTTTCCCCAGTGCAACAGCTGATTGGTGCTCAACTACAGCCACCTATGATGGGTAGGGTAAGCATGGGCGCCTCTCAAGACTGCCCCACTAGATTTGCTTTTTCTCATTTGCAATTGCAAAGGCTCAGTCCCTAAAAAGCCCCAAGGTTTCTGAGCTTGGCTCCTGTTCCCCACCCTCTCCCCATCCCCCCCTGTCAAGGCAAGTACAGTACCTTTTTGACCATTGTAGTCTCAGATGAATCAAGTTTTGCTCTCTTGGTGTCAGGTCCATCTTCTACTCCTTGGCTAACTTTGGCAACTTTGGTTTTCTCCCTAGAGAATTAAGTTCTATTATTATGAACTGTGTCATGATTGTAAAAAATAAGTATTACCAGAAGAATAGGATGGCATGTTGTGCAAAGCACAAAACCTTTGAAGTCAAACAGATCTGGGTTCAAATCCCAACCCTATCACAAACTACCTGATACATCAGTGACCCACTCTGTGGACACAGCAGTTCCTAACACCATTAATACAGAAGTGCAATAAATAAATTACTTGGCACACTGCCCTACACATTGTAAGTGCTCAATAAATGAAAGCAATTACTTTAGACCATTCTACCAGAATCCTAAAATAAATATCCAGCCAGGTGTGGTGGTGCACACATGTAAACCCAGCACTCAAGGGGCTGAAGCAGGAGGAGCACTGAGAGTTCGAGGCCAGCCTGGGCTACACAATAACTTCAAGGGCAGCCTGAACCATACAGCAAGGCCCTATTTCAAAAAAATGAAACTGGGGCCAGGTATACAGCTCAGCAGCACAAGCACCTGCCTGGCAAGCATGAAGTTATGAGTTCGATCCCTGGTACCAAAACAAAACAAAACAAAATTCCCCAAAACCAAATTCAACCTTAATTCCTTTCTTTTGCTGTGGCAAGCCTATGTTAAAATGACCTGGCCTGCTTTTCATTACTATAACTTTATTTGTAATATGCCCAAAAATTTAGATAACTCCACATCCACACAATGTTATCATTAGGAGATATCCTAAACATATTTCTCCTTCCTTTGCTTTCAATTGGCCAGAGAAACTTTGGCTACTTCCTTAAGAGGCTGAACAGGAGAACAGTTTTCAGGGCTCTTTTTACCTCTCATTAGCAAGATGGGGTGGGGCAAGTGTGTATCAGAAATTACAACCACAATAGCCAGACGTGGTGACTCATGCTTGTAATCCCAGCACTCGGGAGGCTGAGGCAGGAGGATCCTTGCAAGTTTGAGACCAGCCTAGGCTACAAAGTGAGTTCAAGGCCAGCCTGAACTGCATAGAAACCCTGTCTCAAAAAATAAAAATAAAAATAAAAAAAGAAATTACAACAACCAACTCACATACTTTTACAATACTTTACAATCTGCAATGTCTCATGCAGAAGCTACAAATTCAAAACACTACAGATCCTATCATGTGAGAATTACCAGTCGGCAACCTCAATGTTTGAAACAAGGAATAAGGTCTTCATTCCACCAGAGTAGCCTAGCCACAGAAACTTTTCCAAGGTAGAATTCTGCTGAATGAACCTCCAGGGCGATCTACCTAACCATCCCTCAAACTGAAAGCACGCCTTTACCACGCAGAAGATGTAGGTTTGACACCCAAAGTCCAGAATGATCAAACATCCACGTGGTGTACTCCACTTGTGGGACTACTGCATTTGTTTTAGGACTACTGTCATTTTGGAGGGCAGGAGCTGATCTTCTACAATTTTGAACCCACGATCAATCATAGTAAATTGTCAATTTTATAGTAAAATACTTTCCTTAGATGCTTTAATTCCTACCAATAGATAAGACTACATTTAAAAATATTCCATTCTCCTTTCCATGCCAAACTTACTCTACAAACTCATGCTCTCCAAGATTGGCAAATGTGTAGCCATGGTAGCCAAAAACATCTCCAGTGAAGAATTTGATGCTGTTTTTGTGACAGATCTGGTCAACTTTAACTATGACATCCCTGGAGCAGCATGTCAGGCACACCTGCAGAAGGAAGAAATTGGCTGGGTGTGAGTTTTGCAAACTGTGAATCACTGCACTACTGTCTAAATAAACCTTAATGAACAGTCAGTCTCTGGGCACATTAAAAGCCAGTTTCAACTGGTACAACAGGTTCTTTGGGTGCTCTGGGTAGAAGATGAAAGAGAAGGTACAGGTTTCAGTGTGTAGAAAATGTAAATTATGTGTTAGTCATCTTCTGCAGCCAAAAGAAATGTTTAGCTAGAAAAATAAAATCCAATAAATGAATGCTTCCCCTAATCCATAAACATATACAAACTACACAGTTGTCATCAAATAGACAGTAATAATTCAGCAAGCTATTTCTAAACTAGTAACTAGATCTATTAACATTCAAAGAATCTATGGTGAAAAACAAAACATTTTTTTAAACTGATCCAAAGATCATATTTCAATAGGAGAGCATTCCTCTTCTCTTGATTAGTATGTTAAAAAGACAAAGCCTGTTGAGATTATTTTCTCAGGGTCGGGGATTTAGCTCAGTGGCGTAAGTGCCTGCCTGACAAGCGCAAGGTCCTGAATTCAATTCCTGGTACTGCAAAAAAAAAAAAAAAAAAAAAAAAAAAAAAAGAAAGAAAGAAAGAGATTATTTTCTCACAGATTTTGGTGTAAAACTTTATCTGAATTAAAGGACAAAAGGAAAGGTTATAGGCCAAGTGACCTTGTATTTTGACTTAAAAGACAAACACTGATTCACTCAGTGGAGTTATGAGTATGCACCCTCTATGTTGTCTTCCAATAGCATGCCATGCTGGAAATAGCCAAGTTCTACTGCACAAAATATCATCTTTTAAGAAGCTCTGTGATTGCCATTAAAAGATAACTTTGAGGTTAGGGGTATAGCTCAATGGTACAGCAGTGGCTTAGCATAATTGAGGAACTGGGTTCAATTCCCAGCACTGAGGGAGAAAAGGGAGGAAGGAAAACAGTTACCTAGCTTCTAAACTGCACATGCTTTTGCCTGAACATAAGGCCATTTGATACAGCCTCTTTGTCTAGCAGACTGAGTACTAAAATAACACAGGAAGAAAAAGAAAAACACTTAATGTACCTCTTTGGTGTTTCAAAGGATGCAAACACCCAAGGAAAATGCACACCTAAAAGGTAAGAGAGCCACAGGGAACACTCATGAACTCCAGAGTCAAAAGTGATCACGGAGGGGCTGGGAATTTAGCTCAGTGGCATAAGCACCTGCCTTGCAAGCAGGCAGTCGTGAGTTCGATCCCTGGTACCAATAAAAAGGAAAAAGACCAAAAAAAAAAGCGATCCTGGAACACCTGTGTGGACCAGCTAAACAAGCCCCAGGGAGAAGTCATCCTTGCCCCATGCATGGGCATTATCTGGCCATATTCATCTGTTCTTATAAGCCATGTCTCTAAATCTACAAGTTGAAGGGACATTTCAAATAAACAAAGTGCGATTACCATGGATAAGGAAATGAAGAGAAGACTTAAGATGCAAATGGTTGAGTTTGAGCCCCTATACCAAAAAAAAGATTCAAATGAAAAGTACAACAGTACTTGAAGTTATAAAATAGAAGGGACTTGGGGCTGGGGATTTAGCTCAGGGGCATAAGCATCTGCCTAGCCAGTGCGAGGTCATGAGTTCAATCCCTGGTACCACAAAAAAAAAAAAAGAAAGGACTGGTTAAAAGGTCAAATACACAGATGATCCATCATTCCAAGCCCACGTTGGACAGATGGGTATACTATAAAATACAACAGTGAGATGCTGGGCATGGTGACAAATGCCTATAATCCCACTGCTTGGGAGGCTGAGGCAAGAGGATTGCCACAAGTGTGTGACCCTTCTAGTCTACATAGTGAATTCAGGACCAATCTGAACTACATAGTAAGACTGTCTCCAAAATAAAACAAAAACAAAAAACTGTGAAAAACAAAATAGCCAACCCAAAGTCCAACTTAGTATGTAACAGGCCTTTCACTTAAAAATAAGTACCACCTTTGTGACCCTCCACTGCTACCCTGGCCTTCCCAGGATAGAGGGGACTGTGTTTGAAAGATCAGACACTGATACAGAAGTTAACTCATCCTTTCACCCCCGCACAGAACTGTCAGGGAAAGTAAATGAGCTGCCTGTGCCTCACTGGACTTATGACTAAGGTGATACTGCCTTGTTATCCAAGGCAAATGAGACAGCCACAGGTCAAGGTAAAGTATGCTCTTCCTAAGACAAAACAGGAGCTGTAGTCGGATACAGTATTTCTACCACAAAAGTGTCTCTGCCACTGAAATTAACAACTTGTTATTTTTCTAGGAGAAAACATTTGTAATACTATACATCAAAGCTATGTGCAAAGATTCTGGAAAGTCCAAACAACCAGGCTGAAATGTGTTTGGGGTGACATACTCCCAGAAGCCAGCAGACAGTGTGTCACAACCACAGCAGGCCCTATAGACACAATCTATCTACCAGTATATTCATGTGGTATACTCAGCTAGAACAGAACAGCTTTAAAATGTACTTGAGAGGGGTCTGGGGATTTAGCTCAGCGGCATAATGCAAGCAGGCAGTTGTGAGTTCGATCCCTGGTACCGATAAAAATGAAGAAGACCAAAAAAAAAAAAAAAAAAAAAAAATGTACTTGAGAAAACGTTGAGAATTTAAAATTTGAAGGCTCTGGTACACCTACAACTAGTGCTTTAATTTGCTTAACACCCCTAGCAATCTTCATTAAGAAACTTACAGCATCAAACTGAGTGAAAAATGACTCAGGCTTCTTCTCTATATCCTCAGTGTCCACCTTCACATCCACCATGGGGTTGAGATTCTGGGCTCTCTCCAAAGAGGCTTCAGCTCTGTTTCGGCCAATGGACCCAGTGCGAATCAGGAACTGAGCTCCAGGATCATCTGGAGATACCTAGGAAGGAATAATTTTTTCTTTATTCTTTTTTTTCTGGTACTAGGAATCGAAATCATCATCTCATGCTTGCCAGGCAGGCACTTGTGTGCTGAGCTATAATGCCCAGCCCTGGAAAATAACTTTGAAGACAACGAACTTCCTATTTTAAAGGATACCTAAAATTGTATTACTACCATCAAATTGTATTACTGTTCCTATGGTGACTTGCCTAATATAGACTCTCTTCAAAGATTTAAAGCAGTTCATTGAACTTTTTCAAACTGATCACTGATAAAGAGCGCCCCCTTGTGTTTATAAAGGAAATTCATTCTAAATGAAAGTCTCTTCTTGCATTAAAATTTGCTTGTGTTTCTAGCTACTAACAAATGACTGATTACCAGTGATGAGAATACAGATTTTGCAGGGTGCAGTGACACACATCTATAATCCTAACAACTCAGGAGGCTGAGGCAGATAGATCACGAGAGTTCAAGGCCAGCCTGGGCTACACAGTGAATTAAAGTAAGCCTGAACTGCATAGCAAAATTCTTTTTTTTTTGTGGTACCAGGAATTGAAATGAACTCTCAGCCTGATGCTTGTAAGGCAGGTGTTTATGCCACCGAGCTAAATCCTGGGCCCTGCATAGCAAAATTCTTTTTTTTTGTCTTTTTCGTTTTTATCAGTACCAGGGATCGAACTCACGACTGCCTGCTTACAAAGCAGGCACTTATGCTGCTGAGCTAAATCCCCAGCCCCATAGCAAAATTCTTAAGAATGAGCAAATGAACAAAACAACCAACCACAGATTTTGGTTACAGTGCTAAGAACACAGAATCAACTACTGTAGATACTATCGTGTACCCAACTCTAAGCATTCAAAGAAATGCACAAGGATCCAGTCTCTGACTATAAATTGCTTAAAATCAGACCAATGCAAAAATCAGACACAATTAAGAATACCTGAAATAGGGGCTGGGGATTTAGCTCAGCGGCATAAGCGCCTGCCTTGCAAGCAGGCAGTCGTGAATTCGATCCCTGGTATTGATAAAAACGAAAAAGACAAAAAAAAAAAAAAAAAAAAAGAATACCTGAAATGAACTTTTATTGTATTTTATTTTTTTGTCATTTTTGAACAGGGTCTCACCATGCAGTTCAGGGCAGCCTTGGGTTTACTTTGTAACCCACGCTGGACTTGAACTTGCAGTGATTCTCCTGCCTCAGTCTCCTGAGTGCTGGGATCACAGGAGGGCACCACCATGTTTGGCTCTGAAATGAACTTTTAAATTTGATTACAATTCAAAGAGAAGATGAGTGGGGGCTAGAGTATGGACCTCACCGTAAGGCTGGATGTCAGTAGAGCAAAGCATCAAAAATGGAATATGGTAATTCCGTAAGTACTACAAAACTACAGACTCCAAACTGCTCACAAAGCATTTCTTCACATAACAGTACCTAATTCAGCCATTAATCTGTCAGTGATTTCACCACCTTCACTAAGACTATATTCAACAGAAGCAATCTCTGCTACCAATCACCCCTAGCATAGTCTTCCTCAACTTTCCTCCAAAAAAAGGATCTGGTCCTCCTCCTAATCCAGGCCAAGGCCAACCCTGCAGTATAATCCTTGATCCATTCCCGCCTACTTCTTCAGCCATTTCATTCTGCAGGGGAGGCTGGACTTCACAGTAATTATGAGCAAGGGCCCTGAAATAATCCAGGGTCAATTCAAATCTTTTATTCAAAACCTGCTTCAGCCAGGCATGGTGGCACATGCCTATAATTCCAGCTTTGTGGGAAACTGAGGCAGGAGAAATACAAGTATGAGGCCAGCCTACACAAAAGACTCTGTCTCAAAATACAATTTAAAAAATAGTAGGCAACCCACTCGGGATCCCTTCTGCCTCTCTACCAGACAGAAGCTTTCCTTCTCTCAATAAATATTATTCTGCTCTTAAAAGAAAATTTTAATAATAATGCTGGGGATGTATCTCAGCATTCTCTGGGTTAATATGCCCAATACCAAAAAACCAAGCCAAAACAACAAAAAAAAACCCAACACCTGGTTCAACTACTTGCTTTGTGACCTTGAGTAAATATAGTAGAACTACATACATTTAATTGCATGCACAAAATTAAGATGTTAATAAAAGCATACCCTTACTCCACCGACACTAGTCATTACCACCAGCCCACACATACCTTCCTTCCTCATGTCACTCCACGGCCCTGGCCTTCAATCCCAGTCTCTATTCGGCCCTCTTGGTACAGAGGTCCCTAGGATTCCACTGTACAACCACTTATCTCTTTACCCCATAAACCAAATCAATGCTTCTTTTAGTGTCCACCGAATCTGCAGTCATTTCTCAAATCCCTCTCAATAATACAGATTTCTTCCTTTTACCTCTCTGAGTTGTTTATAAAACTGCCCACCTAGCCACTGCTTCCTGGATATCCGATAACCTTTTCTTCTTCTCTTTCTTCCTTTTTTTATTTTCAGTACTGGGGTTCAAATCCAGATGCCCTGCCACTCAGCTACATGCCTAGCCCCTCTTTGTTTTCCATTTTATTTTGAGACAGAGTATCACTAAATTGCCCAGGTAAGACTCAAACTGGTCTCCCCCTCCCTTAGCTTCCCTAAATCCTGGGATTACTGGGTACTGAACTCAGCTAAATCCTTCATGATGGCCTCCATGTGTGTATGCCATCTTTGTGGGTAAGCCACCAAATATCCATCCAATCACCCAGGCAGAAACCTGCACTTCTTGTCACTGATATTTCCCTGACTCTAGCTGCATGGAACAGTGGCTAAGAGCATGGGTAGGTCCTGGACACAACAATAAGACCTAGGTGGACTAAGACTTCCCTTCCTTTCCTAGTTTTTTTTTCTGTAAAACAGTGATGACAACAGGCCCCAGTTGCTGTAGGCCAAACACAACTACAGCTCACAGAACAGGACCCAGGCACCTTCAGTAAAATCTCAGGTGCTGCAGCCATTCCTGCTTTTTCTTAAACTTTAATATGAACATGTCCACCAATTATGTCACCTAAATTTCTCTCTCACAGACATATGCTTCTTGTCATCTGTATCACCAAGATCTTTGCTCAAACCCTTTTTACCTCTCATCTATACAGCAGCAATCTCTCATCTACACAGCAGCAATCTAAGTGGTCTTCTGCCATGTATCCTGTACTGAACATAATTCACAAAATGATCAGTGATTTACTCAAACACATCTATTTACTGGTGACCTATCCCCATGACAATGATCTACCTTACTAATGATAAAGCCCAAAGCTGACCAGGTCCCCTTCTCCATCCATTTAAAAATATTTAATGAGCTTTTAGAACCTATAAGACTGAGTGAAAACTGTTTTTTATGAGTAGAAAATTTTATTGGGGAATAGAACAGCTTCTGAGAGACAGAAGGGATTCTAAACAGGTTGCCAACAAGTCTATTTGTCTGACAAAGTTTTATAGCACCAAGTCACAAATTATAAACAGCCAGTAAGATTACAAGTTTAGTCATTTAGCTAATATTGATCCAATGCATATGGATGACATCATTAAACTTGGTCAATAATCTATGGTTTTGGTCTTGTCTTTAGTCTTAGTAGATGGCAGACAATGGTTTATTCACATGGAAAGACTCAAAAGGGTGGTACCCATAATCTCAAGCTTTCTTAGCGAACAGTATAAATCTGGGCATTGTGACTGTAATCCTCAGGTGCACTTCCAGCCAGTTTTTGATGCATTCTCATCTTTTGCACTGACTCCTTCAAGAGCCTAGTCCTGTCTGACTGCCTGTATTTCTAGCCAATTTATGTCTATAATATTGCCCCTCTGAAGAGCTAATCCTACCTGCAGTTAGGGAAAAGGGGGCGTAGTTTCACTTCAAGCTGAGAGGAATCAGTGTAAGGGAGATAGCAGTCAGAAGCCTTCTCCAGAGAGCTCTTCGAATGGGCCTTGGCTACAAGTCACATTGAGGTTTAGCAGTTATGAAAGAGTTCATAAGGTCCATCTAGTAGATATAAGTAAAAGGAGTCTGGCACACTTGTTGCTGGTTCCATCTGCAGGATCACTTGGGACTGAGTAAAAATTTACAGTGGATTCTCCAGAAGGTCCTCCTAACACAGTCTTGACCTGAAACCTGCCCTACCCCCACCATGTTGGCTCTCATACTGTAAAAACACCACAGTGCTTGTTATACCATTTTTGCCCTGCTGATGGGCTTTTGTGCCAACATTCATGTTCCCCACCTAAAACAGCTCCTCAAACTTGATGCAACATTCTTTATTCTTTAAGATCTACTCAGAATATCCATGGCACCTTCTTGATACAATGACCCAAGTCACGTAACCTGCACACTGGTTTCTAGAAAAATTGAGAAGGAAACAAACTTTCAGCATGTTTCTATCTCTAGCACCTAGCAGACTACAAAGTACCCAGCAGGTACGCTCAGATGCTTGCTCAATACAAACTCAAAGTTCTCAGGAAGATCAACATCATCATTTTAGAGAGGAGCAAACTAAATTTGAGAGGTTAAGTCCTTTGTTCAGTTTGAAGAGCTAGGATTTGAGCCCAAGTCTGCATAATTCCAAAACCTTGGTACTATGCAGCACTGTTTCCCTAGGGTGTTCATAGTCAGGGAAATTGCAGATGGGAAAACCATCATGGGGTGTTCATGAATGGTTAATTTATCTGAGGGAGTCAGGATGAATAAATTAACTAGAAGCAGGTTACGTGAAGCCAGCAGTGGTCAACTCTCCCTATCAGACTCACCAGAGAATTCATTAACTCTATTTTTAAACTAACTTCTTGGATGTCCTAAAGTACACACAGCTGGAGCCAGGCATGGTTGCGCATGCCTGTAATCCCAGTGCTCAGGAGGTTGAGGCAGGTGGATGATTCCAAGTTTGAGCCCAAGTTACAAACAAAATGAGTTCAAGGCCAGCCTGAACTGCATAGTGAGGCCTTATCTCAAAAAGAAGAAAGAAAGAACGAATGAACAGTTGAGGTTGAAGATCACCTTGTTAGGCAGGAGAAAGGCACTGTGGCCCTGCAAATGAAGTGGTAAGGGACAGCGATCAGCTTGTTCAATGGGCAACAGTCATCACTGTTCCATGTGATATTAGAACCTTATCACACGTTTCACTGTATGATCACCCTCCATTCACATATTCCCACAACTAAGTGAGAAAGTCAGTATTTCTATTGTTTCTTTTTCTTCCTTTTTTTTTTTTTTTTTTTTTTTTTTTGGTAATGGGGACTGAACTCAGTATGTTCACATTGAGCTAGTTCCCACTCCTTTTTGAGACAGGGTTTTTCTAAATTGCCCAAAATAGACTTTAATCTGCAATCCTCTTATTTTAGGGTGTCAGGTATATATGGCTGATTTTTTTTTTTTTTTTAATATTTTGAAACAAGGTCACACTAAATTGCCCAGGCTGGTTTCAAACTTGAGATCCTTCTGTCCCAGGCTTCCAAACAGATGGGACTACAGATATGCATTACAATACCTAGCCCCCATGGAGTTTTATGTTTCCAAGCCAACTGCTATCAGTACAGTATTCTACTTAAACTCTCTTACCCTTTTCAAATGTTCCTCTTTGAATGAGGTGCTTTGACCTCTAGAGGGCAGTGTGATCAGAAAAATGCACCCTGTCCCCTGGCAGCTAGATTTCAAGAATATTTTTCCTTAGATTTTTTTTTTTCTTTTTAGTATGGGGAATTAAACTCAGGACCTTGTGCTTTTTAAAATGCAACTTAAAGAAAGCTTGGAATGCAGCTCAGCAGCACAGTTCCTGCCTGGCAAGCATGAGGCTCAGAGTTCAATTCCGTGTACCAAAAGAAAAAAAAAAAAATTAAATTGGGGGCTGTAAAATAAAGTAAACCAACTATCATTTCTTTTTTTTCCATATATCAGGAGATAAACACGTGTGTGTGAGAGACAGACAGACAGAGGACTGAATTCAAGGCCACATACTGAACTGCATCCCCATTCCTTTTTGTTTTACTTTGAGACAGCCCTCACTAAATTGCCCGATTTTGCCTTGAACTTATAATCCTTACTGCCCTGGTCTCTCAAAAATTATAGGAAATGCACACTATCCTCAGCTTGAAGTAGGATTTTTTTTTAGTAAAAAGAATACTTTCAACAAAAAAGGAGAATACTTTCAACCAGACATAGTGGTACACACTTGTTAACTCAGCACTCAGGAGGCTGAGGCAGGATTGCTGTGAGTTTGAGGTCAGCCTAGGCTACAGAGCAAGAACCTGTTTAAAACAAAAACAAAGGGCTGGAGATTTAGCTCAGCAGCATAAGCGCCTGCCTTGCAAGCGCACAGCTGTGAATTCGATCCCCAGTACAAAAACAAAAAACCCAACCCTTCCAGATCTTCCTGGACACCCATATAAAGAGTGTTAAGTTTTTCATTAATATCCTGATTGTCTAGTGGCTAAGAAAATAAATAAGCAAGTAAACAAGCTATCTGGGTCACTTGGGCTTCACTGTATTTTCAGTTAGTTATTCAGATGACTTTTATGGCCAGATTGGAAAACCATTTCTCTAATCCTTACAACCACTTTCCTAAGGGAGAGATTACTAACTCAATTTTACAAACTTACAAGCTCAGTGTGGTGACCTTGAGCCTACACTGTCATCCAGCCAGAATGTGGTACAGTTGGAATTCAAAGCTAGTGCCAGCGCTGTCAATCTCCACAGGCTATAGTTCCCCACTAACTACAGCTTGCTTTCTCAGCACAAGTAGGAAATCACAAAATGGGCAGAGCAAAGAGAAGGGCAGTGATAGGGCAAAGGCACACCTGTTCATGATCCAGCATGGTCAGTCCTTTCACTCCTGCCAAGATGAGATTCTTGGCAATTTCAGCTCCAAGTCCTTTCATGCCGACAAGAAGCACACGGGAGGCCCGAAGCCTGTTAAGGGAGACACTGTTAACCTGATGATACACAACAGTAGTGTGTGCTAAATCACAGAACAAAGTAACAGGGAACTAATTCTGGTTTCACAGAATGCCTAGGCTGATCTCAGACTCACAGCAGTCCTGTCTAACCTCCTGAGTACCACACACACCAGGGTGGAAGTGAGGTCTGACAGTCTCAAACCTACTAAACAGATACATTCCAACTCATCCCACACAAGTTCACAGGTACTGGGCTAGCATAATGAAATACAGTGATAATGTAAATATAACAGCCCCTCTCTCCTGGAAAGGAGGAGGACAGATAAACACATGCCAACTAGCACCAGGTATGGTAGTGCAATTTGTAATCCCATAGGCACAAGAACCACAAATTCCTGCCTGGTCTGAGCAACTTAGCAAGACCCTGTCTCAAAAGGAAGGAAACAGTTCAGTATGTAGGTCCTGAATTCAATTCCAAGTACTGGCCAAAAACAAAACAAAACAAAACAAAAACAAAAGTGATGAAAATTGAGCACGATAGAAATCAAGGATGAGAGAGAATCTGGGGGTTGTTTTGTTTCACGTTGTCTTTTTTTTTTTTTTTTTTTTTGTCTTTTGAGACTGGGTCTCTTCTACGCAGTTCAGGCTAACCTTGAGCTCTCTTTGTATTATAGGCTGGTCTCAAACTCGCAATGATCCTCCTGCCTCAGCCTCCCCAGTGTTGGGATTACAGGCGTAAACCACCACCCAGTTCATTTTGTCTTTTTTTTGCGACAGGGTCTCACTGTGTAGTCCAAGCTAGCCTTGAACATACTATGTAGCCTAGACTGGCCTCATACTCAGAGCAAACATGAACTCCTCCTGCCTCAGTCGCCTGAGTGCTGTGATTACAGGCATGCACCACCAGGCCCAGCATACAGGATAAATTTTTACAGTGATCATGAAAATAAAACTCCCTTTCTGAGAAAGTCTTACTTGAATAAAAATCTAAATAAAGGTCAAACACAAATATCTGGGAGCAGAGTATCCCAGCTAGCAAAGCAAGAAGCATAGAAACCTGAAGCACAGAAATACACTAGCATATTTCAGAGACAGGAGGACAGACAGGAAGACCTGTGCACAAAGGGAAGAATGATAGGAATCAAAGTTGTAGGCAGACCCTGGGGCCATCTCATAAAGGCTCTTACAGGGACTGGAAGGGTTCTGGACTTTTTCTGACCATAATGGGAAGCCATGGATGAGGAAGGTTTCACACTTAAGGTAAGAGAAGACAGATGGCAGAGCACAAACCGGTGAGATAGCCAAAGAGGTAGTAAGAGAGGATACTATTTATACTATTAACACAGAAGCAAAACACATGACACCATGAAAACAGGGTGTACACGGGTAATATTTAGCTCTTTTAAATCTGTAGAGCAACAGATGAGGCTAAGAATAAGGCAGTTAGAGAAAGGCTATCCTAAGACTCCAAAGTCACAGGGAAGCAGCATAGGTTCACGATATCTGAAATCTCTTGAATCAGAAATGTTTCAGAAGCATACTTTTTCAGATTAGAAAAAGGAAATATAAACTTTACATCAGTATAAGACAACCTCATCAGGATCTTAGCCAGTATCTTCTAATTAAAACCACTAATCATTCTGCAGAACATGTATGATTATTTTCACTGAAAAATATTACTAAGAATGTAGAACAGTATCACACAAATTTACGGTCTGCTAGCCAGTGAAGCTGCTACCAAAAAAAGGTTTTCTTAGGGCCAGGGATATAGCTCAATGGTACAAGCACCTCGCTGGCTAACACAAGGTCCTGAGTTTGATTCCTGGTACCTCCTCCCCGCAAAAAACAAGTTTTCTTTTCGGTACAGAGTCTCACTATGTAGTTCAGGCTGGTCTTAAACTCACTGTGTAACAGAAATGTCTGCAGTATATCCCTTTTGGGGCCAGGGTTTAGCTCAGCAGCGTAAGCGCCTGCCTAGCAAGTATAAGGTCATGAGTTCAATCCCTACTGAAAAAAAGTATATCCTGGGACTGGGGGTTTAGCTCAGCGGCATAAGTGCCTGCCTTGCAAGCAGGCGGTCATGAGTTCAATCCCTGATACCGATAAAAAAATGAAAAAGACAAAAAAAAAAAAAAAAGTATATCCTTTTTTTCTGAGTACTACTACATTAAAAAAAAAATAACAACAACAACACTTCTTTATTCATTCATCAGGGTATTTTTGTTTGGTGGGGTTTTTTTGGGTACCAGGGATCGGACTCATAACCTCATACTTGCCAGGCAGACACTTGTGCAACTAAGCTAAATCCCTGGCTCCATTCAACAGTTGATGGGCATTTGGGCTAGTTTTGAGATTTGGCTATTACAAACTGTGCTATTATAAACATGGGTATGCATATATCGCTATGGTATAATGCTTTTCATTCTTTCATGAAGATACCAAAGATGGTAATAGCTGTATCAAATGGAACCTTTAGTCCTAGTTTTTTTTTAGTAATCTCCAAATTCCACAATGATTGCACCAGTCTACACTCCCACCAACAATGAAGAAGGGTTCCTTTTTTTTTTTTTTTTTTTTTTTTTTTTTTTTGTATTTTTACTGGTACCAGGGATCGAACTCATGACCACACGCTTGCAAGGCAGGTGCGTATGCCACTGAGCTAAATCCCCAGCCCCCTGAAGGGTTCCTTTTCCCACAGCCTGGCCAGCATGCTATTGGTTGACTTCTTGGTAACAGTCATTCTTTCTGGGGTGACATGGAATCTCAGTATTGTTTTAATTTGCATCTCTTGAATGAGCAGTAAGGTTGAACATTCTTCCCCTTATTTATTTGCCATTTCTACTTCTTTATCTAGAAGTCTGTGTCAATTTCAGATGCCCATTTTTGGATTGGTTTGTTAAATTTGCACAGTATGGGGAGGCAGGAGGACACTATGAATTCAAAGCCAGCCTGAGCTACATGGTGAGTTCAAGGCCAGTCTGAACTACACAGTGAGACCCTAGCTCAAAAAAAAAGGTGGTAGGATTTTTGAGTTGTTTATATATTCTAGGTATTAGTCCTTTGTCTAAAGAACAGCTCAGACAAGTTTTTCTCACTCTGTGGGTTGTCTCTTTACTCTGTTGGTTGTTTCTTTTGCTGTTCAAAAGCTTTTGAAACCAGACACAGTGGCTCAAGTCTGTAATCCTAGCACTTGGAAGGCTGGGGCAGGAGGATCACTGTCTTTTTCGTTTTTCGTTTTTCCCGGTACCGGGGATCGAACTCACGACTACTTGCTTGCAAGGTAGGCACTTATGCCGCTGAGCTAAATCCCCAGCCCCCTGTAGGATCAGTGTCAGTTCGAGGATTGCCTAGCTTGAACTACATAGTGAGTTTCTGTTTCAAAAAAACCAACAGCAACAACTTTTTAGTAAGATGAAATCCCACATGTTGATTTTTTGTGGTAACTCCTGAGTGATCAGTGTTCTGTTCATAAAGTATTCACCTACACTTATATCCTAAAGAGTTCTATCAACTCTCTTCTAGCAGATGTGGTGTTTCTGTTTTAATATTTGTTTATTCTGATACCAGGAACAGAACTAAGGACTTGTGCTTGCCAAGCAGGCACTGTGCCACTGAGCTATAGCCCCAGGCCTGTTTTAATATCCATCTATTTTGGTACTAGGACCTTGCACTTACCAGGCAGGTGCCGTGCCATTGAGGTACATCCCCAGCCTCTGTTTTAATATTTAAATCTCTGATCCACTTTGATTTTAGTTTAGTGTATGGTGAGAGACATGGGTCTGGTTCAGCATGTGAAAAGCCAGTTTTTCCAGCACCATTTATTAGATGTTATCTTTCTTCCAGTAAAGGTCTTTGGCCTTTTGTGGAAGACAAAGTGACTGAATGTATTTGGAGTTGTTTCTGCATCACCTAGTCTGTTCTAATGACCCTAAGTCTGTTTTTCCCCCCAATATCAAGCTGTTTCTATCACAGTCACTTTGTAGTATAATTGCAAATCAGGGATTGTGATGCCCCCTGCCTTGCCTTTCTTTGCTTTCCTAGGTCTCCTCTGGTTCCAAATGAATTTTACGAATGTTTCCTCTAATTCTGTGAGGTAGGTTAATGGTATTTTGATCAGGATTGCCATCATATCTGTATAATCTTGGGAGTATGGCCATTTTCACTATGTTTGCTCTTCCATCCAAGATCACTGGATATCATTCCATTTTCTGATATCCTTTTGGGGTCTCCTTTTTCAGAGTACTATAGTTTTCAATGTAAAGATCTTTTACTTACTTTTGATTCCTAAGTATTTCATTCTTTTGGACCTTAATGTGAAAGGTGTGATTTCCTTAATTCCTGTCTTAGTGAGTTTGTTATTTGTGTACAATGCAGTACTACTCAGCCATAAATAAGGATAAAATTGAGACACTGCCAACTGAATAAATGGATGCATCCTGAGACCATACTCTATTTTTTTTTTTTTTTTGTCTTTTAGTCACTGAAATTTTCACTCTATTGCCTTGATTATAAAATACTGCTAGGCAACAGGTGTGTAATATGCATGAGTTAATGAGATTTAAGGTGCTGCATTGCTCCCTTTGGAGAGGACACAAACCAAGGAATGCAGTCAGCCTGCAATCACCAGAAAAATCAGTTTTTCCCCAAAAGCCTCCACAGGGAGCATACACCTAGTGACATTGAGTTTAGCACAGTGAACTGATTTCACACCTCTGACCTCCAGAACAGCAAGAGAATAGTCTGTGTTGTTTTACAGTAGTCAGTTTGTAGTGATTTGTCTCATTAGCAATATGAAAATATACTGACAAACAGAGCTATCAGGAACTTGCCCAAGATCACACAGCTACCACATGGCAAAAGCAGGTATCAACAGCTCAGACAGTATTACTTCAGAGCCTGCCTCTCAATATCAGAAATAAAATGTGTAGTCTTAAAGTCACATGATAGGTTGAGGCCAAGGAATCACAAGTTCAAGGCCAGCCAGGGCAATTTAGCAAGCACCTTAAATCTCCATACTCTTTCTCAAAATATAAAGCAGGTTAATATATATATATATATATATATATATATATATATATATATAACAGGTTGAGGAGGGTAACTCAGTGGTAGAGCACCCCTAGGTTCAAACTCCAGTGTGTCATGAAGAAGAAAATAATAAAAGGCTGGCTACTGTGTGGAGCAGAGTTAAGAACGATGAGGGAATGAATGGGTGTGGTGGTACAAATCTATAATCCCAGCACTAAGGGAAGTTGGTAAGGCAGGAGGGGTAGCTTCAAGTTTGAGGCTACCCTTGACGACATAGTGAGACCCTGACTCAAAAATAAAAAAGAAAAAGAGAAAAAGGATAAGAGCAGATTACTGAGGAGACAGTGACAGACATGATGTAGGGTGCCTGGGACTAAGAAATGAAGAAAAGTGGACGAAATAAGACTCAAAGCAGAGCCAATAGGACTTGCCAATGCATGGGATATGAACATAAAAAGACAAATATTAATAAAAAAAACTCTTGGATTTCTGGTCTGTGCCACCAGGTAAACAGTGGGGTCACCTACTAGGGTGAAAAAGGAAAAGAGATGCCTAAAATAGAGTAGGGAAGGGACACAGAATCTTAATTTTTATTTTAGGTTCTGAGAAAATAATATAATGCAGAAGTAGAAGAAAGAGGCAGAACTGCAGAAATATATGTGCACTGTTAGTCAAGTTTTCTAGAAAAAAACTAGTCAAATATACCAAACACTGAAAAGCCAAGTGAGATGACAGATACTGGACATGGCGGCGCACACTTCCTGAGGGAGGCTGAGGCACAAGAAGCACTGCAAATTCAAAGTCCACCTGGGCTACATAAAATGTCCACCATCTTCTCCATTTTACAGTCTCCCAACTTTTAGCCCTTCCATTTCATAAACGCTCCCAGAGTTCCACTATTCCACCTGGAGCTCTCTTAGAGGCCAGGTAAGGAGGATCTTACTTTGTCTGTACAGGGAATGAAATCACTGTCCTTCCTACTCTAGACAGCTGCTGTTAGTTGAAACAGATACAGGAACTTTTGTGTTTTATTTTGTTGCAATAGGGACTCTTACGTAGTCCAGGGCAGCCTTGAACCCACTATAGTCTGGACTGGCCCTATAGTCATGGTAACCCTCCCACCTCAGCCCCCCAAATTTCTAGGATTACAGACAAGCAGTACCTTGCTCACCGAGCACCACTGTTTTTGTCTCAAACTTATTCATGACCTCAACAGTCGACCAGAATCTTTACTTATTTATTTATTTATTTGGTCTTTTTCCTTTTTATCAGTACCAGAGATCGAACTCACGACTGCCTGCTTGCTAGGCAGGCCCTTTGCCGCTGAGCTAAATCTCCAGCTCCTAGAATCTTTAACTGTATTACTGCTCACTGTGCCTTTTTCTCCATACAGAATCATCCCTTTAAAACACAAATCACAATTTACTCCCACATTCAAACACTTCAACAGGTTTCCCAGCAGTTAGAATAAAGCTACTCTTTAACTCATTTGGCTCCTGCCGCCCTAGTTCTCTAATCTTCCAAGCAGCTCAGGCCTCAGGGATTTTGCAGTTACTGTTCCCTATGCTAGGAAGTTCTTCCAGGTGGCTGGATGGCTGGACAAACCTGAGGCTCAACATCACCTGTCAGAAGCCTTCTAGGCTGTCTAATCCTTTGACTCTCGCTCACAGGCTGCAAACACTGTTCAAGAAATACATGATTGATGTAATTCCAGCACTTGGAAGCTGAGACAGGCAGATCGCTGGGAGTTCAAGGTCAGCCTGAAATGCATAGAGACCCTGTCTCAAAAAGACAAAAAAAATTTAAAAATTTAAAAAACAGGGGCTGAGGATTCAGCTCAGTGGCATGAGCGCCTGCCTGGCGAGCACCAGTTTGTGAGTTCGATCCCTGATACCAAAAGAAAAAAAAGGAAAAAAAGAAATGCATGATTGAGCCAGGTACATGGACACAAGCCTGTAACTCCAGATAGGGGGGTAAGCAAAGAACACTACAAGTTCCGGTGCAATGTAGGCAATTTAATAGCTTGGTCAGATCTTGCCCCCCCCCCAATTTTTTTTTTTTTTTTTTTTTTTGTCTTTTTCATTTTTATCGGTACCGGGGATCCTACTCACGACTGCCTGCTTGCAAGGCAGGTACTTATGCCGCTGAGCTAAATCCCCAGCCCCGCCCCTCAAAATTTTTAAATAAATAAATAAATAAAGCTGGGCTATTGGTTAGTGATTGGCAGAATGCTTAAGCAGCAGGCTGGAAGCCCAAGGACCCCAAAAACGTAATCAATCGCATTTCTGAGATCTCATTCCCCACTTAACTGTACCGAACACCCAAGTGGCTTCTCCTGTGGGCTCTGTACACACCTCAAACCAAAGCACCCGTATCCTCTTTTGCTACCTATAGTCCTCTCAGATTCCCCTGGTCTCTCCAATCCTCAAAATCCACATTGTCATTCTGGCTCGGCCCCTAGGAGCCACAAAAAAACACTGCTCCCGCATCAGTTAGGGAGCCCGCCCCCCACCCCTGGAATGAATGAACCACTGTTCCTCCTCGCTTCCGGAGCCCGGTCCTCAGGTTCGAATCTTCTGCACTCTCAAGACCCCCCTTCCACCCTGTTCAGAGGCTTCCGACCCCTCCTACTCTACCCGCGACCACTCATCTTTCACGTCCTCCAGAAACACTCGCAGTCCATCCTCCAGCCCCATCAGGAGAGCCAGCCATAAAAATCCCGGCTCCGATATTCAAACCAGGCCTCCCGCCCCCTCACGCCCCGGGGCGCCTCCGACCGTCGCCCCCTCAAAAGCCCAGACGGTTTACGCCACTACGGCCCTGACCGTTTCTGAGCTTCCAATCCCCAGAGGCGGATCTGCCGATCATATTGTGCCGCCTCCTCCTCGCTGATGCCGCCACCGGCCTCCTCCTTCTCCACCATGGCGCCAGTTCTTGCTGCCGCTGCTCTCAAGTCTTCTAGCCAACAGTCTGCCGGCTCGCGCGCCTCCAACTGCCGCTAGCCGCGCGCCTAGACCCCGTCTGCGTCTGCGCAGGAGGCGGGGCCACGCCTGCTCAGACCGTGCTCCTCGGAATTTGGGATCACGTGGTCCTCCTGTGCCTCAAAGCCGGCACTACTCCCAGCCCTCTGTAAGGGGGTGGCGGGCGCTCCTATGGAAAGAATGTAAGTTCTGCAAATATTTATAGAGTTCCTGCTGAGATTCCAGCTGTGGAGGTGTGGTAAAATAAGGTTAAAAAAAAAAAAAACGGTAAACAAAGACCTACCCTTAAGGGGCTATTGAGGGAATTTTTTTTTTTTTTTTGTCTTTTTCCTTTTTATCGGTACCGGGGATCGAACTCGCGACTGTCTGCTTGTAAGGCAGGCGCTTATGCCGCTGAGCTAAATCCCCAGCCCCTATTGAGGGAAATTTAATTTTAAAAAAATGCCAGTTGTGGCATTTAATAAAAAAAAAAAAAAAGGCAGCACTTGGGAAGCTGAGGCAGGAGGACCACTCGAAGTCCAAAGACAGCTTAGACTACACAGTGAATTTCAAGGTCAGCCTGCACTACATAATGAAATCCGGTCTCAAAAAACCAAACCTAAATAAATTTAGGATTCCTCTGCTTTGTAAATTCAAAAGTGGCCAATGAAGAAGCGAGACAGTTAAACGGTTTATAAAACTTTAAGCTCTCTCAAACTTTTACTAGTGTGGAGGAAGGGAAAGGGAAAAAGAAAAAAAAAGAGAGAGATATGGCCAGGAAAAGCAACACCCACAAGACGGAAAAAAAGACTGTAATTTTTTTTTTTTTTTTTTTTTTTTTTTTTTTTGTCTTTTTGAGACAAGGTCTCAATATGCAGTTCAGGCTGGCTTTGGGCTCACTTTATAGCCTGGGCTGTTCTCAAATTCGCAATGATTCTCCTGGCTAAGGATTACAGGCATGCTCCACCACACCTGGCTGAGACTCAACCTGGAAAATTTGAACTCAACCTCGAGACTCAGTGACTTGGTGAGGCCTGCTGAAATTAAAAATTAAAAATTAACTTCCGGGGGCTGGGGGTTTAGGTCAGCTGCGAAAGCGCCTGTCTTGCAAGCAGGCAGTCGTGAGTTCGATCCCTGGTACCGATAAAAACGAAAGACCAAAAAAAAAAAAAATTTGACTTCCGGCCCCCTGGTTGGAGGGAAAGACGCTGGGAACACGTGGTTGGCTGTTGCCCACCATCTCCCACTGCCACCTGTTCCTTGGTCCTGCATTCACTTGTTGCGAAATTGCTCACTGGGCTGATGTGACACGAGCGCATCAAGGCGACATGGGCAAGGCTATAGAGATGCGGGGCTACATCAAGAAACTCATCAACTCTGGAAAAATGGGAAACACCAACAAATGAGCCGTGAGCATGGCTGACTTCTGTATTATAGAGAAAAACTTGATTCCAAAGCTGTTTACAGTACTGGCCCCTTGGTACCAAGGTCAGAATGGGGGTTACACAAGGATGGTGCAGGTTCCAAATCGAAACAAGCAGGATCGGGCAAAAATGGCAGTCATCAAATACAAAGGGAATTGCCTCCCATCCCAGCGAGACAGCAGCCTAGTACTTACACACTTTTAAACCAGCTGCTGCAGGGGCTTTGGCAGGACCTGCCTAAGAACCAAGAAGCAAGTGTCCACAGCACCCATGCAGCTCGAACACCAAGACTTTAGCTGGAACTGGAGTCTGTGGCTCACTTCAGTGACCGTGCTGACTGGCTTTTGGAGTTCTTTTTATGTCTGAGAAAGAACTGGAGCTAAAGTTGTAAAATGGACTGTTTTAAGGGGACCCAGAATCTTTTGGGGACCGAGATGAACCTCTCTTTGCCCAAAAGATAAGATTCCTTACCATGAAAAAGAAGAAGAAAAATAGAAAAACTGGGACTGGGATTTAGCTCAGCAGCTTAAGTGCCTGCCTTGCAAGTGCAAGGTTATGATTTTGATCCCCACTACCCCCCCAAAAAAAAAGAAAAAGAAAAAATAAAATAACTGGGGATGTGACTCAGTGTAAAGCCCTGAGTTCAATCACCAGTATGGAAGGAAAAACAAAATTCTGGTGGAATGGCGCTCACCTGTAATCTTGACACTGCAGGCTGAGGCAAAAGGGTCCCTCCCTCTCTATGTTCATCAGGGCCAGCCTGAATTCTATATGGAGACTCTACACTGCAGATAATGTGGAGATACCTGTGAGCCAGCAGGAAGGCCTGGGATTTGTGCTCAGTCCCTCCATTCTGGAAGCAGGCTGACACCAGCAAGGGAGCAGGAAGAGTAGGAGCAGCAGAGGCAGAGGCTCCAGTACGCCTCTCTCCTTCTCATCCTGTAACAAGGGAGGCCTGGCATTCCTGGAGGCTGGAAGGGCTTCACTGGCTGAGAATAGGAATTCTCTTCACCAGGATATGGATACTGTTCAATCACCAGGAACACAGAGTTTATTACCATTGGGTTGGACAATGCAGGGAAAGCTACCATCCCTGACCACTTTTTATGAATGAAGTTGTGTGTACATCCCCGCAATAGGAAAATGTAATAGAGATAGTGATAAGTAATACATGTTCCCCAATGTGAGATATTGGTGGCCATGACCTCTTCACATTGGAACCCTTACTAAACTAGTACAGAATTAGTAATATTTGTTGACAGTACAGACAGATTTCTGTAACTAGAGAACTCCACAGAACATTGGCTCATGAGCACATAAGGAAAGTTAGACTGCTGAATTTTGCTAATAAACAAAATGATAAAGAATGTATGACTAGTCAGGTATGGTGGTGCACGTCTGTAATCCCAGCACTCAGGAAGCTGAGGCAGGAGGATCACTGCAACTTTAAGACCAGCCTGTGCTACAAAGTGAGCCCAAGGCCAGCCTGAACTGGCCTGTGAGACCCTGTCTCAAAAAGACACACAAAAGGGCTGGGGATTTAGCTCAGCGGCATAAGTGCCTGCCTTGCAAGCAGGCAGTCGTGAGTTCGATCCCCCATACCGATAAAAAGGAAAAAGACAAAAAAAAAAAAAAAAAGACACACAAAAGAATGCAGAAATCTCCCAGTGCTTGAAACTCACTTCTGTTAAAGATCACTAATGGCATATCCAGGAATGCTGTGCTCTTATTGGTGAAGGATTTTGCCAAGGGCTTGAATGGATGATATCACAATTTAAGATTATAGGGGCTGGGGATTTAGCTCAGTGGCATAAGCCCCTGCCTTGCAAGCAGGCAGTCATCAGTTCGATCCCTGGTACCGATAAAAAAGAAAAAGACCAAAAAAAAAAAATTAAAAAAAAAAACAATTTAAGATTATATCATCTCTACTGAGCTCTTTTTATAGACTTTGTATAAACAAAGTGCTGGACTTCACCTGAAAGTTGCAAAAATTAATGGTTTAGATATATCTATAATTGGAGCTGGGATTTAGCTCAGCAGCATAAGCACCTGCCTTGCAAGTGCGTGGTCGTGAGTTCGAACCCCGGTACCAATTTAAAAAATACATACATTTATAATAAACTGATTTAGTCACACACTTCTGTAATCCCAGCACTCGGGAGCCTAAGGCAGGAGGATCATTGCAAGTTCGAGCCCAGCCTGAGCTACATAGCTCAAGGCCAGTCTGAACTGCGTAGTGAAACTCTGTCTCAAATAGACCAAAAAAAAGCATGTATTAAATCCATGATTGATATTTTTCTCATAAAAAATCCTTTGGGGACATTGTAGAGACTATGGTTACAAAGGGAGAGGAAGACATTTTGAACTTTAAAGAGCTCTATTGTAAGTATAACTCTCTCTAGATGAATATTGTTCTCTTCTGGTTATTAAATCAAAATAGGAATCAGTATACACTGTTTCCAGTATTTTGAAATGTAATGTTACTTCCAAAAAGTAGAGGCCAGGCATGATGGCACATATCTGTAATCCCAGCACTGGGGGAGCTGACAGGAGGATTGCTGTGGGTTCGGGGTCAGCCTAAACTGCACAGTGAAAACCTATCTTAAAAAGACAAAAAAAAAAAGGCCGGGCGTGGTGGCTCACGCCTGTAATCCCAGCACTCGGGAAAGTGAGGCAGGAGGATTGTTTTTTTTTTTTTTTTGTCTTTTTCATTTTTATTAGTACCGGGGATTGAACTCATGACCACCTGCTTGCAAGGCAGGCGCTTATGCCACTGAGCTAAATCCCCAGCCGAGGCAGGAGGATTGTTGTGAGTTCGAGACCAGCCTGGGCTACAAAGTGAGCTCAAGGCCAGCCTGAACTGCATAGCGAGACCCTGTCTCAAAAAGACAACAAACAAACAAAAACAAAACAAAATCCCACATATTTTTGGGTACTCTATTCATGTATCTTTCACGCTCTGAAATTTTGAAGGTTAATTCAAAAAATGGCAAGTTATAGAATATTCAAGAAAAGAAATAACTACTCTTTTGTTTTGAAATAGGGTCTTACTATGTAGTCCAGGCTGGCTTTGAATTCCCTTATATAGCCCAGGCTGGCGTTGAACTCACAGTGATCCTCCTGTCTCAGCCTCCCAAGTGCGAAGATTACAGGTGTACACCACCATGCCTGGCTTGAAATAACTATTCTTAACAATAGTTTTTTTAAATTTCAGTGAAAGCCAGAGGTTTACCTCAGTGGTGTAAAGCATCTACCTGGCAAACGCAAAGTTGTGAGTTCAATCCCCAGTACCAAGAAAAATAAAAAATACATAAATTACAGTGAAGGTTTTGGTAAGGAATGATAGTACATACAGTGAAAGTACTGATGAAACTTCAAAAGTTTCTTTCTATAAAATTTTTCTAAACCCAAATTAGGCATGGAAGGTCAGCATTAATGTTAGATTTTTGTGTTTTATACTTGTTTTAATGTTCAAATGCAGGTAAAACATTTAATATATGTCACCATGGTTTTACAAAAGTAAATTTTGGGCCAGGATAAAGCTCAGGGGCACAGCACCTGCATGGCAAGTGCAAGGTCATGAGTTCGATCTGTGATGACAGAATAAAAAAGAGAGACATGGTTTCATTATGCAGTTCAGGCTGGCCTTGAACTAACTTTGTAGCTCAGGCTGACCTCAAACTCATGGCAGTCCTACTGCTTCAGCCCCTCAGGTCCCTAGATAACAAATGTGTGCCAGCACACTTGGGTCTTATTTTTTTCAATCTGTTTTATTTTATTTATTTATTTATTTATTTATTTATTTATTTATTTTTTGTCTTTTTCTTTTTTTTTATCGGTACCAGGGATCGAACTCACAACTGCCTGCTTGCAAGGCAGGCGCTTATGCCGCTGAGCTAAATCCCCAGCCCCAATCTGTTTTATTTTAAAGAGAAAAACTCTACAAAACTGCAAAACAAAACAGAGACTGCAGCCCTTCCAGGGGGAGAACCAGCAGTGTCTCCTGAGATCCACGCCATGTTGGAACTTAGGACTCTGGGAAGCCAAGCAAGCACCTCCCCTCCCTGGTAAGCGGAGGCAGGGTGGCAGACTGTAACCCTTCCAGGGGGAGAACTAGCAGTGTCTCCTGAGATCCACGCCATGTTGGAACTGAGGACGCTGTGAAAGCAAATGACCACCCTGCCTCCTTGCTTAGCAATAGTGAACCTACTGCTACATGGCCTAGAGTCAGATAGCCCACTTCCCCTATCCTCCCCCCCCACTTCGCCCATTAGCAAATGGAAACCAGAAATCTGAGCGTCTCCTGGGAGGTTGACCATAGCAAATAAGCGGGGGACTTCCTTCTACCATTTCTTTGAAGGCAAATATTTTTATTACTGTTTTGCTCTTTTCTGATTAATGGTACTGCTCTATTCAATATTCTATTTTGATAAGTTCTGTAGTGTTCTATATTTCATCTTATTTTGATATATGTGATTGAAAGAACAACTATTACAAAGATAACAAAATATACTATGATACCTATTACTGTTACCCCGGTAACCTGCTGTGAAGTTCTGGACCAATTTCACTGTACAATCTTAGTTGGCTTTATTCTGACTTGTTCTGTTGGATACTTTCAAAATAAAATAAAAACTGCAAAACACAGTAATTAGGGGGTAACAATGGTATACACACACACACAGTTTCTTTCAGCTTCTCACACTAGTGAGATTATGATGTTTACACATGCATGTCTGATTTATTTCACTTATGAGTATGGCCTCAAGGTGCATCCATTTACCTATAAAAGTCTTTTTTATCCTTCTTTATGGCTGAGTAGTCCTCCATTGTATAAAAATACTACATCTAGCCCAGGTACATAGCTCAGTGGTACAGCACCTGCCTGGCAAGCTCAAGGTCCTGAGTTTGATTCCCAGTACCAAACAAACAAAAACCCACATCTTTTTTATCCATGACACCTGGCCTAATCTTTTATTTTGTTCTGTTTTGTTTCATTTTTTGAGAAAGGGTCTCATTATGTAGTCCTGGGTGGCCTCAGATTTGCAGTAATCCTCCTGCCTCAATCTTGAAAATATTGAAATTATAGGCATGCCTCACCACTCCTTTTACAAGCCTTTTTATTTTTTTGAGACAGGGCCTCACTAGGTCACTAAGCTGTCCAGCTGGGCTCAAATCTGCAATCTTCCTGTCTCAGCCTCTCAGACTGCTGGGATACACGAATATGCTATTACACCAGGTTTTAGGCCTTCCTTTTATAGGAAGCTTTTCTGGAGGGTACTGGCACTTTAATTCATAACTTTGCACTTGCCACGTAGGTACTGTGCCACTGAGCTATATGCCTGTCGCCTAGACCTCCTTTTATTTATTTGTTTTTGTCTTTTTGAGACAGGGCTTCACTATGCAGTTCAGGGGCTAATCCTTTTAAAAGGCTAATTAATGTTCCTTATGAATACACAATGTTTCATTTGTTCATCTATTGATGCATATTTGACTAGTTCTACCTTTTTGTTTTTTGAGATAGGAAGTAAGTATTTAGTTCAAGCTGGTACTGAACTCCATGTAGCCCTGGCTGGCTTCAAACATGCAATGATCTTCCTGCCTCAGCCTCCCAAGTGCTGAGACTATAGCACCATCACACCTGGCTATTTCCACATTTTCACTAGTGTAAATATTTACTATGAATATGTGTGTACAAATACACCTTAGAAATCCTTTTGTAGTTCTTTTGGATATATACCCATGAGGCAGCTTGGTGTTTTTTAGCAACAGCTAATAAGAACAGCTACCAAATTAAGTCTTTGTAATTTAAAGGGGATGGAGTATGGTTATTCAATATGTTGGCCCCTGGGTTTGCAGATTGCTTAATTACTTCCACCCAGGTGATGGCTCCCCCTTAGCCCAGGTGGGGAATCCAATTCCACCTGCATGCTGGTATTGCCTGGGGGCTTTCTAGTCTGTGGTGCTTGGAGCTCCCCTTTGGGGACTCTCATTAACTGGTGTGTGGTAGAGCTGAGACATGGGGAGCTTTATAAAATGCTCCCCAGATGATTCTAAGTGTAGTCAGGGCAGAGAACCATGGAGCCAAGTTGTGTGTTCTTGTCTTTGTTCGCTGTAGTCTTGATGCTTTTCTTTTTCTCAGGCCAAAGTTATAGTCACACTTCGGCGCTCACTGTTTGAAGTGCTCCTGGTTCGATACTTGAGCATTCTGACATGAAAGGATTTTCCCAATATTCATTTGTTTGGTACTTGAGGTGCAGGCCAGGACTGCTTAGTGTGGGTACCTAGCAGCTCTTGATCCTTCCAGCCAAAATGATTTGTTCAGTGCTTCATATTTTTGGTGCTCACTGTGCCTGCCAGAAGGATGTGTACCAAAGTACCTCTGTCACACTTAGGGCTATTTAATGACTGTTACATGCTAAGTGTGCTGGCACATGCCTGGCATCTCAGGTACCTGGGAGGCAGGGAGACCACAAGTTCAAGCCCAGCAACAGAGAGAGACCCTGTCTCAAACTAAAAAATGAAGAAAAGTGTTGAGGAGGTTTCAAGCCCTTGCTGGGTTCAATCCCATGTGTTTCCTGCCTCCCCCAGAAATAAGTTAGATGAAAGGGCTGAGTTCGTAGCTCAGTAGTAGACCACTCGCCCAGCCTTCATGGGGCCATGGGGTCTATCCTCAGCACTGTAACAAAATAAATGGAAAAAAGAGAAGCTGGCCGTGGTGGGGCAGGCCATAATCCCAGCACTCTGACAGGCTGAGGCAGGAGGATTGGCAATTGGAGCCTAAACTGGATAATTTAGCAATTTAATAAGACCCCGTCTCAAAAAACAAAAATAATAAAGGGCTGGGGGTGGGGCTCTGTGCAAAGTGCCTGGGTTCAATCAAAAAAGAAAAAGGAAGGGACCTGGGAATTTAGCTTTGCAGCATAAGTACCTGCCTGGCAAGTACAAGGTTGTGAGTTCGATCTCCAGTACCCTCCATCTCCCCAAAAAAATCAAAAGAAAAGAAAAAAGGAAGCAGAGATAGAGGTTATTTATGCACAGGTATAAGGATTCTTACTTTACTGCCCAATCCAGGTTTTTGTTGTTCTCAGTATAGTAGCAGACATTAAATGGCATTCCCAGCTCTTCTCTTTCCACTGTGTTTTTGCTATATAACCCAGGCTGGTATCAAACCCTTGAGATCCTCTTGCCTCAGCCTCTTGAGCACTGGGATTACAGCCATGAACCACACAGATAGCTCTATTTAAAAATAAATAAACAACAAAAAAGAAAGCAAAAAGAGGCTCTCACACCTGCCATCTCAGCACCTGAGAGGCTGAAGCAGGAGGATGGCCGTAAGTTTGAGGCCAGCTTGGACAACATAGTGAGTTCAATGCCAGCCTAAATTCTACAGTGAGATCCTGTTTCAAAATAAATGAATAAATAAACATAAAGAAATAGGTTTTTGCTAAATTGATAAGCTGGACATCAACTTTTGATCTTCCTGCTTTGGCTTCCTTGAGTGGTGGGATTAAAGGCCTATACCACCTCATCAGGTTTAAATCTTCAATCTTAAATTTATGACTCCAAACTTGTTGCACTTCCGTATTTTTTGTTTTATTCTCCTGAGATGGGAAAATGCCAGTTACAAGATCAAATAACCTCTTCCTTCAGGAAAGACAGAAGTCATAGGATGCCCAGGCAGTGGCAAGACTGTAGTGTGCATCTTTTGGCTAAGCCTCTAGAAATACTTTTGCTCACTGTTTGAAATTACTAAATACACATAGATCACAGGAAAATAAAGAGAGTTAACCTACTTCTAAGAGCAAAGGCACATTCTTGATTTTAAATTAGTTACCTACCCCAAATTTGTGATTTTTCGTACCATGGATCAAACTCATGACCTCACGCTTGCCAGGCACTGTGCCTCTGAGCTACATCCCCAGCCTTTACCACTGCAATTTTCAAAGTGATTCTGACAGTCCACACCTCTCGGTGCCTTCTCGCTCGCTAGTGGAAGACTGTCCTAGCTAGCACTCATTGGTCACAATGATTAAGGGCTCGTTGAGGGGTTGTCTATATATTTGGAGCAATTCTGAAAAATTCTGCAAAAACAGTCTAAGAGGGTCTCCCATTCTTTTCTTCCCCTATACTTTTTTTTGTCTTTTTCCTTTTTATTGGTACTGGGGATCGAACTCACGACTGCCTGCTTGCAAGGCAGGCGCTTATGCGCTGAGCTAAATCCCCAGCCCCGCCTCCTATACTTTTTTTATGGTTTGTGGCAAAAATGAAACATAAGGACACAGTCATCAATTTGGAGGGTATGCCTCTTAAAACTGTGTTACAACTTGTTTGTGTTTTTTTGAGACACGTCTTGCTATGAAGATCAAGCTGGCTTTGTTTTTTTGGTACCGGGGATGGAACTCACGACCTCATACTTGCCAGACAGGCGCTTGTGCCATTGAACTAATCCCCATCCTTACCAGGCTAGCTTTGACTCACTTTCTAGCCCAGGCTGGTCTCAAACTTGGGAGAATTCCTCCTGTGTCAGCCAAAAATTTTTTACCGAGGTAAAAGTCACACAATCTAAAATTAATCTTTTGATGGGAGACTGAGGCAGGAGGATTGCTGCAAAACTGGGCATAGCAAGATCCTGTCTCAAAAAAAACAAAAACAAAAACAACAACAAAAAATTAACCTTTTGGACCCAGAGATGGTGGCATACACCTGTAATCCCAGCACTTGGTAGGCTAAGGCAGGTGGCCAACTTTGGTTGCATAGCAAAATCCTGTTTCTAAAAGTTAAATAAATAAATAAAGTAATACTTTTTAAGCTGGAGGTGTTTATCAGCAATAAGGCTTTTGCCTTGCATGCATGAGGGTCTGGTCTGCTTCCTAGCACCACCAAACGAATAAATAAATGAGCAGCTCAGTGGCATTTGGTGTATTCATTACGTTATGCAACTATCATCTCTAGTTTTACATTTTCATTGCCAAAAGATGGTGATATATGTCTTGTATGTGAACTACCAAGAACCTACCATAGCTTTGCACAATTCAAAAAGAACTGGACAATCTAGCATTAGGTTAGCATATAGGTTAATATAATTGAGTATAAATAGTTTATCCCCAATTTATTTGGTTATTTTTTGATACACTATCAATATGTAGTCTAGGCTGGCCTCAAACTTGTGTGATCCTCCTGCTTCAGCCTCCTGAGTGCTGAGATAACAGGCACGCACCACCACAGTGGGTTCTTTCCATTATTTAGGCGCTCTCATTAACTTTGTTCATTATATGCCCATTAGGTTTTTTTTGTTCTGTTTTGGTTTTTTGGTACCAGGTATTGAAGTCAGGACCTTGCGCTTGCCAGGCAGGCACTTACCCCACTGAGCTAAACCCTTAGCCCTGTGCCCATTTGTTATGATTATATTGTAGAACACTTTAGCACACCTGGAAATAAGCTCCTTACCATTATCATTAATCACCAAAAAACCAAATTTCCAAAATATCCCTAAGAGAGCAATAATATTCCCTTGAGAACCAGTCCACAGCCAAAAACCACTCATTAATTTTCCTTAGTAATTTCCAAAATATCCTTTAGGGGGCAGCATCATCCCCTTGAGAGCCAAGTAGACAAGATTCCTCTCTCAATTTGACTATCACTACTTCTCTTACCTAATTTATATAATCCAGGGTTGGAACACTTAGTTTGGGGTTTTATTACTTTTTTTTTTTTCTGTCTTTTTGAGACAGGGTTTCCTTATGCAGTTCAGGCTGGCCTTGAGTTCACTTTGTAGCCCCAGGCTGGTCTCAAATTTGCAATGATTCCCTTGTCTCATCCTCCCAAATGCTGGGATTACAGGCATGGGCCAACCACGCCCAGACTATTACTTTGGTTTTTAAAGCAGGATCTCACCACGTAATTCAGGCTGGCTTTAAACTCACTATATAACCTAGGCTGGCCTGGAACTGCTGGCAATCATCCTGCCCCAGCTGGTGGGATTACAGGTTTGCACCACCATGCCCAACTACTTTACTTTTTATTGAAGATTAACATACAAACAGAAGAGTATGTAACTGCAGGTACACAGTGTGATGCACATACACAAAGTAAGTACACCACATAACCTGCATTCAAATAAAAAATTTGGATCCTGGCATGGGGGCATACTTGTAATTCCAGCAATCAAGAGGCTGAGGCAGGAGATTCACTACAAATTCTAGACCAGCCTGGGGTTAAACAGTGCATACTGGGGCTGGAGATTTAGCTCAGTGGCATAAGCGCCTGCCTTGCAAGCAGGCAGTCGTGAGTTTGATCCCTGGTACCGATAAAAACGAAAAATACAATAAATAAATAAATAGTGCATACAAGTCCAGCCTGAACTATATAGCATGAGTCTGTCTCAAAAAAGAAAAAAAAAAAAAAAGACTGTGTATGTAGGTCAGGCTAAAGGGCCTGGGTTTAATTTTCAGTACTGCAAAGAAAAAGAAAAAGCAACAACAATAAAAAGAATGAAATGCATACCTAAGGGGGCATGAACAAGAATGTTCAACACTGGGTGTAGTGGTATATGCCTATAATCCCAGCGCATTTGGGAGATGAGGCAGGAGAATCTTGACAAATTTGAAATCAATTTGGGCTGTATAGTGAACTCAGTGTCCCCTTGAACTGCATTGAGACCCTGTCTCAAACCAAATATGCTGGCATACACCTGTAATCCCAGCAATCAGGAAGCTGAAGCAGGGGGCTCACTTTAAGGCCAGCCTGAACTACAAAAAACAGGAAAAAAAGAAAACTGCTGAATATAAAGCCTAATCAAGAATTAAATGGTAACCAGGCATGGTGGCAAACGCCTCTAATCCTAGCACTTGAGAGGCTGAGGCAGGAGGATCATTGCAAATTTGAGACCAACCTGGGCTACAAAGTGAGCCAGAAGAACATAGAGAGACCCTGTTTCAAAAAGACCTCCCCCCAAAAAAAAGAAAGAAAAGAGTTAAATGAGTTAAATGGCAAGTCAGAGCAAATAACATCTAAAATTTAGGGCTTTTAAATCAGGGTTTGGTAGTCAATACTTGTAAATATTCTTTTTTTTTTTTTTTTTTGTCTTTTTCCTTTTTATCAGTACCGGGATTGAACTCACGACTGCCTGCTTGCAAGGCAGGCACTTACACCGCTGAGCTAAATCAACCCCTATAATTGTAAATATTCTATTATGATCTGAAAAACTGTTAAGAAGCACTCCTGCTTGACAGATAGTAAAAGAAAAACTTAGAAGCAGAACTTTTTTGGAGATTGAACCTAGATAGCACTAAGATACATCTCCAGCCTTTTAAAAAAAAATTCATCTTCAGCCCTTTTTACATTTTTTAATCTGTTTGACAGCAGAACTGCTATACTAGGAGTCACCTACCACTGACTTGTCATTTGTGCCCTGCAAGTTTTCTTGGTCCTGAAATTTAAATGGTCTGTACCTCATCCGAACTTGAAATAAGCTATTTTCTCTGCCTGGAACCTTCTCCCTCTGGTCCCATACTAAACTACAATCCTGAGTCTTTCCCCACCTTCCTTATTCTTTAGCTCTCAGTCCCCTCCCTTTCAATTAGAGATTTGTAATTAAACTTGTGAAGCTAGGAACCATTCTCATCATCTATGATGGGAGTGACACCGTAGAAAGGGCAATTAAATTAGTCAAAGAAGACCCCTCTGTTAGGTAGACATTAGTAGATCTCAGACAAAAGGAGAGTCTAAAACAACATGCTGAGATGCTTATAGTCAAGAAACAAAGACCTCAATGTATAATACACTTCTGATCCTTTACTCTCAGACCCTTAAACACAGGTTCTCTTCTAGAACAAGGCACACACTAGTCCTGGCTGCCATAGCCTACAGCCCAACGATGTAAGGAAAGGAAATGGCCTTTGAAGATCCTCTTGCCTTGGGTTGGGATCTAGTTTATATTAAAAGAAACATCTTTCATAACATTTTTTCCCTAAGGTTCTAACATGATTAAAGCCCCATGAGGGAACACTGGCCATTTGAAGACAGAAAGTCATTTTACAACTCCAAAGTAACTTCTAAGAAAAAACGTCAATAAGCATCATAATCACTCTAGTTGTCTGGACCTCAGGAGTAACTTCTTGTGCAGAAAGAACTACATTCGGACTTGGACACAAACGTTTGTGGCACTGCCTACTTTCTCACTGCAGTAAAAAAAAAAAAAATTTTTTTTTTTTTTTTTGGATAGGGTCTTGCTGTCGCCAGGCTGGCCTCAAACTCACAGTGATCCTCTTGCCTCAGCCTTTCGAGCGCTGGGATAACAGGCGCACACTACGCCCAGGTTACTACAGTAAATTGTATCTGTTTCTGCAGGCAGCCTGTGCGTTTTGACTGAGTTCTCTTAAGTGCTCAAAAGGACAAGGAGATTTGGAGTGCCAGTTCCTTGCGGCAAGAACGCCTGGCTTCCTGGTTGACAACCGGAGGTAAACTGAACAAGTTTACAGGAGGCAACGGAATGACAATTTCGATTAAAAATTTTGTCCTGATCCTCTGACCTGCAGCCAGTTCACTACTTTTTTTGCCCGTCCTGAAAACTGAACTCACAGCCTTTGCAAGTAGCTATAACATTCTTAGCTTCTTTTTATTTTGATTTAGTGACAGGGTCTCACTGAATTGTTCAGATTGGGCTGGATTTTAGGGTCTTTCTTGCTTCAACCTCCTGGGTCTTGCGCGCCACCGCGCCCAACTTTCAGTTTTTTCAGTTCTCACCTGCGAAGGGGAATAACAGCGATTCTCCCTAAGACGGTGCGAGCCTGACAAAACTACGTTTGTACACTGCCTTGGAACCCAGGTCGCGGCTTTCCGGTGGAAGGTTCCGTAATACAAGCCCCGCCCCTCTCTGCTCTCCATGACGTCACCGGCCGAGGTATCTAGTGACACCATCTCCGCCAAGCCCTACTCCAGCCCCTCTTCTCCGGAAACCTACGACTCCTGGGACCGACCTCCGGCTTTCGGTTATTTTTTTCTTCCCTTCCATTCTTCCACCTAAAACCTTTCACTTTTTCCACCTTCCTTCAAGCTAGCAGTTTTCAGTTCTTCTCGCTTGCTGTCTGGCGAGTTCCTCAAAGTCATTTGCTCTCAGTTAATCGCCTTTCAGTCCCCACCCGTTCGACTTAGTCACATTACCCCAGCTCGGTTTCTTTCGGCTATTTCCGCCTCCTACAGCCGTCTCTCTTCGGCTCTTTTCGGATTGATTTTTTTTTCGGTCCAGTACCCATACGCTTCGACTCTTTCCGGTGCCCCATTCTTTCTCTAGCTCTATCCTTATCATCGTCTTCGGCTGTTTCCATTTTCTTTTGGCTTCTCGTACCTCTCTGGCCCAAATCACTTTCAGCTCTTTCTGGCTCACCCCAGCCTCCAGCAGTTGCCGGCTCAGCTGTTTTCGGCTTTTTTCGCCTCTCCTCGGCCTCGCTTCCCTATCGGCTATTTCCGCCAATCTTCGGACGAGCAGTCGGTCCTGTCCCTCCGCGTGACGCAGCCCGGGCCACCGCCTCTCAGTTACCCCTCCCTCCACGCCCTTCCTCCAGTCTCAGTGTCTAGGTTCCTCCCGGTCGTGCCGCCATTTTGTGTGAATTCCTGACTGCGGCGGGGGCGGCAGCCGGGGCACTTAGGGCGGGCAGACCAGTCGGCCAGTCTCTCTGTGGCCCGTTTCCTCTCTTCCTAAAATCCTTTTTTGTTTTTTTTAATCCCTCTTCGCTCGCTCACCTCTACTCCCCTCCCCCTCGCTTGCTCCATCGCGCGCGGTCCGCGCTAATTACACCCAACCAACCCACTAGTGTCCGTGTCCTCGGGTACCCCGCCCCGGACCCGTGGGCGAGTGTGTGTGGGGGCGCTCGCTGAGATGAGGGCCCCGCGCCCGTGAGCGAGTGACCGGCCGCGGGCTGCGGAGAAAGCAGGTGGCGGGCGGCCCGCCGGGGCCTAGGCCGCGCGGCCTACGCGGAAGTCGGCGCCGAGGTGATTCCGAAACCGAAAAAATACAGACCCAGTTCCCACCAGGAGCCCTCTGAGCCGAAGTGTGCCCCTCCCGCCACGCCCAAGCAGTCCTTTTTCGTGCATTCACGTCCCCTCCCCCCCAAGGATCCATGGAGGCCGCGCCCGGGACCCCCCCGCCGCCGCCATCAGAGTCGCCGCCATCGCCATCGCCGCCGCCGCCATCATCGCCTTCGCCTCCTCCGTGTTCCCCCGACGCCCGCCCAGGCTCCCCGCACCTCCTCCACCACCGCCTCCCGCTCCCTGACGACAGGTCAGGCCCCCGGCCGCGCCGGGGCAGCGTCCCCGGGGGGAGGAGGAGGAGGAGGAGGAGGAGGAGGAGGAAGGGCAGCCGCCATGTTGGGCCGGGCCGCGGAGGAGGAGGAGGAGGAGGAGGAGGAGGAAGGGCGGGGTCGGTGGGTGTCTCTTGCTCCTCGCTCTTTCTCGCTTGCTTTCTCTCCCGGCCTCATGCGTTTCCCCCCCCTCGCGGCGCTCGCCCGCTCTCCCTCGCTCTCGCTCTGTCTTTTTTGGGCGCCATGCTGAGGGGAAGGTGAGGAGGCGCCCCCCGGACCCCCGTGCCCGCCCTGGGGAGGGGGCGCCGGGGGGCGCTGTGGAGGCCCGCGGGGTCCGCGCTGCCCCTGCGCCTGGAGCTGGCAGCCACCGGCCCGCCCGCCGCCTGGCTTCGGGGCGGGGTGGGGGAGGGGCTCCCGGACCCTTTTTGGGGGGGATCTCAAGCTACAGTCCCTCTCTTAGGGGCTTGGAGTTGGGGGTGGTCTTCTAGCCCCCGGCAGTATCCTTTCTCCTGGGGGAGGTGCGCCCTGCCCTTCTTGGATAGGCACCCGAGCTTTCTTAGGCAGAAAGTGGGGGTTCGCCCAGTCTTAATCTTTCTAATGGGGGATCTTTGATGGCGGCTCCTTTGCACTTTTTTTTTTTTTTTTTTTTGGCGGGAGGTGTTTTCTAGCTACACTCCAGAAAACTGAATCGTGGGGTGTATCTCTAGCCTTTTTGATGAAACCCCCTCTTTTGGAGGGACAAGCCCTTTCCCCACGCTTGTCCGTAGCGGGAGGGGTTCCCTCTTTTTTCTTAGGTAGGTGACCAGGGGGTGGGACCCCGGCCGTATTTTTTTTAGGGGGCGTTTGGTTCTTAGCTTGGGAGAGGAAGTTGCCCCTAGCTTTCTTTTGAGGTTCGCCTCTCCGGTATAAAAAGGGGCGCCCATCCCTTCCCGGAAAGAAAAGGTTTTCTGGTGCTTTGACTGCGGGTGGAAAAGGACGTCCCTCACCCCTTTAATTCAGTTCGAAATGGGTCCCCACGCCCTTCTCTGGCGCGTGATAATGGGGCCAGCCCCGCGCCTTTCAGATGAGCTGGGGACCTCTGTTTGCCTTGCTAGAGCAGTGGGCGTTGGGATGCAAGGTCGCTCACCCTACCTGGTGGGGTAGGGAGCCAAGGCTGGAGAGAGGATCTGAGCAGGAAAGGTGGGATTCAGCCGGCGGGAGAGCAAGTTGCCGAGGGAATGGGGGTGGGGAGGGGAAGAGAACGCGCTGGGCGGGCGGCTGTTCGGGCGCAGCCCAGGCCGGGGCTCAGCCAGGGCTCCCCCCTCAGGCCCCACGGCCCCTTTTCCCCCACTTCCACCTCCCCCTTTTTCCCTTTCTCCTTCACAGACCATACTTTGCTTTTTAAAAGAAATGCCACCCACATTCAGAGACACAAGTGCAGCAGTTTGGTGAGCGTTTACAAATTTTTTTTTTTCCTGTTTTAATTAAATGTATCGTCCTGGGACTCGCAGCCCTTCGCAGCCCGACTCCAGTTCAAGGAAATAAACAGATTAGCAAAGGTCTGTTCGCTAAGCCCACGTTGGGCTTCCGGGGCCCCCTCTCTGGGGGCAGGTGCATTACTCAAAGGTGCTCACATGCTTTATTCGACCTCTAAGGAGTTCTCTAATGTCAGAAGTGTATGTCTTACAATGGGTTGGGATGGTAAGTAGCCTCTTTTATTGAGTAATTCAATTATCTCCCTCTTTTTGTCCCTTTTCTTGCCTGCCTTACTCCTCGCCTTTAGACCAAAAGTGATGCTTGAGAGAATGAATTTATATGTTCAAATCAGGTTTCTAACCCTGTTGAGCCCTTTTAGACTTGCACATCCTTTCAATGTTTAATTTTAAAAATTTGACGTACACAGTTTTCTCAAAGAAAAAAAAGTATTACTGTAACATGACAAAAATCAGACTCTTGGGGACCCTCTTTCCATGTCAGTCCATTACTTTATCCAGCCACGTGTAGGAGACAAGTTTACTAAATTTGGTTTATGATACTTGCATTCAAGTTAAAGTTCTCCCCACCTCTCCGCCAAAAAGCTTGTGGTTCAAGTAGGTCCAGTTTCCTCATTTTATTCCAATGTGTCTTATGGTGACAGACGTTTAAATTGAGCAAGTCATTTGTAAAGTACTGTTGAAGCACAAAATGTGTAAACTGTGTCAAGCCCAATCTGCCTGTCTCCACTGCTCTTTGTTGGAAAGCACATGCCTGACTGTGAAAAGTTGATACCAAATGTGTTACACGCCCAGTCATGTTGGAGAGAACACGTCTGGTCCCCTATCCTACCCGTACAAAGGAAAAAAACAAACAGAAATGACTTGCAGAACCAAACACCACTTCTGATGTGTTTTACAAGCATAAGTTTTTGGGTTAAAAGACAAACACGTTGAAGTTACATTTTCATTCTAGTCCACTTTGGTCCCTTACATACTTTGTTAGCAATCTTTCTAACACACAGCCCTAGCCTTCTCCAAAAGACAGTTTCTTTTTTTCCATTCTTAGGAGAAACGTGTTCACTCACGTTTAGATGAACTGCAATTCATTAGGCCACTTACTTTATTCTTAATATGTTCACAACTGTGGTGCAGTGGTGGTCTTGTGTGTAAAATAAGTTATGGGAGGAAGAAATTCCCAGAATGAATAGTATCCTGTGAAAAATGTCCAAAGCACAAAACGAACACACTGTCCAGTCTGAAAAGGAATTGCGCTTATTTGGAGTTTCCAATCCTTGGTAAAATTCTTCCTCCAGGAGCTAAGAGCAGAAACTGGATGTTAACTGATGACTCTCAAGTTTATAGAATTACTAAATTGAAGAATGCTTATTTAAGTTTAGTTTTTTAAATGCAATTTTAAGGACATACTGTTTGTGAAAATTTTAGCAATCAGCTGAATCTGCAGATTTTCTTAAAGGACACACTCAGACACATCAACACAAGGGTTTTTTTGTTTTTTGCTTTTTTGTTTTCTCAAAGGAATTTCATCAAGTCTAAGAAGCCCCAGTAATTCAATCAGACTGCATTTTGGTAAACCTTGTTTTTGAAATGTCACAGTACTACCTTTTTTCTCCCCTAAACTGATGTACCAGTAGTAGTTAAAAATGAAATTAATGGATGTTGCAAAAGAAAAAGAAAAGGGTGTCACTCAGAATGCCTGATTTAACAGCAAATTGTAAACCCTTAAAACCTTTTAAATTTTTGTTCTCTCAGAGAGGATTTATTTCACAGCAAATCTAGATCTCCCATTAGAAACCAAACCAGTTGTGACCATAAAAGTATGAATGTTATAGTCAAAATCGTTCGTTTTTCTTTAGGAAAAATACAGAATTTCCTAATGCCAACCCATCCCATCTTACTGACCCTGAGTCAGGTTTTCAGTTTTGAAGGTTTAAATTTTGGATTCCTGACAAGCTAGAATTTTAGGTGGAGCTAGCTATTTTAGAAAACCACTACTGTGGTTTTTCTTGAGCCAGGAAGGCTGATCCCTTGGGAAATGTTTTCACACCTGTGGAAATGAGGCCTTCTTAGCTATTTACTGCCGGACAATTTGGCTTTGAAGTTTGTAAATTTGCATACAGTTGAATGTAGAACAATTGAGCCTAGTCAGGGATTCATCTTCTAATAATGCCTTCACCTCTGCTCCTTGCCCTTAGATCTCTTACCTCCCTGATGGAAAGAAATGGCTATCTCAAGGTTTCCTTAAGCTGTTCACTTGTGTTCTATTTTTGTGGCTCCTGAGTAGGGGGAAACATTTCTTTATAAAGGCCAGATCTAGTTACAGTAAAATACCTCTGGTGAAAATCACTAATGAGACTTTAAGTCTCTCTGGATAGCTTTAAGTCAAGTCATGTTCCAGAGAACCTAACTGGTCCCTGTGGACAGTATCTTCTAGTGCCACAGCAATTGATTATAGCCCTGTTTGGGGAAGTTGAATTATAGAGCAAATAGTGAAAATGCCAAGTTGAGTAAGGTGCCTAACCTGTATGTAGCAAGGCAGGCAGCACAGCTGCTGCTAAGAGGAGAGAAAAAAGGAGGTTCTGTAGCTTCCTGGCAGTTGATGTATATTAGGCTCTTTCAAGGACTAGACTATGAGCAGTCTGCTTATTGGTGGAGAGAATCCCGTTGGAATAAATGACCAGTTTCAGAATTAGAACCTAATATGGAAAAGCTGCCAGTTCTGGTGGCACTTGAAGTTCACTTTGATGAGTAAAAGTAAAAATGAGATTGAGGGGAACCAATATTAATGGATTTAGCCTTCCAAATTTTTTGGCCTAGACTTCCTGCAGAGCTCTTTGCTTTTGATATTAATGTAGACGCAATCTTGATGATGATGTGCTGAGTTTTTGTGTTAGTAATAATGTGAGGTGGGCAGTAAGATTGGTATATTACCCACCGGGGCCATTGTTACTCGGTTGGTGACAATAATGAAGATGGGGCCTTTTGGTTCGTGGTAGATATAGTTGCTTTCTTTAGGTTGTTTTTGTTGTTTTGTTTGTTGAGACAGGATCTAGCTATAAAGTTCAGGCTGACCTTGAATTCACTTTGTAGCCCCCCCCACCCCTGGCCTCAAACTCGCAGCAATCCTTCTGCCTTAGCCTCCTTAGAGCTGGGATTACAACAGGTGTGGGCCACCACGCCCACCTCTTTAGTTGCTTTCTGTTATGGATATTTATTTTATAGCAGAACGGTGGATGTTTGCTGGAAGCATAGTTTATTTTTACTTTTCCTGGTCAAATTGCATTGGGTAAAGGATCTTTCTAGTTTTTAAATATTTTTGCCATGTTGCATATGAGTGGATTAGTGACTTAGCTCCTTGTTTGTCAGGCAAATGGTGACATCCTTTTGAAAACTTGGAGGTGGCAACAGGATGTGGAGGAAGACTGTGGGTTTTGGAGCCAGATAAGAGTGCCCAGGCCTGGCTGCTCCCTGGCAGTGTGCAGTGGGCCTTGAGCATGGTGCCTACTTCTTAGAGTCACTGTGGCCAAATGGATACAAGGGTAACACTCCCACAATGCTCAGCATTCAGTGAGTCTTTCCCAACTATGTAAAGGTTCTAAATGGAACATTTACAGTCTCCTGGGTAAACTGAAGTAAGGCTGATGTCTGCATTTTTGAAGGCAGTTGATCTATCTTTCACCTTTCAGGGTTCTGGTCAGTTTATTTAATTGCAAAGAGCTGCTGATTGGGCTTGAAAGTAAGTAGAAGCCATTTTACAGCATTTCCTGCTTGCCCAATGTCCTTACTCTGGATGCTAAAAGAGTGCTATTGTCTCGAGCAAATACTATTGTCAATTATCTTGTTTTTTCTGTAGTGGGAGAACTCAGCCCGTGGTGTATGCTAGGCTAGGCAAGTACTCTACTGTCTGTACCCCTTTTATTTTATTTTATTTTTTGTCTTTTTCCTTTTTATCGGTACCAGGGATCGAACTCACGACTGCCTGCTTGCAAGGCAGGTGCTTATGCTGCTGAGCTAAATCCCCAGCCCCACCCCTTTTATTTTTAATTTTGAGACAGGACCTCCCCATGTGGCCCAGGCCATCCTTGAACTTGTGACCCTCCTATCTCGGCCTCATACCTGGCTGTCACGAATCTTTTGCACTTGGAATCTCAGTCAGTGCTACAGCCATGGTAGGGCTCCTGAGAACTGGAAAACCAGGGAACTAGAGCTTGAACCCACCAGCAGCTAGTGAGTGCTACCACCTTACTCAGTCTGTTGCCCTTTCCAGAGTCTCTGAGGGGACGGTCTGTCAGGATCCCACACGCCCGAGTATTTTGGCTGAGTCAGTTAAGGTTTTTATTCATTGAGCAGCCAGGCTTCCCCCACACTTTTTCTCAGCACAGAAACGTTTTTGTTTGAGTGTATAATGTACGAAGATTCTGTCTGGGCTGAGGACTTTGGTTATAGAGTTGGGCCAAGGTCACCTTTACCACCTTAATATTCTCTGGTCTGACCTATCTTTTGCAGTTTCTGGGCTCCATAAAGACTTGCTGGTGCTGCACTTTACTGATCCACAGGTGCAAAGTCCATGCCTTAAAAGCTGTAGGGCTAGGAGCTGGGCGTGGTGGCACTTACCTGTTATCCCAGCACTCGGAAGGCTAAGACCAGGAGGAGTTTGAGACCTGCCTGGGCAATATAGTAAGATACTTTCTCAGAAAGCAAAAACAAGTTGTAAGGTTAGCATAGATGGCCTGATGGCAGGCAGAGTCATTAAGAGACGTGGCCGGCCCAGAAGCTGGCTGAGACCAGTTTCCTTGTCCTAGTTAGGGCTCAGGTGGTCACCCAGAGTGTACTTCACAGCGCTAAGGCTGAGTATCCTGCGGGCTGCTCTGCTCCTTCCATGCAGTGCCCTCTGTTGGTAGAGAGATGAGAGTAGTGGGCGGCTGGCACCCCGGATGTGACTTCTGTGTTAACCACTTCTAAGCCAGTCCCCTTCGTCTCCCCAAGAGGTGACAATGTCTCTTCTACTTGTGCACTGTGGATTTTGTGCTGAGGGCTTCTCACATTAGCTCGTTTGGTGCAGTGGCGTTTGGTGCTGTGGCGATGCAACAGAAAGGGGAAGTCGTTTATCCCAGGTCACAGAACTGGTGTGCTGGAGGCACATTTCTTTCCCCATTGTGCTGTCCCAGATCTGGTGCATTTTTCTAACTGCAGGTTATACTCATTAGGAGGATATGAAGTCCATTTATTGATTTGTCTTCTTGATCGTAAAACAGTGACAAAAGAGGTTCAAGTTAGATGTGGCTTTGTGAAACTTTGGTTTGAGAGGAATATAGAAGAAGTGGTATGGGTCAAGTTAAAAGGTTGAAAGCCACTGCAACCAGGATAGGAGTGGCTTTGAGCTGCCACTGCTGACCTGTTTTTTTGTAGTGAAGGTGTATTATTGGCAGACAGCCACACCCATTTGTTATATTGGCAGTGTCACTTGGCAGCAGGGAGTCCTTGGGACCTAGACCTTGGCCCATAAAGCTGACAGTGTTACTCTTTAGCCCTTGCTGGCCTCCTTTCAGTGGTGGTCCGCCCACACATACCCCACCCCCATCCCCACTGCTATTGTGGTGGGAGGGAGTAAAGGGTACAGGAGATCTGTTGCAAGTGCGCTTGAGAGACATGAGTGTCGTGGGAGTGCCTCACTCCCTGTCCTCAGTCTGCAGCAGCTCTTACATTTCTATATTCTGCTTTTTCCAGGGAATGAAAAGGCTCAAGCCTGGGCTTTTGGGGGAGTGGGTGACGTAGGATTGAATTTGCAACCTTGTGCTTGCGAGGCAGGTACTTACACCACTGAGTTAACCCCCGCCCCAAGCCTGGGGTTTTGAATATCTAAATGGAAGGGATTTTCATTCATTAGGACTAGAAACTGGACACCAGTTGAAGCCTAGGTGTGGAAGTGGATCACAGCTAACCCATCCTGCTATGGCCCAGCCCAAGGATTTGGGTCTTGACACTAGTGTCACTTGTCAAATGACCATTGCAGCTGGCTTGGATTATTGCCCTTCTCATTTTCCTAACAGACAACATGGTTTAGATTTCCTTGGGATTCTAGGTTGGCCCTGCCACTGCCCAGGGCACCAGAGCAGTCAAGTAACCAAATCAGATGCAGGACATTGCAGGCCACTTCCCTGGGAGGCCTTGTTCACCTGTCTATCTCTTCACTTAGCCTGGCTGTTTCTAGCCAATCAGGAAGCCCTTGATAAGACTCAAAAAATGAGTTTATGACAAGATAGTCCTTCAGGGACCTCATCAGAGCTTGAAATGCTTTGCATTGCTGAGTGGGGTTCTTAGGAAATTATCTAAGAGGTTTGGGTAGCTGACACAGACACTCCATTCTTCTGCAGTGTGTCCTGAGCACCCTCCCAGAATGGGTCTGACCTTGTGCTGGGTTTTATAAACTTAGGGTGACTGTGAGCTTCTTTGTTTTCCTGTATGGTGTCCACAGGCGGCTGGAAATTAACATTGTTGTTTTTCAGATAATTGCAACTATAAGAAGAGATTATGTTGTTGGTCAGAAATTTCAAATTTAGGGGCCAGGTCTCTTGTTAGGAAAATAGTAGTACTTTGCCTTGATCCAAAATATGTTGAATGGAACCAAATTGATTCTCCTAAAAAATTATAAACAAGATGTCTTTTATTCATAGTTAAATAACACTTTCCTCCTGGGAGTAGTAGATATCTGGCTGCCTTGGGTGAGATCCAGCACCTCTGCAGCTTTCAGCCTGTTGGCATGAGAAGGTGGTTAGAAAACTTAATTCCTGAGAAGCAAATTCCAGAGGTTGATCTGCCAGGAGAAACTTGGATCTGAGATCTGTGTTTGCTGATTGAGCAAGGCTCTATTCAAAGTAATAGGAGTGGAAGAAGAGGTGGTGAGGCAAAGGAAATGGCAGGTTTGTCTCCGTGAGGCTCTTTTTGCAGGTTTGGGGTGGGTTTTGTTCTGTTTTGTTTTTTTGAGCGGGTTTCCCTATGTATCCTACACTGGCCTTGATCTTGCAGCAGTCCTCCTGCCTTAGTCTCCAAGTACTGGGATCACAAGTTTGTGTCTGTTTTTTTGTTGTCTGTTCTGTGAGGTTTGTGTGCTTGCAGGAGTTCCAGTTGCGGGTGCTGCGTGCTTGGGGGCAAAGGTGTTCAGTTTCCTGTTAGTGGCCTTTGCAGTTAACCTCCCACAAGTGTGCGCTTTGCTTTCTGCCTTGGAATCAGTCCTATTTATTTCTTACTGGGATTGCTTGGATCTTTCAGTGTACTTCTTGTTTCCTAAACCATCCAAACATCTTTGGTCACATTTTTAAATGCCATTGTTAGAAGGACTGTACCAATCTTACTTTTTTTTTTGTCTTTTTCCTTTTTATCGGTCCTGGGGATTGAACTCATGACTGCCTGCTTCCAAGGCAGGCGCTTATGCCGCTGAGCTAAACCTCCAGCCCCGATTGTACCAATCTTGTATCTGTGCATTTCAGTAGTTTTTACTCCTAAACATTTGGTGAGCTGGGTTTGTGCTCACTGCTCCTGGAATTCACCCCATGACCTCATCCTGGAGGTTCCCTCCTTGCTTTCTCCTGAAGAAACTGGGGATGTGAGATGTTTAAGAAACTTGTACAGTGTCTTGGTGCTCATTTTGCCAGCTGTTGGAATGCAGTCATACCTAGGAACCTGGCTGCTGTGAAACTCTTTGCATTTGGTGCTCTGCACAGCTTAAGGTGTTTTTCTGGCGATGAGCATTTCTTTGACATGCACAACAGCCAGAACTTAACAGTGTGGATTGCCTCATGACTGCCTACCTTTTCCTGCCAAAACTGTTTGGCCCTTGTCACCTTTTGGAGTCAATTAACAATGAGTACCAAGAAATCACTCTACTGTTTCACATATTCTGTTTTATATATATATGTCTTTGTTTTTTGCACTCAAGTTATAAATTTCAAGGTGAGGATTGTTTGTCAGTTGGCCTGTTTAGTACATTATTCTTTTTCACATAGTTTCTATTGTTAAGAGCTGGGGAAAAAAACAAACCTGGAGCTTGGAGTCAGAAAGTCTTGGTAGTGGCACCCCATTAATTCCAGGAACTTCGGAGGCTGAAGCAGCAGGATCACAAATTTAAGATCAGCTTGGGCAATTAAATTTAGTAAGATCTTTAAAATAAGAAAGGCTTAGGGATATATAATTCAGTGGTAGAACTCTTGCCTGGCTTAAGTGAGGCTCTAAGTTCAATTTTCATAGTATTAAAAGAAAAAAGAAAAAATTAAGTCCCAAACTCTGGTTCTTCCTGCTATCATCCTACGGGCAAATTAATTTTGCCCCATCTGAGAACTTCACATATGCTAAGCAAGTGCTGTGTCCCTGAGTTATATCCTTGGTCCTTTATTTGAAAACATGTCTCACTGAATTACCCAGGCTGGGCTCCTCAACTTTCTTCCTTCTTCAGTTTCCCTATACCTGGGATTATAGGTATGGTATGTGTTTCCATTCCATACCATACTGAACTGCATCCCCAGTGGCCTCCCATCCCCTCCCCCCTTTTTTTTTAATTTGAGAAAGGGTCTAAGTTACCCAGGCTGGACTCAAACTTGGGATCCTGTGCCTCAACTTCCCAGAGTGCTGGAATTACAGGTGAGTGTCACCATGCCTGGCAGGATTTATTTTTTATAAGGTAAAAGATACTGCCATCTTTCCTAACAAAATTAACAAGAAGTTAATGTCTCAAATACCCGGTCTAGGTTCCAGTTGCTCTGGTATCCCCTGTCGCAGCTACCAGGAGGTGGTGGCTTGGGTTTGGATGCCTGTATGATATGCCATCTTGCTTGTGCAGAAATGAAATTCCCTGGTTGGCCTCTGCTTGGTGCTCAGCTGGTTGCTGTGATGATGGCATGTTCCATGGAAAGTTGTGACATCACAGAGTGGGCTGTGACCACATCTGAGAATGCTGAGGTGAAGGGAGACACAGAGCTCTGTTGCCCTCAATTTCTAGTTGATAAACTAGGTAGTAAGGACACGGAAAAACACATCCAGAGCCCAGAGATTTAGTTCAAGGGTTTCCTGGCTCTGAAAGCCCTCAGTGAGATTCCCCTGTGGCTGCTGTATACTTCCTAATTCAAGGGAAGGTTGTGGGGGCCTTTCTTAGGTGTGAAGCCTGATCTGATATTCTACAGGAAAAGGAAAGGCCCTGGGCCTTTGCGCCTGCGTCCGACAGAGATAGGCCTGGATCTCGGATTTCTAAACTTAGGCCATCGGTTAAACATTTGAAGAGGCTGAGCCTCCTTGTAATTTTCGTAATTTTGTCCCTAGTTAATGGGTCATTCAGTGCCTACTCAGGCAATCTGTTGAGAGTCTGGGCAGTTAATGATCATAACCCTGACCTTCATATTAACCTAGCTGCCTCATGAACATCAGGTAATAGCCACTGTTCCCATGAGTTCCTTTTTGTTTTGCCTCTTTTTTCCCTCATAAGTCAGATAGAGCCATAAGCCCCTGGTACCTTTCAGATTTGTCCAACTTTTTATTTTATTTTTTGAGACTGGCTTTATAGTGTAGGCTGCCTTTGAATTCACTACATATCCCAGACTGGCCTCGAACTTATAGCGGTTCCCTTGCCTCAGCCTCCTGAAGTGCTAGGATTTCAGGCGTGTGCTGTTCAAAACTCTTGCCTAGACAGTTGCCATGTTGCAGGCATTGTTCTCCCAGGGGCCTTTTGTCCTTTCTACCTGGGTCTGGCCTCTCTTTGTCTCTCTTCCTGTTGGTCAACCACCTGGTTGTTTTATAGCATAGTGTAGCTGGGAGCTGGGGAAGGGGAGATGCTGGTTTCATCAGTTTTGCCAGCTGGATTGATTGAGAGAGGGTGGCAGCAGTCAGCAGAGCTTGCATTGCCATCAGCATCAGCCAGTCTAGGGATGTTTGGTCAGGTGTGCTCATGCTAGCTGATTCTTCAAATCTGTAGCTCTGTTGCCTCCCAAGTCAGATGCTTCATCCTTATTGTCTGATTTAGACCTATTGCCCCTCAAAATAGGTACTAATGTTACCCACTCCACAGAAGAGATTAACAAGGCTCAGGTTATAGAGCAAGAGCGCTTGCTAGAGAAGAGGCAGAGTTGGTTGAGTTCCTTGTAGGAAGACACACGGTGCCCAAGCCACGAGACCATGTGGCATAGCAAGTTTCTTTTCCAAGTACAGTACTGTTTTTGCTGAGCCTATGGTATGTGATGAACCCCACACACATCTGTGCCTTGGGGAGTTGGCCCAGTAGGTATTACTTAGGCCAGGAGTCCAGATCTGTTTGACCCAAGAGGCGGTCTGCCAGCTCTGAAAATGGAAACTCAGATGCTCAGGAAGCTTTGTCCTAGAGGTTCAGGACAGAGAGCTGCCTCTAGGGAGGCCTTGGCTTCTTCCCAGTTCCTCCTAGGGGCCCTTTCCAGGCATCTCAGTATGGCTGGTCTCCTGTCTCCTGCAGCTCTGGTGGCCGTGTCAGCTACAGCTGTGGTGGGATGTTGCTGGGCTAGGCTCTGGGAACACAGCAGCCTCCTCACAGGCTGCCCTTTCAGGGTTTGCTCCTGCAAGCTGGTCTCAAGAGGATTTGGCAGGTCTAGATTGAAATGATTAGCACAGTGGGGCTTCCCCACTTTTCTTGGGGGATTATGTCATAGTCTGTTAAGCATGCTCCCTCGGTATTTAATCCCACTCTGACATGGATTTTGCTGGCAGCCTGTTAAGTGGCACTGCTTAAACCTGGTTGCCATTTTGTGGAAACTGCCTTCGTGCAGTTGTGTGAATGGCCCTCAGGATTCTACCCGCTCTCCCAGTGGGCTTGATTTCCTTTCTTTCCGCTGAACATAGTCTAAAGGAAGGAATCAGTCCTAATATTGTTGTAGGCCTTTTAGCCTGGCTGGCATGGCCCATGTGACCCTCAGCAGAGTTAGACTGGGCCCTAGCACAAGGAAGACCCACCCATACATCCACCTCAGTGAATGAATCATCGGTGATCTTTGTAAAGTTCCTGCTTTTCAGCTATTCCCTAGGTAGAGAGACTTCCAAGTTTGCACTGCCTGTTGCACAGAAAGTTGTGTAGTTGAACCCTTCTGAGCCCCGATGTGTCTTGGAGTGTTGGTAGACAGTATGGAGAATCCATCTTTGGGATCCAAATGCTGTACTTGCCCACCTTGGTAAAAATGCTTTAGAAAGAAGAGGCTTCTTCCAGAATCATTCTGGATGATGGTTAAGATGCTTGAGTGCCTTGGCTGGTCTTTTGTTGTACTGCTGCGAACATCCCCACATGTTAGGTTAGAGCAGTCGTGTGTTTGTCAGGGCCAACTCTGGCAGGGGGACTGTGTGGAGGCCTCAGAGACCCTGGACAAGACAGTCACTTGCTGTGCCAGATGGGGGGCTCCATGGGACTGCTGGCCTGTTCTGGCTTGGTTTTGACTCTGCCCTCTGTGTCATGGAAGCTATCTTGCTAACTAAATTTCTGAAGCATATCAGTTTTCTATTAGGAAAATGAAAAGGCAGGTAGCTTAGTAGCTGGTAGTGTGTAGGAACTCAGAAATGTTTGTGACCTGAATGGTGTCCTACCTCCTCAGCGTTTCCCATTCCAGAATACACTGTGGAAGACAGTGCTGTGGTCAGCATTTCCTTATAGATTCCAACCAGTTACCTTTCTAGGCGCTCTCTGCCTTTCTTTGTGTTTGTCCCCTGTGTTTCTCTGGGGTGTGGTCCTCGCCCGCCCACAGTATTCCCATGGGGACAGTCAGTCTGTTCCAGTCACCACCTCCAGTGACTACACAGCAGGAAGTTTGCTGTGTCACTGAGTAACAGCTCCTCCCTGGGGAACAAAGCAGTTTCCCCAGTCAGGTGGTGTGCTCTTAAAGTGGGTGAGGACATCCTGCTGGTTTTGGGGCCCCTGCCTAGCTGCAAGGTGCCTCACTTGTCAGGAATGCCACCCCTCTTGTCCAGAGGTTGCTGGGTGTCTCCCTGAGGAGTCCCAGCCAGCTGGCAGGTCAGGAAGAAACAGCAGTCTCCGCACATTGTTACATCTCCTGTCTTCCTTTGAAATGACAAAAAGAGCTTCCTGTCCTGGCTTCTGTTCTGGAGCTGCCCTTGACCTCTGTCTCTGGAGATCTGGGAGGCAGTACCATTTGGGGTTTAAATCAGATCCTTCCCCTTTGAATCGAGCGTGAGATTGATAGAAAAGCTCCTCTTGAGAGGCTGCTTGGTGTTTGAGGCACAGTCCCTGAGTGGACAAAGGAGTGATGTGAGTGAAAGGGTCATGGAGGGTCCTAAGGAAATGATGGTTTGTTTCTCTTCCACAAAGCCCCTAGACCCTTTTGGGCTCCTGCCTAGCTGTTGCAGTCCCAAGGCCTTTTTCCTTTGACTTGTTTTGTTACTGTTTTGTGGGGAGGTAATGAGGATTGAACCCAGAGCCTCATACATGCTGGGCAGGTGCTCTATGAGTGGGCTAAATCCTCCCTTTTTTGAGACTTTTTTTTTTACTAAATTGCCCAGGCTGGCTTTAGATTTTGATCCTCCTACCTTGGCTGTCTTTGTAGCTGGGATTACAGGCATGCACCCCCGTGCCTACCTTTATGACTTTTGACATTATCTTTATCTCTTTGTGTCCTAGTTAACTGAGATGGATGGAATTTTTATGCTCACACACAAAACTTGCTGTAGTCATTCATAAGGAACTTTTTTTTTTTTTAAATCGGTACCGGGGATCGAACTCATGACTGCCTGTTGCAAAGCAGGCGCTTATGCCGCTGAGCTAAATCCCCAGCCCATCATAAGAAACTTTTAAGAGCTTTTTTTTATGCCACTGAGCCACAAGCCTGGTCCTCTTTTGGAGCTTTTGAAGTTAATTTTTGTTTTGTTTTTCTTTCCTCTGCTGCCTTTTATACTTGTAAAAACTGTGTCTGTGGGTTTGGCTTGAAATCTGGATTCCTTTTCTATCTGTCGTCCTCCCTGAACACTCCCTCACCCCCACCCCACCCACAGCGTGCTGCTGGCAGTGTCTGTTATATTTGGAGAACACTTTCTAAAGTATTGGGCATTGGGGTGACATGGGAGTCACAAGGCGGAGAAGGAGGTGAAGCAAGTTACAGGAGGGAAGGGGAAAACAGCCTCGGCCTAGGAGAGTTCCCCTTGCTCTAGTTGCTCAGCATCCCTGTCTGTCTGTCTGTGTCCCCATCCCCTGCTCAGCGATGGGACTGACAGTAAATCAGACCAAGAAGCCCAGGGCCCACAATGTCTACACCAGTGGTTGTTAAGGAACCATTGTGGAGTCCTTCAGTATCCCAGGCCCTCTGAGGAGCATGGAGAGCTGCGTGCAGGTCACTCCTGGTGCAGACCCAGGGCTTTCCCACCACTGTCCACCGGCACCATCTCTCCCCTCACTGAGTGTCCCTGGGGACACAGCCTCCAGCAGCCAGGTCACGGTGCTGCAGGAGGGGTGCCAGTCCTGTATCCCTGGGCCAGGCACTTCTGTGGTCAAGGGGGTTTCAGAAATGCTACCCAGTGAGATAGTGGCTGCTGCTGCTGCTGAGGTTCTCCAAGGCCCCTAGTTGCCTCTCCCTTCCTTCCCTCATGTGACCACAGAACCTGCTGCCATCGGCTAACAACGGTGGTCCTGAGGGACATTCAGAGACATCCTAGCTTGGGCTTGGGTTTGTCTACAACCTTTGCTGGTGGTGTCCCTGTCTTTTTTTTATTTTTCATGGTTCCAGGAGTTGTGCTTTCTGCCTTTTGTAACTAGGCAAATGCTGTGTCACTGAGCTAAACTCCAGCCCTAGCCTGCTAGCAGTGGTGCCTTTACATTTCATTGGTTTTTCTACCACCACCCTTCCAGTCAATTACACTCAGGCACAGTGCTTTTGGAGTGAGATGAGGTGGTTTTCACATCCTTCCACGGCCCATCCCGAAGATCACAGCGCTTGCCCCCACTCCTGTGGGTTCCCCAACCCTGAGCCCTTGAGTTTTGCTGTTGACAGCCCCCACTTCATGTTGACTTTGGGGTTGCTTTTAGGGAAGATGGTGAGTTGGAAGAAGGTGAACTGGAAGATGATGGGGCAGAGGAGACCCAGGACACCCCAGGAGGGCAAGAGAGAAGTCGGAAAGAAAAGGGGGAGAAACACCATAGCGACTCAGATGAGGAGAAATCTCACAGGAGGCTGAAGCGGAAACGGAAGAAAGAACGGGAGAAGGAGAAGAGGAGGTCAAAGAAGAGGAGGAAATCCAAGCACAAAGTAGGTCCAGGAAGGTTGGCGTTGCTGCACTGCTGGCACAGGACCTGTCCTGTCCGCCCAGAGGGTACTCTTCTTGGTGTCTGTCTTAATGAGCTGGCAGCTTGTGCTCCACTGCCACTGAGTGCCCCCAGGTGAGGCGATTCAGGTGGAACATGGTGCGCTTGGGGCACAGGCTAGTATTGCTTGTCCGGGGCTGTGTGCAGGACGGCCACCTGCAGCAGTCACTAACTCACCTCTCCTGTCACTGCAGCGCCATGCTTCTTCCAGTGATGACTTCTCAGACTTCTCAGATGAGTCAGATTTCAGCCCGAATGAGAAGGGGCACCGCAAGTACCGGGAGTATAGCCCCCCATACGTGCCGGTGAGTAACTGCTTGGCACCCTGGCGGCCAGGGAGTCGGGACCAGGAGTACTCCAGGACCCATGTTCATGGAGTTCTTTCCCCATTTGGGCTTTCTCTCATGAACTCCGTGTGGACTTTAACCCTATGATATTAGGTGTTATTTTTGTCCCTGTTTTACAGGTGAGGAAACTAGGAGTTAGAAAATTTCAGTGGTCGGGGCTGGGGATTTAGCTCAGCGGCATAAGCGCCTGCTTTGTAAGCAGGTAGTAGTGAGTTCGATCCCCGGTACCGATAAAAAAAAAAAAAGAAAATTTCAGTGGGGTCACCAGCTCTAAAGTAGAGGAGATAGGATTTAAACCTGGTGACAGATCTCTGTAAGGCTTGCTCTTGAGCCTTTTCTGAGCTGTGTCTACTCCAAAGCCTTGGCAGGACTCAATATGTCTCACTGGCCCAGGTGACAGCTGAATACTTTCTGCTGTCCATAGGTGACTTGTGGCAAGAGAAGGAAATGGTCAGGGGTATAAATTATCTTAAAAGGTTTGTTTGTTTGTTAAAGCTTTTATAGTGAGAGGTCAAATACTGCATTACATCTTTGAATTGAAGAATATAAATTTGTTCAGCACATTATTTGTTCAGTTTGCGTATATTTTTCCCCCCAGAAAAATCCAGCTTAAATGTAGATATTTTAAAATTAATGGACTTTGCTAGGCATGGTGTCACATGCATGTAATTCCAGCTCTTAGGAGCTGAAGCAGGAGGATTACTGCAGTTTAAGGCCAGGATGGGCTACATAGTAAGTTCAATGCCAGCCTGAAATAACGTGGTGAGACTCTGTCTCAAAAAAAAAAAAAAAAAAAAAAAAAGAAAGAAAGAAAGAAAGAAAAGGAAAGGAAAGAAAAAAAAAAAAGAAACTGGACAAATAGTACAGTTCCCTTATCCCTCACATGAGGCAGTCCCCCTTATCCTTGACACCTGCACTAGTGTGATACATGGTTATACTGCGAATTGCGTGCTGATCCATTAGTGTTCACTGATGTCCTTCACTTAGGTTACAGCTCTGGGTTTGGTTGCAGCATCACACAGTAATTTCACTGCTTGTGCTCTTCCCGTTCATCTTTGGCTTTTTCCCCACCCCAACTCCCAATCTTTAGTCTCCGCACTTTTGGCTGTTCTGAAATGCCTGTCTTGGTTGGAACCATACATTTCACAGTATTTTGGAACTGACTTCTTTCTCCTTGCAATATTCTTTCATTTATTTATTTATTTGTTTGTTTATTTATTTATTTATTTTGAGATGGGGATCACACTGTGGTGCCTAAACTGGCTTTGAACCCCTAGCCTCAAATGATTTTCCTGCCTCAGGCTCCCCAATAGCTGGAACTGCAAGCATATATCATGGCACCCTGTCTCAGCAACATGCTCTTAGGGTTTCTCCATTTTCCTTTTCCTTTTTTTTTTTTTTTTTGCCATGGTGCTGGGGAATCTAACCCAGGGCCTTGTGTATGCGAGGCAAGCACTGTTTTCATTGTTCTGTAGCTCTTTTCTTTGCCTTGCTGTCTGAACACATAATTAACCTGTCCATTCCCTTTGTGTATGCATGTGTGTGTGTGGCTAAGGATCAAACCTGGGTGCTCACACCTGCTCAGCAAGTGCTGCGCAGCTGAGCCATATCCCCAGACCTGTGTGTTTTCTCATTAAAGAACATCCCATTCTTTCTATGTATATGTGTTTTCCTCTTTTCCGGCACCACTTGGCATAAGCACACCTTTAGAAAGCATCTCCTGAAACTGCTCTTTAGTGTGGTTGGCAGGCAGGACAGTAATTGAACTCCAAGGCTTTAGAGTGCTTTCAGAGCATGGGCTTCCTGCTGATGGACCCCTCCCAAATGTGGTTGCCCTGGCATCCCCGGCAATGCCTCTTCTCTCGCCCTTGGTTTACTAGGGGTCACAGGGCCTGGGTTTCTGCTTGCTTTGAATGGCTGCCCTTTCCTAAGAGCCGACACATTGTCCAGCCCTTCAGGGGAAAGCCAGGCCCCAGAGTCGTCTGGGGCAGCTTGTGGGCACCTAGGAGGTTGGTGGCCCCCAGTCACAAGGCCAACTGATGTCTCATCCCTCTCCCCGGGACTTACAGTCCCACCAGCAGTACCCCCCATCACATACCTCATCCCTTCCCAAGAAGTCCTACTCCAAGATGGACAGCAAGGGCTACAGCATGTACGAAGACTATGAGAATGAGCAGTATGGAGAATATGAGGGGGACGAGGAAGAAGACATGGGCAAGGATGACTACGATGACTTCACCAAAGAGCTGAACCAGTATCGCCGCTCCAAGGAGGGCAGCAGCCGAGGCCGAGGTGAGCCAGCCAAGCAGTGTCTCCTCTAGGGCTGAGGCCAAGCAGACTGCAGTGCCTGACCCTCCAGAGGCTCACCTCTGGGAGGAGACACAGGTGGTCATTTAGGAAGGGGGGAGGTGTAAAGGGCTTTGGTGAGCTCCCCCGTGGTGTGGTGTGGTGGTGTCAGGAAGATCATTCCTGGCCAGACTGAGCTCAGGATAGTGCCAGGCTGGTAGAAGGCAGGGAAAAGGCCAGGCTGCCTGAAGTACAATTTTTTATTTATTATTTTTTTGTCTTTTGAGACAGGATCTTGCTGTGCAGTTCAGGCTGGCCTTGAGCTCACTTTGTAGCTTAAGCTGGTCTTGAACTCGCAATGATCCTCCTGCCTCAGCCTTCTCAGTGCTAGGATTACAGGCGTGAGCCACCACACCCGGCTGAAGTGCAATTTTTAAAGTTCATTTCAGGAGAACTGTGGGGAGAGAGGAGAGGGACAGCTTCTTTCTCATCTGGGCCAGTCTATCAGATGCTCACTGCCTTCCTTATCCCTGGTTCTCATCACCTGACCAGGTGTGGTTGCAGCCCAGGCCTCTGCCACACCTCTAGAGCTTGAACCTGTGGCCTACAGTCTGTGAGAGCATGGTGGGGGAGGGCCAGGCCCCAGAGATAGCCCAGCCTGGAACCTTGGAACTGTCTCCTTCCAGAGACAGCCTGGCCCAGGGGGCCTTTTGATTTTTTTTTTTTTTTTTTTGTGGTGAGACAAGGTCTCACTGTGTAGTTCAGGCTGGCTTTGGACTCACTGCATAGTCCAACCTGGCTGTGAATTTGCAGCCATCCTCCTGCCTCAACCTCCTGAGTGCTAGGATTATAGGTATGTGCCACCATCCTTGGCTTAGTTTTGCTTTTTTTTTCAGAGAGAGTCTCCTATGTAGTTCGGGCTGGCCTCAAATTCGGAGAGACTCTTGCCTCAGCCTCCTGGGTGCTGGGATTACAGGAACGTGTCACAGGCCTGGCCAGAATCTTCTAATTGAGAGTTTTTTCAGACTCGTGACCCCTGCCTGTTGCTAGTGGCCATACATTTGTCTTTCCTGGACACCTCCTTTTGACAGGCCTTGTGTTTGGGGGAAACCCTAGAGCAAACATTAAACAAACTTTGATAGCCTGATCTCATTAACTGATATATTCCAAATCTAGTTCAACAATCAGAATGATTTCTATTCTCTTTCCCCATAAGTCTTTGAAGTCAGTGTGTGTTTTGTACTCGTATCTCTTAGCTTGGAGCAACCATGCTCCAGGTGCTTGTGTGGCTGGTGGCTGCTGTTGGGCCCTTCAGCCCTGAGGGGACAGGTACCTGGAAGCAGGGCAAGGGCTGCAGTGGCCTTGTGTCCCGAAAGCCAGGGTGGATGGCAGGGACCAAGCTCCAGAAGGGCAGCAGAGGGACTGCCTCTTTCTCAATGGGGCATAGATCCCCCAAGGCTCACTGTGAATCTCCACACAGGCAGCCGAGGTCGCGGCAGGGGTTACAGAGGCCGAGGAAGCCGCGGGGGATCTCGAGGCCGGGGCATGGGCAGGGGCAGCCGAGGCCGGGGTAGAGGCTCCGTGGGAGGAGAGCACCCGGACGATGAGGAGGACTTCTACGAGGAGGACATGGAGGTGAGATTTCCTGGGCATGGTGGGAGGAGGCTGCAGTAGGACCCTGGGCTGCACTGAGGGAAAGGCAGCCTCGGATGGCAGTTTCCTGTGCTTTAAATGTTTACTTTGGAAGAAAGGAGCTCTTTACATGGAGTGAAATAGAAAAGTTGTCAAACGGCAGGCTGTGAAGAAAAGCCCCTCCTTAGAGACAGGATCCTGAACGTCCTCCAGACTTGCTCCACACCTTTCCTGGGTGGCACCTGTGTATTCACCCTGCCAGAGGAGTCGCGTCCAGGCCCTGATCTTCCCACCCTTCTGTGCTAGCTGCTCTGTGTGGTGCCACTTTGCTGGCCTTGCCAGGTCCTACCGTCCCAGTGGCACATTCAGTCCCTCGGGTTGGTCCCCTGCCTCCAAGAGGGCAGAGCACACAGTTCCAGGCAGTGTGCCCCGGGTCTTCCCTAACGCTGTCCTGCCCTCTGCTTCTCTCTGGAGCTGCAGTATGGAGAAGGTGAGGAGCCCATGGGGGACGACGATTATGATGAATACTCCAAGGAGCTGAACCAGTACCGCCGGTCCAAGGATGGCCGAGGCCGAGGTGGGCAGAGGTCCTGGAGGTGACATGCTGGGCATGGGACCCAGGAAAGGTCAGCAGACTGACGCCCTCTCTGCCTCCTGCAGGGTTAAGTCGAGGCCGGGGCCGGGGCTCCCGGGGTCGAGGGAAAGGGATGGGCCGGGGCCGAGGCCGAGGCAGCAGCCGCGGAGGAATGAACAAGGGTGGAATGAATGATGATGAAGACTTCTATGACGATGACATGGGCGTGAGTGACTCCTCTTTTAGATCCCATGATTTTGGCCAAGGCTCCTTGTGGAAATTCCTGTTTTTTTTTCAACGAGTTCCCCTGCTCCTAGCAACCCTTCCTGGGGGCTGATGGGCATTGTCATTTCTTGTGGGGGCTGCTCTGCAGGCAGGACCCACTGTGTTTATAGGCCCAAGTTGTCAGCATGTGCAGCCTTCTCAGTGGTCTGTGCTTCAGCAGCTTCTAGCAACTCAGCCAGTTAGCCTGGGAAGCCTCCCAGGAGGCTGCAGTCTGTGCTCCGGGGGCAGATGGGTCCCTGTCAGGCAGGTGGAACTCAAGCTCTCCACTGCCCATGGCTCAGGTGCCAGTGACTTTCCTGCGCCAGCACCAGTACCTGGCCCAGCCCCTGCAGCTTTGGCGTGTTGGTGCCCTCTTATCCCCTTTTCCTGTTGGTTACTCACCGGCCAGAGCCCATCTCCACCCTTCCTGTGGGTTCCTCACCATACCGTGTGCTGTGCTCCTTACAGGATGGCGGTGGAGGCAACTACCGGAGGGGTGACCATGACAAACCCCACCAGCAGTCTGACAAGAAGGGCAAAGTCATCTGCAAGTACTTCGTGGAAGGGCGATGCACGTGGGTAAGGAGCCTCATGACCTCTGGGAGTTGAATGTTGGGGGTGAACCCAACTGTAGGGGAGTAGGGAGTGATTGTGTGGTAGTCTGTGGTTCCAGGTCACCTGTTGGCACTGAGAGACACCAGGCGGGCCTGGAGAAGGCTCAGTCCACTTCTCAGCGTGAGGAGGACCAAGAGCAAGACAACATACAATTATTATTATTATTATTATTTATTTTTTGTAGCACTGGGGATCAAACTCACGACCTCACACTTGCCAGGCAGGCCCTTATGCCACTGAGCTAAATCCCCAACATACTATTATTTTGGTTTCACAGACTTTTTTGGCCAAATTTCTCACCTCATTCTTATGACCTCAAGGGCATGTATGAGCTGATGCTTATGCAAAGATGTGATGTTTCCTGCGTAAGGGATGGGAAGGGCATTACTAGCCTGTCCAGCGGGAGTCAGCTTGGGCTGTAGACTTGAGAAGAGTTGAGGGCTGGGCGATGGAGCGGTGGCCGCAGTGCTCTGTGGGAACTGAGTGTGGCTGGTGGCTTTGTCCAGCACACACGCACGGGCCCTGTTGCTCCCATGTGTCTGTCTAGGGGAGAAATCAGTGCGTGAATACACTGGATGTGAACTATTCCATGTTCTCATCACAATTCATTTCTTTTTAAAAGTTTATATGTATGAGCAAATAAAAATGAGTGGCCATTGCCAAGGGTACAGGGAAGTGGATAGAGAGCAGCTTCAGAAAGTGTGGCTCCACTGGCTCCGGCACAGAAGCCTCAGTCTCAGAGCAAGGAACCTGAGGGCAAGTGGGCAGTGCTCAGTGACTCGCAGGTGCCAGGCTCCTTCTACCCTTTGCTTGTCTTTAAGCATATGGCTGTGATCCTTGTGTTTGCATAATGGCTGCTGTGCCTCTGGACATCACATCCAAGTACGAAGAGGAAGAAAAATGGGCTAAGGAATGTTTTTTATTCAGAAATTTTCCTCTTCAGCTTTTGCCTGTATCTCATTAGCTGGTTCTGCAAAGGAGGCTGGGAGATGGCATACTTTCAGCTAGGCACATTCTTCCCCAGACTAAATGAGGGTTCTTTTAGGAAGGAAGAAGTGTGAATTTCAGGTAGGTGATGCACAGCAAATGGTTTAAAAAAAAGATGAGTAATGAGCAGGATGGGAAATAAGCCAGGAAGACGGAGAAGACAGTTGAAAAGTGGCAGGCATGGAAAAGTGGTGATGGCCGTGTTGGGAGAACAGGGAGCCAAGAGGAAGGCACGTGGGCAGGTGCTGGGGTAGCTCTGCTGGGCAGAAGCATCAAGGTCAGAAGCCTGCCTTTCCTGAGACCAGGGGCCTTGGCTCTGTTCTACACAGTGGCGACAGTGCTTCCCTTTGTAGACAGGCGTAAGCGACGGCTTGCAGCACCACCACCTTACGCTTTCTGTGCTTCTCTTCCAGGGAGACCACTGTAACTTTAGCCATGACATTGAACTGCCAAAGAAGCGAGAGCTCTGCAAGTTCTACATCACGGGGTTCTGTGCCCGAGCCGAGAACTGCCCCTACATGCATGATATCCTTTGCCACTGCTGCAGCTGCAGCTGCAGCTGCTCCCCCAGGTGAAGCAGGGCTCTGCATTCCCCCTCACCTCTGCCCCATGGGGGGCCTGCTGGTCCGCTCTGCAGGCCTGCGGTACGCCTGCCATGCGTCCTCTCAGCACACGTTCTCCATGTTGGCTTTACACAGCCTGAGTTGTTTTCCAGCTGGCTCTGTGACCTTGGGCAAATCTCTTTAAGGTCCCCCTTCGTTGAGGGTCTGAGGACACAGCCCCAAGGCCAGCTTGGTGGTACAGAAATTGTTCTGGAATAGGAATTTTGTGAGTCATGTTTCTGCTCTGGTCTGCTGCCAGCCCAGTGGGCAGCCTGAGAAAGTGTCCTCAGCTGTGGGCTTCACTCTTCATCACTAGAGGAGAAGGGGTCGGGCTCTGTGTGGGAGGACCCATGAGGTGAAGCCTTTGCCTTAACTTGCTGTGAACGTGACTTTCCCTGTAAGCTGTACCACACAACAGGGAACTGCATCAATGGGGATGACTGCATGTTTTCCCATGACCCTCTGACCGAGGAAACGCGAGAGCTCCTAGATAAGGTAAGGGTGCAGAGCCACACTCACAGGAGCCAGGAAGCCTGCCTGCCACAGCCTCAGTGTTGTTGCTGTCCACTCCGGCCTCCGCAAGACCAGAGTTCCCAGTCACAGTGATCTGGGGCTGGGCTGTCTGAGGAGGGAAACAAGACTGTGACCCCTGCCTGGACGCTGTGTGAGTGGTCAGACCCATGTGAATCTTATCCTCAGCAGCTAGGGCAGGCTGCTGTGAGGTGCACTGGGGACCCTCGGTGAGGGATGTTGCCTGGTGGGTCTCCACATGCACCTTGTGATGTCTTAAAGACCAGGTGCTGGATGTGTGAGGTGCTCAGGTGCTCCTCAGCTGCTCTCATGAGGAGGTAGGGCTGTTGGGGGTCTTGGAGGAGGAGACTTGCTCAGGGAGCTGTTGGGATGATTAGGGCATCTTGTCCTCACTTTTCTGACATGGATCCATACAGGTAATAAAGAGGGAGGAACAGATATCCTTCCGCTTGGTGCTTGCCCTTCCTAGTGTACAGAGACCAAAGGGGATTGGCTAGTTTTTGAGGCAAAAGGACTGAGACCACCAGTACATCATCTAGCTAGAAGGGTCTGTCCATCAGGACTGTAGGGGCCACAGGGAGAAGCCCTGGGGAAGCAAAAGGGAGAGATTCCCAACGTGTCTGTGGGCAGAGTGCTTGCTTTTGCCATTTCCTTTGAGGAGTCTATCATCCTAGAATTGTGTAATCAGAAAGTACCTAGAGTTCAGCTATTCTCTTACAGGGCTAGTAAGGTGGGCTAGGTGATTCCTAACTGACTTCTGCCCCCTGCTGGAAGTCTAGAGTTTTGCTTTAATAGGAACAACTGAGCCTTGCAGTTCTCATTTTAGGATTTTTAGTACCACATTTTTGTTTTTAACTTCATTTGCTACTTGTTTTTTTGTTCTTGTTTTGAGGCAGGGTATATTTTTGGTTTTTTGAGACAGGGTCTTGCTACGTAGTTGAGGCTAGCTTTGAACTTACTGTATAGCTCAGAGTGATCTTGAACTTGCTGTGATCCTCCTGCCTCAGCTTCCTGAGTGCTGGGATTACTGATGTGCACCTGCCTTCCATTGTTTTTCCTTTTTTCCCCCCTTCTTCCCTTTCCATCTCTCCCCTCCCTCGTACCTCTTCTCATCTGAACATTTCCTTCTCATTTTCCAATGTCTGTTTTACATTTTGGTTCTTATTTACATTTTTAGTTTTTCACACCAGAAAAACAAGGTGGCATTTAAACAGATGTGTCCAGTTTATTTCATTGCAGAGTATGGTCTCAAGGTGTGGCCATTTAGCTAGAAATGTCTCCAGATTATCCTTCTTTATGGCAGTGTAGTATTCTATTGTAGAATACCATTTTAGTAATCAGTGAATAACAAAGAAAATTGAGAGTTTTTATTTTCTTTTTCATGGTGCTGGGAATTGAACCCAGGGGCTCAAGTGTGCTCAGCAAGCTGCGTCCCCAGCCATGGAGAGTTGTGTTTTCTGCTCATCGCCTCCATGTGGGTCAGCTCTGTTTCTAGCACTTGCTGGCTGCAGGTAGCATAGGCCTCCATGATAGACAGTACTACTTCAGAGGCCCTTCTGAAAACAAAGTGGTGTATTTCAGCTCCTGGCCACACACCTTAAAAAGTGCATAGGTTTAAAGGTTGGTAAACCAGGAAGAAGAAGCATGCTAAGATGAAGATTTTCTAGAAGTACGATGTGCCTTGCCCCTCTCGGAAGGGCCTCCCCTAGCCCTTGGAGCGCCTAGAGCTCCCTGGTGCCTGTGGTAGTGCGAGCCGTGGTGCCACTCGAATAAGGCCCAGCCTCCCTCTCCTAAACTCGGCCTTTTTTTTTTTTCTTATCTTTTTTTCTTTCTTTTTTCTTTTTTATTACTGTTGTGGCTTGAACCCAAACCTTCACACTAAGCCACATCCTCAGCCTTTTTCTATTCTGAGACAATGTTTCCCTAAGTTTTCCAGGCTAGGGTCAAACTTGAAGTCTTCCTACCCCAGCCACCCAAAGTGCTGGGATTCCCCTGATGTCTGCTCTTCCACCCTCCCCGCCCTCCCCTTTCAGTTTTATCTTCCCACTTGGGATGCTTTCTGTCTGTTGAGAAAGGCGAGTTTCCTGCTGTCCACTCCATTGGAGGTTGGCGAAGAGGCTTATTTGGAAACAAGTGACGAGAGTAACAGTTTCCCTGTCCAGGTTCATCTGCCAGTGGTCCTTTGCCCCATTTCCTTTATTAGGCACTGGCTTAGTGTAGCTGTGTGTGTGTATGCATTGTTTCTTGAGCACTGGAAAATATTGTGTGTTCACCTTGGTCCTTCACTTTCAGTACTTCAGTCACAGATAGGAGTTTTCCCCCTTCTTCTTCTTCTGAGACCGAGCTCTCACTGTGTAGTTCAGGCCTACCTTGAATTCACTGTGTAGCTGAGACTGGCCTCAAACTCGAAGCAGTTATCCTGCCTCAGCCTCCTGAGTGCTGGGACTTCCAGTGTGCATTAGCATGCCCTGTGATAGTTTTTTGTTTATTAGTTTTTTATAGTCAGGTGTTAAGATGTAGTTGGGATCCAGAAAGTTCTCCTGTGCAGTCTGCAGTTCTGTGACTTGACCAACAGGTAGAATTATTATCACCGTCACACAATGCAAATATAGGAAAAGAGCATCATGTAAATGGAAGTGCCTGGTAAATAGCCCTGGGGGGAGCAGACTGTGGCTTCTCAGATTGAGGATAATGTATTTGAGATTTACCTAGCTGTTCAGGCTTGTTGCTGCTGGTTGCTGTGTCTCCGCTGTGTATATGGTCAAGTTTGCTTAGCCAGACGTTGGTTGAAGAACATTAACATTGTATGTGAACAGAGCTTGAGAGTGTGTGACCGACCAACTGCCTTGAACTCATTTATGTGGCAAAGCCTTTGCATCTAAGCAAGTGTGACCTTTGTTAGCTGAGAAGGTGACTTTGACTTCAGGAAACCCATCAGGTTGATGAGCATCAGTTCAGGGGGGGTGCAGGACTCAGCAAGGTGCTGATGACCATGTCTGGGTCAGTGGCCCTACAGTGGGGAGGCCAGGAAGCGCCTGGGCCTGATGGACAATGCGACATATCCGTGCTGAAGAACCCCACAGTAGTTTGGGTTTAGTCTTCCTGCTTATTTTCCCTGAGGTAATTTACATGTCTGTGCCCTGGGCTCAGATGCAGTTAGCGCTGGGTATAGGGTGTGGGGAACCCATCTGTATCTTGAGCATGTCCCTCCTGGATGTCCCTGGGCTGTGCTGCTGGGCACCAGAGATGGAAAGCGCTTGTTCTCAGCACAGACGGGAGGTAAAAGCAGCTGAGATGCAGCTGTGCAGCAGGCCCTGGGGAGGAGCAGGTGGCCACCTTCCTGGCCTTGAGGTGCCCTCATGGAGCATCTCACTCCAGTCACTTGACCAAGGGTCCCTCAGGTGCCTCCTGGGTGTGACCATTGTGTTTGAGCTGCCCAGCAGCTGTCTCAGTCCCCAGAGCCGACAGTCTGATAGAGAAGAGGCAGTGACCAGCTTCTCATATCTGCTGAGCAGATGTGAGTTCTGTGGCCTTGAAGGAGCAAGCTCTTCTGGGGGTGTGAGGAGGCCTCATGAGGGCTGGGGTCAGGGTGACTTGGAATAAGAGCAGTGGCAGATGTTGCTGTGAGGGACCCAGGCATGGGGGTGGAGGCCAGGGAAGTGAGGGGCGCATGGGCCACCGAGGGCCAGGCTCTGGAGGGGCTTGTGGGAGGAGAGGATGGAAAGGAAGCCAGGGTGAAGTGTGTTGTGTTTAAGGGGATATAACCTTGTTAATTTTGGTCTTTGACTAGAAAGCATTGAGGCTATTCTGAAAAGACTGAAGGGCTAGTGGCATGGCCATGTTTGTGACCTTGAACTTTGCTCTGTGGTGTGCAGAGAATCCTGGAAGATTTGAGGGAGGCTAGGACTAGGACCGGGGCCCAGGACCAAGACAGCAGGCAGTATGTGGAGGGCGCTCAGGGTCCCAGTTGCTGAGACATTGTGTCCCAGTGTGGATATGGGTGTCTCCCTGTGGCAGGTCTGTGCTGGCAGCTGGGAATGCAGCAGAAAAGGCAGTAGTCCCCGCCCCGCTAGGGTGGACAGGATGGGCAAGCCAGGGATCAGTCAGTAAAGGAATGGCCAAATATGTGGTCTTCTCAGCGGCAGTAGTGCATTGAGGCAGCTCACAGTGCCTGAGTGGGGAACGTAGGAGACAGGCACCAGCACTCTCCGTTGACATTTGAGACCCCCATAAGTGGACCAGAAACCACACTAGAATAGAACCCCAAGGTGAAGTCTGGGCTGAACTAAGTCCTACAGGAAGACCTTGGCCGTCCTGTCATGCTGAGTCATGGTTAGCAGTTGGGGTTTCAGGAGAGATGGGAGGTCTTCATCCTGGCAGATCCACCCACCAGAAAAGAAACGTGGCTGGGCCATGAGCTCAGGGTAAAGTGCTTGCCTAGCATACATGAGGCCCTGGGTTCATCTCCAGCAGTACATAAAAAAGAAGGCAAGAAGGAGGGATAGACTCACAGATGGTGCAGTGTGGTAAACCTTGCTAAGCCTGTCATAAAAGGCACTACTGCATGGTTCCGCTTAGACGTTTCCTGAGTAGACCAATCCGTAGAGAGAATAGGTGAGTGGTTGCCAGGGACTGGGGAGGAAGAGGCAGGAAGTGACTGTCTAATGTACAGTCTCCTTGGCGATGTTGAAAATGCAAGTAGATGACGTGGCAGTTGCCCACCTCTTAAGTGTATTCAGTGCCCTGAATTGTTCACTGGAAAGCAATTGAAACGCTACATGTGATGAGATTTGTATTTTGCCTCCCAGGACAGGAATGGTTCTCCCTGCTTGCTGATCCCAGAAATCAACCACAGAGTGGTATCCGATGAGCGTTTTTGCTTGCTTGTTTTTATTTTGTTTTGTTTTTGAGACAGAATCTTACTATGTAGTATAGTCTGGCCTTGAACTCAGGGCAGTCCTGCCTCAGCCTCCTGAGTACTGGGACTACAGGCATGTGCCACCATACTCAGCTTATTTGTTTTTGGTTTTGGGGGTTATTTATTTATTTATTTTTAACTTTTTATCGGTACCAGAGATCGAACTCACGATCGCCTGCTTGCAAGGCAGGTGCTTATGCCGCTGAGCTAAATCCCCAGCCCCGGTTTTTGGGGTTTTTTTGTTTTTTAGTTTTTTAGTTTTGAAACAGTGTGTCTGTGTAGTTAAGGCTGGCCTTGGACTTACTATGTAGCCCAGACTGACCTTAAATTTGTGGTGATCCTCCTGCCTCAGGCTCCCAAGTGCTGAAAGATCCTCCCGCTTCAGCCTCCCAAATGCTGGAATTACAGGCATGTGCTACTACAGGCAGCAGTTTTTGAGATAGTACCTCAGGTACCCCATGCTGACCTCAAACTTGCCTCATCTGATGAGGATTTTGTTATAAAAAGGATTTGTAGGGCTGGGGTGTAGTATAATGGTATAGCACTTGCCTACTTGTGTGAGGGCCTGCCAAAAAAGGGCAGGACAGGGGGATCACAGGGGATCCTGGCTCTGTGCTATAAGGGCCTCAGCATATTTGTGTTTTACAATTTTCCTTGGCAATTGACCCTCTCTTTGTCCCCTTTCTTACCCGCAGATGTTGGCTGATGATGCAGAAGCAGGTGCCGAAGATGAGAAGGAAGTTGAGGAACTGAAGAAGCAGGGGATCAATCCCCTGCCCAAACCACCACCCGGTGTGGGCCTCCTGCCCACCCCACCTCGGCCTCCTGGGCCCCAGGCCCCCACCTCTCCCAACGGCAGACCTATTCAGGGCGGCCCTCCGCCCCCTCCTCCGCCCCCACCCCCTCCTGCTGGGCCCCCTCAGATGTCCATGCCAGTGCACGAGCCACTGTCTCCACAGCAGCTACAGCAGCAGCAGGACATGTATAACAAGAAGATCCCCTCCCTGTTTGAGATCGTCGTGCGGCCCACAGGACAGCTGGCTGAGAAGCTAGGTGTGAGGTGAGTGCTCCAGCCTCGTGAGCCTGAGGTCCCGGCCCCAGCAGGTTCCTGTTTCTCCAGAGGTGTTGGAGTTCCCATCTGGGACCCATGACCATGAGCTCCGAGTCCTTTGCACTTAGAGCTCCCTCCTCCACCTGGGGGTGGGTACTGCCACTATGCCTCAGCAGTAGCTTTCACAGGCACCATTTCCTCCTCTAGGTTCCCTGGACCTGGTGGACCCCCAGGGCCAATGGGTCCTGGGCCAAACATGGGACCCCCAGGGCCAATGGGGGGCCCCATGCACCCCGACATGCATCCAGACATGCACCCAGAAATGCACCCTGATATGCATCCGGACATGCACCCCGATATGCCGATGGGCCCTGGCATGAACCCTGGCCCGCCTGTGGGTCCTGGCGGTCCCCCCATGATGCCATATGGTCCTGGAGACTCCCCACATTCTGGAATGATGCCCCCCATCCCGCCAGCCCAGAACTTCTATGAAAACTTCTACCAGCAGCAGGAGGGCATAGAGATGGAGCCAGGCCTCATCGGGGATGCAGGTGCGCGGGGCATCCTGGGGGCTGGGCTTAGCAGGGTGGAAGGGAGTGAAGGTACAGTTTTTCTTCCTTGCTCAAAGGCTCTTTGGATATGGGACACCAGCTCCTTTTTTGTCCCATTTAATAGCCCAGTGTTTCGTTGATATTAGGCTCATTATTTGTTGAGACCAAAGGAGTTTTGTATTTATTTTCAGTATGGCTTATTTTACCTGTTTCTTTGTGGTGCTGGGGATGAAACACGAGGCCTCACACATTAGGCAAGCACTGTACACTGAGCTACTCCTCGGCCCTTTATTTTATTTTCAGACAGTCTTTTCCAAGTTGCCCATACAGGCCTCAAACTTTGGCGGTCCTCCTGCCTCAGCCTCCTAAGTAACTGGGACTAACAGTCCTGCTTACCATGTCTGGCATTTTATTTGGTTTTTAAGAATTTGTGCAGCATGCTTAGAATCAGGAGCATGACCGAGTCAGAAATAAGTACCTTAACCAAAGACTTCTTTTAAGACAGTTCGGGGGGGGGGCTGGGGATTTAGCTCAGTGGCATAAGCGCCTGCCTTGCAAGCAGGCAGTCATGAGTTCGATCCCAGGTACCGATAAAAAGGAAAAAGACACCCCTCCCCCCAAAAAAAAAAGACAGTTCTGGGCTTGGAGCTCCCGGTGCTGACCTATGAGTGTGCTTGTCCTATCCCTGTGGCATTTCTGTCCTCCCTTTCTGTCTGGGTGGTGGTATCCTGGTGCCATAGTCAGTGAGGGCTGGGGGACGTGCACAGCAGCAGGCGCCATCAGAGTAGAAGAGATTCGCTTGCAGCCCGAAGGGCTTGGGGCACATAGCCAGGTTCAGCCTCACTGTTCTGGTGGAGTGGGGAGGGTGGGAATGGGTAATCATTACTTACCATTGTTAGAAGACACAGAGTAGCATGGTGGAGTGACAGCTGGAGACTTGGGGCCCTGGCAGGACAGTCACAGAGGCCTGCCTTTCTGGGAAGTAAGAGAGGGCAGTTAGGCCTAGAGGTGGCTGCAGGCTCAGCTCCACATTCCGGCAGCAGCTTGTCAGATGGGCCCAGCCTGCGAAGGAAGACTGAGAGGGTCCTGTTGTTGTGAGGAGCACTGGCAGTAGATGAGGGCATTGGGAATCGGGGCACCTGGGCTATTGTAGAGTGTCCCTGACAGGTGAATCCTCAGTAACACCGGCACCGGCCACATTTCCAATCCTCAGTTGTCCAGCAGGGTAGAGGTGACCATGCCACATGTGAGAGGAACATGGCAGGCCTGCAGAGCGGGTGGCTCAGAGCAGCCCTCCAGCTTTGGTCACCTCGAGATTCTGAAGGGTGCTTGAGAGGCATCAGGGAGCCCTGCAGGGTGGAAGTGGGGAAGTAAATAGCCTTGGCTTGTGGCAGTGAGAAGGCAGAGTGGGGGCACTGACAGGCCCGCACCAGTGTGTATAGACGTGTGTGGAAAAAGCTCTGCTGGGAGGCAGACCAAGGTTCAGTCAGCCTTTAATAGTCACCCTAAACCAGAAACGCTTGCGTCGCCTGTAATCCCAGCACTCGGAAGGCAGAGGCAGGAGGGTCACTGTGAGGTTGAGGCCAGCCTGGGCTCTGCAGTGGGTTCAAGGCCTTGTCTCAAAAAGAAAAAGTAACTCTAGTCTCTAGAACAGCAGTGTGGAACATATGGCACACATGCTGTAGCAGCCCATTTGTTGTCATAGGATGCTCCAAGACATTTGCCATGGCTACTGTAGAGTAATTTGCTTTTTTAAGAAATTGAGATCAGTTGCCAGGGATTTAGCTGAACACTATAAGCACCTGCCTGGCAAGTGTGAGGTCATGAATTTGATTCCTGGTACCAAAAAATAAAAATAATAAAATAAAAACTTGAGATCTGCTAGGCATGGTGGCACTCAGCTGTAAACCCAGCACACAGAAGGCTGAGGCCGGAGGATCCCTGTGAGTTGAGGTCGGCCTGGGCTACAGAATGAGCTCAAGACCAGACTGAGCTGCATAGTAAGACTGTTTCACAAACAAACAAACAATAAAATGTGTAAGTCCCTGTCATAAAACCCACAATCTCCATAGTAATGCTGCCATTCACTGTTGCTCATGACTGCTGTGCCATGAAGGAGGAGCCTTGGCTGTTATGTCACCAAGCAAGTGCCCTGCCCCCAGTAGGCGAGGCACAGAGCAGGCTACTGAGCGCGCAGGCACGCTCTTGTTTTTTGCTCCATAGCCTTGTCAATGAAATATTTGTCAGTTTATATTTGTTGGTTTAAGTCCAATTAATCCCTCGGTAACACTGGCCACATTTCCAATCCTCAGTTGTCCAGGCAGGGTAGAGGTGACTATGCCACATGTGAGAAGGACAGCAGTGACCCTGGACACATTCTGTCCACGGTTCGCGTGTGCCTCCTTGCTCAGCAATATGTACATGCTCAGCCCATGTACATGCTCACCTGGTCCCAGAGTGGTACCAGGTGACTGACTCAGCCCTGCAGTCCTACGCTCCTGGGTGAGTGCCGCTGGGAGGAGAGTTCAAGGCCTGCCCATGAGGAGTAGAAGTCACCCCCAGTCTCAGGGTTGCTATGGAGGCTTCATTCTCCTCTCAGAGTTGTTTGTTTGTTTGATTGATTGATTTCGGCAGATAGGGTTGAGTTCACTGTGAGACTCAGTAGTGCTTTTCATGACTTCAACTTGAGAATCATGAAACCAAACTGGTGCTCATTATAGATAGGTTAGGAGCGGGCAGGGAAAGCGAAAGCTTCCCCAAGGCCTGTCAGCTCCTGTCCCTGCAAGGACAGTCTTCTGTCTGTCCTGTCCATCCTCTTGCCCCACCTTGCTTTGCACATGGCCAGCTTCCTCCCATTTCCATTGGTGAGCACTGACTGTCGCTGCGTCCCTCCCCTTGTAGACTGGACTGCCTCATGGCCTGTTGGGTCCTCTGTGGGCACCAGGCATGGGAAGGGGCAGGACAGCTGGACGTCCACACTCGGCACCCTGCAGGCAGCTCCTCCAATGAAGGGCTGGGGATGGAGTTGGTGCCGTAGTGTCCTTCCCGACCCGAACCCTCGGTTCTTCCCTGCCACAGAGGACTACGGGCACTACGAAGAGCTGCCGGGGCAGCCTGGGGAGCCCCTCTTCCCCGAGCACCCTCTGGAGCCAGACAGCTTCTCTGAGGGAGGGCCCCCAGGCCGGCCGAAGCCGGGTACCGGTGTCCCCGACTTCCTGCCCTCAACCCAGAGGGCCCTGTACCTGAGGATCCAGCAGAAGCAGCAGGAGGAGGAGGAGAGAGCGAGGAGGCTGGCTGAGAGCAGCAAGCAGGACCGGGAGAATGAGGAAGGCATGTGTCTCGCAGGGCAGGGCTCGGTGGGGACGCGATCGGGACTCTTGGTGGGTAGGAGCCTACACCAGGGAGGACTGCCATTCAGGGTCATGTGATCAGGCCAGGCTGTTGCTATTACTAGAGACTAGAGGCCGGGCTGCCCTTCAGTGACTCAGGAGAGACTTCATACCACTGAGGAGGGTGGTAGGCTGGCAGGATGGGCTCCCACATCTTGGAAAGGGTACTTGGGGCCTCACTTCTATCCGTGGAGAGTGCCCCATGGGAGCTAAGTGAAAAGATCTAGTCACTGAAGTCTGTGTGGTCACAGGCCAGGTGGGCAGCCTGGTGGCACCCATCTCAGGGGGAAGTATGCAAGTGGCATCTGGGCGCAGAGGGCAGGGTCACGGAGGGCCCTGACAAGTGCATGGGAGCCGGGGGGGGGGGGCAAGTTGGTGGCCCCTCCCAGGTGGCTCAGGTTCCTCAGCCAGGGTCTTGCTTGCACCAGCTCCAGTGGTGGTTCAGCCCTCATCCTTCCTGGGGGCGCTGTAACATTGTAAGGGATCCGAGGATAGTGCCTGACATGACCTCCGAGGCAGCTGACAATCCATTTAAATGGGACAGACCACTTGGGACAGTGCTAGCACAGTGGGAAGTGCCACATATGACAGCCCCAGCCTGCAGGGGCCCTGTGCTGGGCCCAGGGCACAGGGATCTCCTTCCATGTCCCAGGAGACCCCGAGAGGAGACCTTGGTTCTGTGTACTGAGAGCAGAGCAGCCCTTTGTCCTGTGGGCTGCCTAGGGACCCAGAGGGCTGGGGGCAGATGTGACCACTGACCCTCCCCTACTCCTCTGCTCTTGCTCAGGTGATACCGGAAACTGGTACTCAAGTGATGAGGACGAAGGTGGGAGCAGTGTCACCTCCATCCTGAAGACACTGAGGCAGCAGACATCCAGCCGACCCCCTGCGTCAGTTGGGGAGCTAAGCAGCAGTGGACTGGGGGACCCCCGCCTCCAGAAAGTACACACCACTGGAGGCCGACTGGCTGACCCCCGCCTCAGCAGGGACCCCAGACTCTCCCGCCATGCTGAGGCTTCTGGCGGCTCGGGCCCTGGAGACACTGTGCCTTCTGACCCCCGGCTGGCTCGCTCCCTGCCTGCCTCGAAGGTTGAGGGGAGCCTTCATTCCAGTCCCGCTGGCCCCAGCAGCTCCAAGAGCTCTGGGGCTCCCCCTCAGGAGGAGGAGGAAGGCGAGCGGGCCCTGCGGGAGAAGGCTGTGAACATTCCCCTGGACCCCTTGCCCGGGCACCCGCTGCGGGACCCAAGGTCGCAACTGCAGCAGTTCAGTCATATCAAGAAGGACGTGACCCTGAGCAAGCCCAGCTTTGCCCGTACTGTACTGTGGAACCCCGAAGATCTGATCCCTCTGCCCGTCCCCAAGCAGGACATGGTGCCCCCTGTACCTGCTGCCCTGCAGTCCATGCCTGCCTTGGACCCCAGGCTACACCGTACCAACCCCACAGGGCCCCCCGGAGCCCGCCAGCGCCCGGGCACCTCTGCAGACCCCAGCACCTCTGGCTCTAACCTACCCGACTTTGAACTACTCTCTCGCATCCTCAAGACTGTTAACGTTACCGGCCCCTCTGCAGCCCCCAGCCCGAGTGACAAGCCCAGCGACCCCAGGGTGCGGAAGGCCCCTACTGACCCTCGACTGCAGAAACCAGCAGACTCAGTGGGCTCCTCACGTGCCACCAAGCCCAGCCCACCTGAGGAGTCCTCTCCAGCCTCCAGCCCCGGCGGGGGGTCTTCCCCACCAGCCACAGCACCCTACGACCCCAGGGTGCTGGCAGCTGGTGGGCTGGGTCAGGGCAGCGGCAGCGGGCAGAGCAGTGTGCTGAGTGGCATCAGCCTCTATGACCCGAGGACTCCTAATGCGGGTGGCAAAGCCGGGGAGCCTGCTGCTGACACGGGTGCCCAGCCTAAGGGGCCTGAGGGCAACGGCAAGAGCTCGGCCTCCAAGTCCAAGGAGCCCCCTTTTGTCCGCAAGTCCGCATTAGAGCAGCCAGAAGCGGGGAAAGCAGGTGCAGATGGGACTTCTGCCTCAGCCACGGACAGGTACAACAGCTACAACCGGCCCCGGCCCAAGGCCACTGCGGCCTCAACGGCAGCCACAGTCACTGCGCCTGCAGAGGGTGCTGCACCCCAGCCCGGAGTGCACAACCTGCCTGTGCCTGCGCTCTTCGGGACTGCGAAGCCAGTGCCCAAGACAGGCTCAGGAAGCCCATTCGCTGGCAACAGTCCAGCCCGCGAGGGCGAGCAGGACGCAGGGTCCCTGAAAGACGTTTTTAAAGGCTTTGATCCCACCGCCTCCCCCTTCTGCCAGTAGTGTTACCCAGGGCCAGTGCTCCTGCCACCCCACCTCGTCCAGGGTGATATTTAAGGGCAGCAGTCAGAGCTGGGATGGGGGGAGTTGGGGAGGGACTGGGCGTGCTTTCTTTTCTTTTTTCTCCTCTTTCTCCTTGTTTTTTTGTTTTTCCTCAAGTAGTATTCTTTTGAGACATAAACTGTACATAACCATCTTGGGTGGGTTCTGTCCGTGCTGCAGGGCCTCCCCCCAGGACAAAGGGAACTCGCGTGCCTGAGGAGGCACGGAGGGTCAGTCACTCCACTGCGGGCGAGGAGGGACTGAGCCCAAGCTCACGGGGCTGCAAGGAGTCCATGCCCACAGCTTCAGCCTCGGAGAGCAGAAAGGGACTGAGCAGCCAGCTGGGAACCCTCCAGGGGCCTCCTCTGCCCAGCCCGGCCCCCAGTACCTCCCCAGTTCAGACTGCACAGCAGCCTGGGTGCGGTGGTAGCCCTGAAGAGCTGCCTGGCAGCAAGTGTTCTGTCAGTATTACCCGTCCTGCCCCGCATGCCAGGGTCCGCTCTGGCCCCGAAAAGCCACAGCACCCTGTGCGCCTGTACTGCCGGCCTCTGCCCTGGTGACAGCTCAAGGATCCGTGGCCGGCCCACCCACAGGCTCCCGGCGGGAGCCCGGGCAGCCCCAGCACAGTGTTGGCACGCTCTGCTTTCTTTGCTCCTTAAACTGTGGTGTCTAAAAGAGATGAGGCACTGGTGTGCAGGCTTCTTCTCCCAGGCCAGCGGATGCCATGGTTCAGAGTATCATGCACTTCTCGGAAGGGGGATAGGGTAGGAGACTCGAGCTGGAGCAGGCAGAGGGGCCAGGATCCCTGGGGACAGAGAGGACTGAACCGGGACAGAGTAGAGATGTTCAGTGGCCTCTTTCCCCCTAATCCTGCCACCCCGCCTGAGGACTGGCCTTGTCCAGGGGCCCTGTGTCTTCTCACAGTGGGACCTGGCCACCCAGCTGAGGGTCCCCCTCCTGTCCCATGGTAGCAGCCCCATAAGGCTCCTGGGCCACTCCCCCCCCCCCCCCCCGGAGAAGTAATAGCTCACCAGTTTGGGGCCAGGAGCCAGGGTGGGAGTGGCCAGACTGAGTACACGGTGGGGCTGAGGTGGGGTGCTGGCCAGCCTCCGCCTTTTGTGTTGTTTTCCAAAGCAATCATCCGTGAGATTTGTCTTCAGCCACCAGAACCGGCCATGGGCAGGGCCCAGACGAGTGAGGTGAGGAAAGGGCACAGTGTGGCAGTATTTTGGGTTTGGCTTCCCCCCACCTCTGAGAAAGTAAATGCTTTTTTAAAACCGAAATCTGTGGATGAAATAGAAGCCAAAATGCTCCTCGGAACATTCAGCTTCAAACCTCATGGGACTATGAATTCATCCGGAATTCCCTTTTGCCATCAGGCTGAGCTTTTAATGAAAAATTGTTCGCTAACCAGGATTGTAACAAAAGTGTAAATACTATTTCAGAGTTGAAAGTCGATGGTGCAAATATGTATATAATGTACTGTATTTTTACAATGATCGTCGCATGACTACCCCCCCCCCCTTTTGTACTCCATATCTGTCTTCCAGAAACCTCTCCTGCCTTTTCTCCTATGTCTCTTAAACTGATAATTGTATTACTGCCATTAAAGGATGCAGTTATTTTAAGCAGCCTTCGGGTCTCTCCTGCCCCAGGACGGTGGCGCCTCAGTGGCAGGGAGCGGGGGAGGTCACTGCTGCTTTGTTTTTTTCCTTGTCCCATGTGGCTGCGCTTTGCCACGGAGCTACACCTCAGCTGCATCGGGGCTCCCTGGGGAGCTAGAAGGAGAGGACACGTGCAGTGTGGTGGTGGCCCCTTCCAGTGATGGTTTGACTTGGGATATTTTGACCTTATCGTGGGGCAAAGCAATAGGCATGGAGCAGAGACTATGCTTTTAAATTGGAATTTTGAACTAAGATCACCTTTTCCCAGACTGGTGACATGCAGTCTGATTATTCTTGGGGTGCTGAGAAGGGGAAGTGAGGTGCAGCTCTCACTCTACACACAGGGTGCATGGCCAGGCATCGTGATGCTGCCTGTAGACCCCGTACTTGGGAGGCTGACCAAGAGGATAGCCACGAATTCAAGTACAATCTGAGCTACATAAACCCCCGCCTCAACAAAATGAAACAAAAAACACACAAGGTGCTGAACACTTTGTTACAAAACAGGTTTTAGCGAGGCCAGTGACACACAGCTGTAATCAGCACTTGGGAGGCTGAGGCTCCTGCCTCCTGAGGATCACTGCCAGTCCAAGGCCAGCCTTGGCAACATAGTGAGTTCAAGGCTAGTCTGAACTATGTAGGAAGATCTTGTCTCAAAAAAAAAGCTTTGAATGGAGATCAGTCTAAAAGCACCGAGTTTGGTCACAGCACTGCAAATAAGCAGGCCTGTTGCTGGGTGGTGGTGCAGTAGTTAAGCATTCTGAGCACCTTTAATCCTCCACCTCCGGGAGATGGGGGATTTAGCTCAGCGATGCAGCACCAGCCTGGATAGCACAAGGTCCTGAGTTCAATTCTGTGTCCCCCTCCAAAACTGTTCCCACAAAGCCTGATTTAGATGCCAGTCTCATCCAAACACCTCACAGAGCTATCTAGAATGATTGGCCAGATACCTGGCGCATTTGACACAGTGAAATTAACACAAAGCTAGCCATCAAAGACCACCACTGAGGCAATGAGCCCCTTATTATTCACTACCTGATTACAGTTGCCCACACCCATTAATGAGCTGGAGAGGTACCCGGGAGCCAGCATTAAAGTGGGTTCCCTCCCAGTGAACCCTCAGAGGGCAAGTCCGTGGCACCCCAGCACTTTGCTTCACCCCCACCTTGGTCCTGAAGCTTCCCAAAGCAGGACAAGATTTAGCATGGGGGCTACACAGTTTAAGACCCACAGGCATTTACCCTTGGGCAGGCGGACATTCTTGTCACCTGTGCAGAACCCAAGGCAGACAGAGGAGAATTTGTCTGTCTTAGGAGGTGGAGGTGAGGTCACAGAGACAGTTTAATGGTGCACTTGTATAACCCTGGCACTCTGGGAGGCTGACAGGAGGAATGCAATTTGAAGTCCAGGCTGGACAGCTTAGTGTCTCAGGGAGACCCTACCTCAAAGTAAAAAATGTTGGGGGTGTAACTCAGTGTGAAGGCCCCCAATTCAATCCCAAGTACTGCCAAAAAAATAAAAGGCGTAACTCAGTGGTGGAATGACTGCAGAGATTTCCAGCCATGTGGTGCTCCTTACGATAGCCACTGTCACCAGATACCATTGACTGGGTGGTTTCCACTAGCACGGAATGGGCACACTTTAGTCCACAGCACCCACACAGCCCTGTGCCACCATGACCCTGATCACCCAATGAAACGCAAAAGCTTTACACATTCTTTTCAAATTTTTCTGACAATTACTGTTTTAAGCTATGTGAGGACTTCATCAGTTTACCATTCCCTGCTCCCAGCCCTTTAGCTTTTTTTTTTTTTTGCCTTTGAGGAAAGATCTCACTAAGTGGTTAAATTGCCCAGGCTGGTTGGGATTGTCCTGTCTCAGCCTCCCAGAGTGCTGGGATTGTGGGCCTGTACCACCATGCCCGGCTTTTAACTGATTGTGCAACATTAAATAATGTGATGCCTTGTCCCCTGCCCAGACCACTGGACTGTTCCGCCACAGTGCAAGTGTCATGTCCTTGCTGTCCCACACAGTTGTCACAGCCCCACGTGGCTACCAAGTACTGAACTGTGGCAGGTACGACACAGGTGTTGACTTTATCTTTAATGATGTTTAAACAGCCAGGTGGGCCTGTGGCTGAGTACCACAGCAAACCTCAGCTGTGGCCCTTTATCTCTGGCGACTGCTCCCCTCTGCAGACCTCCCACTGCTGGCTCAGTGCTTGTCAGTGCTGCTCTAACCAATGACCACAAATTTAGGGGCTTGAAACAGTGCGTAGGTAAGGATGCCTTTTATTTTATTTTTTGCAACTGGGCATGGCGGCATGGCCCTCTAATACCAGCATTCTGGGAAGCTGAGGCAGGAAGATCACAAATTCAAGCCTTGCCTGAGCAATTTAGCCACTTCATAAGTCTGGCTCCAAGTAAAAGAGAGAGAAGGCTGAGAATGCAGTACAAAGGCCCTGGGTTCAGTCTCCAGTATCAGGAAGGATGGAGTAGTTTGGGGGATAGACTTGGTTTTTTGTTTTGTTTTGTTTTGGTGGTACTGGTCTTTTTTTTTTTTTTTTAAACAGCGCCTCACTAAGTCACTACATTGCCCAAGCTGAGCTCAAACTTGTAATCTTCTTGCTTCAGCTTCCTAGAGTGTGAGACTACAGGTACACACTACCTCGCCCAGCCAGACAGCATCAGAATTACTGAGAGACAGTGGCCTCCCTCCCAGCCACTGTCCAAATAAACAAGGGTGCTTCTGACGCTCTATCCAAGCTGAAGTAGGATGACTGTGCCCCTCTAGCCCTTGAAGAAGAGACTGTAACGGCAGGAAGTTGTGTGTGGCACAATTCTGTTTTGCCGGTCTGTGGGAAATCCACATTTAACAGGGAACCAGATAGCAACTCAGCTGGGGCCAGCTGAGTAAATCTGGAACTCCCTTCCCCTGTCCACCTCTAGGGCCTTTCCTCTGAGCTACATCCCCAGCCTTTTATGTTTGTATTTCAACATGAGATCTCTTTAAGTCTTTAAATTTTGACTTTACATCTATAATTCTCCTGGCTCACCCTCCTGCCCAGGTGCTAGGATTACAGGTGGGTGTCACCATGACAGCCTCTGCATAGAATATCTAACTTTTACTGAACCATGATGCAAGTGTCCCCCATTTCACAGATACGCAAATTGAGGCACAGCATAACCTATTTAGATTAATAGCTGCTCAGTGACAAAGTAAAGCTTCAAACAGAGACTGGCTCCAGACTCTTCTTTCTAGGATATAGAATCTCCTGGGCCAGTGGTGGTCAGTGGTCAGGTGAGTCCAGAGTGGCCCTTCTTTTCCTATTCACTCAGTCAACACCTGATCAGGGAAACAAATCACTCTCAGTACTATGTGGACCAGCAGGAATGCAGGGAATTGAACCCAAAGGACTGAGAGGTTCGGAGGGGTTAAAAGACAGATGATAAGCAGGTACAAGAAGCTGCCGCCACCTGCTGGGCCAAGGGGCCCAGAGGAAAACATGAAATGTGGTTTGCAGACTTACAGCTTCAACCACGGAGCAGGTCCAGGAGGACCACTGACACGAACCTGAGTGACAGAGGACTTCTCAGCTGTGTCCAGGTCACCGTGCTCCATGGGAGCTCTGGAGACCCTCCAGGGCCTTGGACCTTCACCCTTGTAAAGCACACAACCCGCATCCTGCACAGCCCTTGGAGTTTCAGCCCAGTGTAGAGGAGAGTCCCTGATGATGAGGACATGGTGCAGCTTTGAGGGGCAGAGAAAGGTGATGGAGACGACGACCCCATCCCAGTAATCCCCGCGTAACCCCGTGTACCATGGGAGTGGGAGGCAGAGGACCTGCAGCCTTTCCAGGAAGATGCCCCTTCCTCAGCCCTTTCTTTCCCTCACAGGTCTCTTCACTCAGCCTTCAACCTGCAACTGCTCCTTTATCTCCCAGGCACGCCGTTGTCTTCCCAAAAGCCATGTTAGGACAAATAGCTAATGGCCCAAATGCTCAGATCCCATGGGTCCTGTTTTGTGAGAGGAAATGCAGTGGTCCCCTGTGATCCTCCGTTTTGTTGACCACTGTTTGTTGCCTGCTATCAACCAAAATACTAAATGGAAAATTCCAGAAATAGTTCCTAAATTGTAATGGCACATTGTACAACGGCACCTGGTCCTGATGAAATCTCATGGTGTGCTGGTTCTGTCCCACCAAGCACAAGAATTCATCCACCTGTGCAACGTGTCCACACCATATATGCTACCTGCCTGCCTGTTCCCAGCACGCTCCAGAGCCATCTCCACCGGCACTGTTGTATCTAATGTTTGGCACTTGAGCTCCCCAGTTTTGGAAATGAACTGGGAGTTTTGGGACATATCCCCCAGTGACACGGGGGGACTACTGTATCCCTTGAACTAAATATGTCATTTTGATGATTATGATAATCAGTTACACCGTCATTGTGCTATAATTGACATCTATAGGTAAATCGAAATGCCTCTGTCAAATTCCAAGATGAGACTATCCCTTAGCTCTGTGTACTCCTCTATGCAAAATGGAAAAGTAAAGGGCCAACAAGGGTGTGTGCACCTATAATCCCAACACTTTGGGAAGCTGAGGCAGGAGGATTGCAAATTTCAGTCCAGGTTTGACAACTTAGGGAGAACCTGTTTCAAAATTAGAAATAAAAAATGGGCTGGGGTCCTAGACAGAATCCATGAATCCACTGAAAATATGTATAAAAAATTTGTACTATACAATAAATTCTACTGGGTGCCTGGGGCATAGCCTTGGGTTCAATCCCCAGTAATACATGTAGAAGTAAAGGGCAAAGACTCAACTGGAGTCAGTTGGTTTTTTTTTAAATATGTGTTCATCTACTTTATTGACTGGTTAACCTTTTTCTTGTATTTTACGTATTTGTTTGCTTATTTATTTTGGTGTTTTGAGACAGTGTCTCAGTATGTAGTGCAGGCTGGCCTTGAACTCACAGCAATCTTCCTGCCTCAGCCTCCCAATGGCTGGGATTACAGTCATGCACCACCACTCACCTGGGAGAAGATGGGGTTTTTTTGTGTTTTGGGGTCTTTCTTTGGTACCAGGGATCGAACTCACAACCTTGAGCGTGCCAGGCAGGTGTTTATGCCGCTAAACTAAATCCCTTGCCCCAGAGAAGTTTTTTTTAAAGGATCTTATTTCCATGCTATGACGCGGGATCTCACATAAACTACCATGAGCCTGAGCACTGTAGCCCAGCAAGATTCCCCACATTATGGGTCCAGTTACACACAGAGTCCTGGTACTGGTGCCCATTTAGGCCATGGTGGATCAGGGCTCATCAGCGATCTGCTTACTCACACCCAGAGCAGTGCAGGTGCCTGGCTTTCTGGGGAGAAGTCTCGGGGCCCCCAGAGGCTCACAGGGAGAGCTTTCTTCTTTGTGGGGGTCATCAGTCATCACCCTCAGACAGTTCGGGTGGTGTTGGATTGATTTTAACTGATCCAGCTCTGTCTCTACCGACTTACTGCAGGGGGTGCAGGGGTCCCCAAAAAGGAGCTCTTTCACTTTGCCCTTGACTGGGCTGCAGGAGCCCCTTCTCACCAAAATTTAATGGGCACATGGTCTCCATAGCAGACACTGGGAGTCCCCCAGGCCAGGAGCTGGCAGGACTTTGTTCCTAGCTTATTGTTCATGGCCCAGATTTATGAGATACCATAAGAGTCCTATGGCTCAGATCTACTACTACGCCAGAAGGTGGGGAAGACCGCTGCATGCCTCTCAAAGGGACTCAAATGGTTTGGGGTGTTTTGAACCCTCCTGAGGGCTGTTGGCAAGAAACAAAGGCAAAACTTGGGAAGTCTGTTGACAAGGTGGGTTTTTAAAATTTTTTTATGTTTATTTTTTTTCACCTGAATAATATGGTTTAAGGGTGGGTTTTTTTTTTTAATGGATGTTGTTTGTTTTTCTTTTTGAGACAGGGTCTCACTATGTAGTTCAGGCTGGCCTTAAACTCACTGTATAGCCTAGGCTGGCCTCAAACTCATGGTGATCCTCCTGTTTCAGCCTCCCATGTGCTAGGATCACAGATGTGCACCACAATGCCCAGCTCTAGGCAAAATTTTGCCTAAGCTCCTATAGGGTCTGGTTGGCACTCTCAACCTTTCCAGAGGGCCCAGGTCTCAGGTGCAGAATGGAGATGGAATTTTATTCCTAACGCCTTTGCCACCCACTGAGTTGAGAAGTAAAAGAAGGCCCCCTGCTACTGGGAAGGGACTGGAGCAGCTCACACTGAGGGATGATTTCCACTGGAGAACCTAATTGTCCTTTTCGTCTTGTACTGGGGATTGAACTCATGACCTTGTGCTTGCCAGGCAGGTGGTTGTGCCACTGAGCTAAATCCCCAGCTTTAGCTTTTTTTGGTACTGGGGATCAAACCTAAGACTTCATGCTTGCCAGGCAGGCATTTACACTCCTCAGCTAAATTCCCAGCCCCGAGCTTTAGCTTCTTAAATGCTAAAAGTCTGAGATTTTTGATATGCTTAATATTTTGAGTTGATCATTACACTGTGCATGAATACAAGACAACTCTGTATCTCCTTGAGATATACATTATTATCTATCCATTAAATAATAAAGAAAAGCCAGGCATGGTGGTGCACTTCTGCAGTCCCCGCACTTGGGAGGCTGAGGCAGGAGGATTGTTGCAAATTCAAGACCAGCCTAGGCTTCAAAGTGAGCTCACGTCTAGCCTGAGCTGCACAGAGAGACCCTATCTCCAAAAGACAAACTAATAATAATGATAATGAAAAATTGAAAAGATAAGAAAATATTTACCTTCTTGCCTTTTCCTAATATCAATGCCTGAGTAAGAGCTATGAGCTCTACTTTTTGAGCAGAGGTTCCTGGAGGGAGGGTTCAGCCTCAGTGACCTGTAGTAGACTGACAACTGCATAATTGCCTTTCTTTTCTTTTCTTTTCTTTTTTTTTTTTTTGCATAATTGCCTTTCCATGTCCTTGGACAAAGCTGTTTCCATCAGTGAAGTAGCGCTCTTCCTCAGGGTTTTGGGGAAACAGGTCACCAATGTCCTACCTGCTTGCAGAGGTCTGGGAAATCACCTGTTGATATGAGTGGCTAATTTCTGAGCCTGTGGGCATCAGAGAGGGAGGATTAAGAGTAGTACAAATTAGGGGCTGGGGATTTATTTTTTTCTTTTCTTTTTTTTTTTTTGTCTTTTTCCTTTTTATCGGTACCGGGGATGGAACTCACGACTGCCTGCTTGCAAGGCAGGTGCTTATGCCACTGAGCTAAATCCCCAGCCCCTGGATGGAAACTCTTAATTGTCCCCTCCCATTTGCTGGAGACTCTCATCAAGGCTCCGCCGGACCGATGGCTGCCCAACTCCCGAGTCATGCATTATCAGGCATTACTTTTGGATCTGGCTACCATCAGTTTCAAGGGGATAGCGGCTTTAAACCCTGCTAGTCTGCTGCCTGATGATGATCCCTCCTTGCTCCTCCACGACTGTATTGGGGACCAGATTTGACAGATGAGCCACTATCCAGAGTTCCTTTGTATTTCTCTGAATGAAGCAGTTACAACTATCAAGGTAAGCAGGTCACGGGAGCTGTCATCACTATGGACTCTCAGATTCTATGGGAACAAACCTTGGTGCCAGGGACATCGGCCCAGCGAGCTAAACTCATTGCCCTCATTGAGGCCCTCAAGCTGTCAGAAGGTAAAGATATAAATATCTATACTGATAGCAGATATGCATTTGCTACTGCCCAGGTTCATGGGGCTATTTACCAGGAATGGGGATTATTGACTTCTGGGGGCCAAAAGATCAAAAATGCTCCCCAAATTTTAGATTTGTTGGATGCCATTTGGATGCCGAGGAAAATGGCTTTCATCCACTGTAAAGCCCATCAGGTGGGAGACGATCCTGTTATATGAGGAAATAATCTGGCAGTTGCCAGTGCCCAAAAAATGGCCACAAAATCAGTGGGGAGTGAGATAGCCCCGACATTACTGCTGATCCCACCTACTCTGTCAGAGCCCATTTGCCCTTGAAAAGACTTGCATCTGGCAGATCAACTTTGAGCAAAGCCTAGTATGCACGGGGGCTAATATCAAGGCTTGCCCAATCAGTGAGTCTCAGATGCCCTCAATGTCAGTTAGTGAACCCAAAGTGATTGCAACAAGTAGAAACTACTCACTACTGTGGGACCATGCCTGGAGAACATTGGGAAGTAGATTTCACAGAAATGGAAAAGCCTGGACTTGTAGGGAGTAAGTACTTATTACTAATGATAGATATGTTTCACTATATGGGTCGAAGCTTTGCCTACTAAGTCTGAGTCAGCCCTGATAGCAGTTTCCCTGATTTGGCCTCCCCTTATCCATGGGGTCCAACAATGGCCCAACTTTTTTTTTTCTTTTTCGTTTTTATTGGTACCAGGGATCGAACTCATGACCACACACTTGCAAGGTAGGCACTTATGCTGCTGAGCTAAATCCCCAGCCCCTTAAGGCCCAGCTTTTATAGTCCAGATAACTCAAAAACTAACCCAAGCTTTGCAGATCAATTGGAAACTCCATTGTGCTTACCAGCCTCAAAGTTCAGGACAAATAGAAAGGATGAACCAGACCTTAAAAACAGTAATAACTAAGATGGCCTTGGAACTGGGTGAGTCTCTTTCCTTTTGCCCTCTTGCGTGCGTGATGTACCCCCTATGTTGCAGGTGTTTCCCCTTTTGAGGCTTTATATGGGAGGCTTCCTTCTCTTATCCCTAAGATTTCTGAGGAAAAATTAGGTGACTTAGCTAATCAAGATCTCATTAAGTCCCTCCAGGCCCTTCTGCCAGTTCTAACTTCCATCCACCAGTTATTCCCACAACAACATCCTCTGCCTGCAACCTACTGTGAGGACGAACGCCCTGCAGTAGAGCCTGAGACACTAGTCCTCATCAAGAGGCATCACTATGAACCTCTTGAGCCATGATGGGAAGGTCCCTACACTGTTGTCCTCAGCACTCCAATTGCTGTCAAAGTCTCTGGAAAAGCCTGCCTGGATTCATCATTCCCACTTCAAGCTGGTCCCAGCCTCTGACAGCGATCAACTTACAGATAAGTGGACTGTCATTCCTTCCAAGGACTCTTTAAAGCTTAAGATTGCCAAATATATCTGACAATCTTATTCTTATGTGTTCTCCCTTATGGAGACCCCAAGGAGATCATTACCTTTTCCTTACATGGGAGACCTCATCTTCCTTTGCTCTCAACCAATATAATCTTATGACTTTCAGATTCTTTAAGTTCACTGGCTGAGATGGTTTTACACAATGGTTGGAGTCTAGATCTCCTGTTCCTAAAGGAAGGAGGCCTCTGTCTGGCTTTAAGAGAAAATTGTTGCTTATATGCCAATCATTCTGGAGTCATCAGGCAGAGCATGGCTAACCTCAAAAAGTGATTGCAAGAACAAGCCAGGCAGGCAGAAAAGAGCTAGTTTAAATGCTGGTTTTCTTTCTCCCTTTGGTTAACAGCTTTAATAACAGCAGCTGCAGGACCTTTGTTAATCTCCTACTGGGCCTTGTATTATAAACAAATTGGTAAACTATGTCAAAAATCAGGTTCAAACTATAAAGTTCATGATTTTAAAGACACAAGGTTATAAACAGATACCTATGTCTAAAAACCCCATGAGTCAATGATTTGGATCATTGACAAAAATCAGTGGGGAATGTTGTACACTAACAAAAAGAGCTTCATTATCCTGTACTGTTTGCCAATGTCCAAGTTATATGACCAAATTACTTGTTAATTCCCTTTGCAAACAACTATTTTCTACAACTGGACACCCTAGGGTACCGACCACATTGTTATAAAATAGCTGTAGCGCTGTCAAACTGTTCTGTATGTGCCAGCTTTCTGGGTGGCCTGATTGATATGTTAACCATTGTTCCCCTCTGCAAAGGACTGTAAATTCCTGCAAAACTTCTCTGTCCTCAAGCAAAGGGAAACAAAGGTCTCCTTAATTGTACTTTCTATAAAAGTCTATCAAAATTTTAAGCGAGACACATAGCTTGGCAAACTCCAACTGCACTGTGTCACCGGTGCCAGGATAAATAAACAGCACTCCTTTTTCTTTAAAAGACATGTCTTGCCCCATTTTTTGGACACCATTTTGGGGGCTCATTTTTGGGGTACAACAAATGACACCTGCCTGGTAAACTGTACTAGTATTGCTGGCTCCTAATTTTGTTGTATTCTGTGCCCACCTCAGGATTTTGCCCTATAAAACTTACTCTGTAAAAAGCACTCCATGACAACCCAGTTTTTCAGGTTCCCTCTCTCAGGAACTTATGGTTTTGTTTTGTTTTGTTTTGTTTTTGTAACTGAAATCAAACTCACAACTTTGTGCTTGCTGGGCAGCCACTGAGCTGCAGGCCCAGGAGCTATCTCTCAATAAATATTCTCTCTCAGTAAGTATTTCCTACTCTTAACCTCCATAGTTCCTTACCGTTCATCCCTTGATTTTAAGGAGCACAAACTCAGCGTATCTAACAGGTGAGGAGTGTTACATGTATTTCCCCTATACCAGCAGGACACCATGGGACAGTGAAAAACCCATGGCTGAACACTGACCTGTGAATACAGGTCAGAGCAGGAGTAAAGCAGCTGTGTAACTGGGAGTCCTGGGCCTCAGGGGTGGCTCAGTGGTGGAGCTGTTGCCTTGCACACACTAGGCCCTGGGTTCGATCCCCACGGACCACACATACACAGAAAATAGTAACTGGGATCCCCCTCAACTCCGTTTATAGAGGAGGATCTTCTCAAGTTGGAAGTTAAAACAGAGTAAGCTGTACCTGAGTCCAAAAGGCTCCTCAGAGGACAGGGAGATGTCTGTGGACAGGGATATTGCGAGTGGTCCTGGGCCCCTTTAGCCCTCTTCAGTTGGGGACCATCAAACCTCCAGTGCCACGGATCAGGCACATCAGCCACCTGACAGGTGGAGCAGGGCCAGGGTGGTCACCTAGTCTCAAGCCTAGGTCCCAGTTTCTTGGCATGAAACTCTTTTCTTGATTGACCCTAAGTTTTCCCCTGGATACCATGTGTGTGCTTAAAGCATTGCTGTTGTACTCTAAGAAAATAGCTTCGTTATATATGTATTATAGCAAACCTGCAACGTGGCTTACTAAATGTGTTTTTTATCCTTTTTCCCTAACTGATATGTTAAGTGACCTAATTGATATGTTGAGCAATACTCTCCTCTGTAAAGAATTGCAAGAATCTCACCTAATTGATATGTTAACCATTGTTGCCCTCTACAAACTACAGAAGTTGTGCTAAAGCTAATAAGGGTTGTTAATCACTGTTAGGCGCCTCTATGCTCTGCTAAAGAGCTAAAGAAAACTAGGATGGCTCACTAATTTACACTTGTTTGAAGTAACTTGCTTGTGTGCAGAGAGATTTGTGTATGAGTTTAACCCTTTACCTGACCTTGACACATAACCACCGTTTTCTGTTCTGTATGGCGCCTTATTGCCTCCCTCTCCCCTCACCTATCTATCTAGGCCATAAAGAATTTGGGTTTCTGGTGACCTCTTCCCGACCCGGTGATGATCTGTCATAAAATGAGCCTGCCCCAATTTTAAGAACTGTTTAGCTTCTTTTTTTTTTTTTTTTTTTTTTTTTTTGTGGTCTTTTCCCTTTTTTATCGGTACCGGGGATCAAACTCACAACTGCCTGCTTGCAAGGCAGGCGCTTATGCCGCTGAGCTAAATCCCCAGCCCTGAGAACTGTTTAGCTTCAAAGAAATTACCGGGAAATACTATGGCCCAAACCCCAATCAGTACTTTTTTTTTGTTCTGTATGCATCAAATGAGTTAGATATCAGATCTTTGTAAAACTTAAGTTTCAGCTTCTTGTAACTCTTGACCCCTTCACACCCACTAGCAAAAATGAGCTGTCCTGGGATAATTAACTCTCCACTTTCTTCTCCAAATATTGCTGTAGATGTGCCACTCCGAGATAATGTCAGTCTGTAGGATGGGAGTAATTTGAGAAACACCAGGAACTCCCGAGATTGTCAGAGCTAAGTGGACAGCAATACAGTTTCCAGACTCGGGTCAACAAGTTTGATGGCTCTGCAAGTTTCTTTGTCCCCCCCCCTTTCCTTTTTCCTCCAGCCTCTTTTTAAAGTCCTCCCTTCAGTCTCGGGGACACAGTCTCCAAATTGGCTCCCGGAGACTCGTCGCCAGGCCTGGAAATAAAGCCTTTGCTACCTAAATTTTCAGTCTCTTGCTTCCTTGAATTTTATACCGGGGCCTGAGTTATAACAATTGCCAATTGCCACAGCCATAATTTTTGCTTTTTTCTTTCTTTCTTTCCTTCTTTCTTTTTTCTTTCCTAAGATAAGGTCTCATTCTGAAGTTCAGGCTGGTTTTGCCATACTGCAACTATAAAGTGCCACCATACTGTTCTGTATGCACCATCACCCTGGTAACCTGTTTGCAGTGTTAATCTTTGTTCCCTTTGCGAAAGACAATTGTCAGTTGAAAGTTACCTATATTCCTCTTCAACTTTGTACCCCTTTTGTGAAAGATAGTTGATCCTGGGGCTGGGGGTTTAGCTCAGTGGCATAAGCGCCTGCCTTGCAAGCAGGCAGTCGTGAGTTCAATCCCCGGTACCGATAAAAAGAAAAAAAGACAAAAAAAGAAAGAAAGAAAGATAGTTAATTCTGAAATTAGTAGACAGAGGGCTGTAAATTCTTGTAAATAAGGAAATGGCTGACCACCAACTGTGAAACTTCTCTGCCCTAAAGCAAAGGGAAACAAAGGTCTTTTAAATTTTTCTTTCTATAAAAGTCTGTCAAAATTTTAAACCAGTTACACAGCTCTGCACTCCAACTGCACTGTGTCACTGGTGCCAGGATAAATAAAAGCACTCCTTTTTCTTTAAAAAGATGTCTTGTGGGGCTGGGGATTTAGCTCAGTGGCATAAGCACCTGCCTTGCACGCAGGCAGTCGTGAGTTTGATCCCTGGTACTGATAAAAACGAAAAAGACCAAAAAAAAAGTCTTGCCCCATTTTTTGGACATTTTGGGGCCTTGTTTTTGGGGTACATAAGTCTTGAACTCTGTAGCCAGGCAGGGCCTCAAACTCATGGCAATTCTCCTGCCTCAGCCTCCCAAGTGCTGGGATTACAGATGTGCACCACTAGGCTGGCCAACCATCAATGTTAATGGTCTCAATTTACAAATCAAAAGAAACAGACTGGCAGAATGGGTCAAGAAGCAAGATCCAATAATATACTGCAAACAAGAAACACATTTAATTAAAAAAGAAATTCATAGAGGAAAGTCAAAAGATGGAAAACAGTACTCCATGGAACAGTAACTCAGGAAAAGAGCAGGGGTAGCTATTCTATTTGCAAAGTGGGACTTCAAGCCAAGTCTGACTAAGAGAAACAAATAAGATCACTATATCCTTGTAAAGGGAATGCAAGAGGACACAATTACAATCACAAATAAATATGCACCAAATACCAGTGCAGCCAACTATATAAAACAAAAACCAATAGACATGAAAAATCAAACAAGCATAATACAAGTATAATGGGGGACCTCAATACTATGTGTCACAAATAGATCAACTAGACCAAAGATTAACAATGAAATATAAGAACCAAATCTAATCATACTTTAGAAAATAAAGACTTAGTAGATGTCTATAGAGAGATGTTCCACCCCACAACATCAGAATACACATTCTTCTCAGTGTACACGGGGTGTCCTCTAAAATAGACCACAAACTAGCTCATAGAACATGCTTAAGTCAAGGGCTGGGGGTTTAGCTCAGCAGCATAACTAAGTGCCTGCTTGGCAAACACCAAGTTGTGAGTTTGATCCCCAGTACCAAAAAAAAAAAAAAAAAAAAAAAAAAAAAGAACATGCTTAAGTAAATGCAAAGGAATTGAAAGTATCCCATGCATACTATCAGATCACAATGCAATGAAGTTGCAAATCAGTGGTAAAAGAAACCATCAGAACTTCATAAACATAGAAATTAAATAATATCCTCCCAAGTAACCAATGGGTCGCAGACGAAATTGTTATAACTCAATAACGAGGCATCATCCAAAAAGAAAAAGAAGTACTTTATTTAAGCTGGTACCCAGGGGCACAGGCATGGTGAGGTGCAAGGCTGCAATGTGGGCAGGGTTTTGGAGAGTTTATAAAGGGAAAAACCAGAAGGGGGTGGGCTTGTGCAAACAGGTAGTTAACTGTTGGCAATGTTTTACAATCAGTGATCAGCTGATTTTGGGAACATGTGTTTTACAATCAGTGGTCAGCCAATTCCAGGAACATGTATCTTTCTCGGAAAAAGGGAATTTTACAGGAAACAGAGGTCTAAACAAAGGTCAGGGTAACAAGGCATAAAGAACAGGATGGCAGTGCTTTGGTTAGGTTATAACATTCCCCACTGATTTTAGTCAGTGAGTCAAATCATTGGCTCATGGGAGGGAACTTCAGACAAGGGTATTTGTTCACATCTTTGTGTTCTTAGGATCAGCAGTTTAACAGTTTGCACTTGCTCCCAAACATAATGCATCAGTCTGTTTATAATACATGGCTCAATTGTAACACAGGTGAGGAGTATCATTATGGGTCCTGCAGCTGCTGTTATTAAAGTAGTCAACCAAGGAGAAAAAGAGAATCATCATTCAAACCAATTTTGTTCTGCTTGTCTAGCTTTTTCTAATATTCTGTTCTTTAGGTCTGCCATGCTCTGTCTGATAACACCAGAGTGATTGGCATAAAGGCAACAGTTTTCCCCTAGGGCTAGGCATAGGCTCCTTCTTTTAGGAAGAGGAGGTCAAGGCCTCGCTGGTTCTGCAGGACCATCTCTGACAGTGAATTTAGGGAGTCCTCTAGTTTTGAGACCAAGTCACTGAGGGTGTCTAGATCCTGGTCAATTAGTGCACTGAAACATTTGTAATTTGCATCTCCAACGACTAGACTAGATACGCCTGTCCCCGTGGAACCTGCCATACTAATTCCCAATAAGACAGGGATTAGTACAGGGTTGCCCCTCTTGCTTTGAGGGTAGTCTTCAAGGTCTAAGTGGGGGAAGATATGGCTTCTTCCATTGTCTCCAGAATACCAATATACTTGGGGAAGGCTATGCACCTGAGCTCTGGTTGCATCATAAATATGTGATGCATAGCACAAGGGGTTACGCCCGAAGTAGATGCAAACCAGGCACCATTAGGGGCAACAAGGTGCTGTTTTGCAGGATAGGAGAAGTCAGAGAGTTTAAGTGTGGAGGTGGTGTTTGTTGCCAAAACCTCCCCAGTATTACAGTCAGTTATTTTCCCATGGGAATGGGTGCGTGAATGACCCCTTGGGTTTCCTAAAGGGAGGAGGCATAGGAGCAGGAGAATCAAGTACATTTAGTCAATTTAAGCTTTAAAGGGTCTTTGAGGGTATAATAATCCACTTATCTGTAGGCTCGTCACCTTCAGAGGGTGAGATCCACTTGAAGTGGAAATGATGGATCCCGGCAGGTTTCCCAGCAACCTTGACAGCATTGGGGTGCTGAGGACCTGGTGTAGGGGCCCTCCCAACATGGTTCGAGAGACTCCAGGTGATGTGTCCTGATGAGGACCAACATTCCAGGTTCTGCTGCAGGGCTTTCATCCTTGGAAAGGGGTGCAGGTGGAGGATGTTGGCAAAACAGTTGATGGACAGAGGTCAGAACTGGCTGAAGAGCCTGGAGGGACTTAGTAAGATCTTGGTTAGCTAGATCAGCCAGTTTTTCTTCAGAAATCTTAGGGATGGGGGGGGTCTCCCATATAGAGCCTCAAAAGGGGAAATACCAGCAACATAGTGGGTACATTGCACATGCAAGAGGGCAAAAGGAAGGAGACTCACCCAGTTTCCAAAACCATCTTAGTTATTACTGGTTTTTTTTAATTTTTTTTTGTCTTTTTCCTTTTTATCGGTACCGGGGATCGAACTCACGACTACCTGCTTGCGAGGCAGGTGCTTATGCCACTGAGCTAAACCTCCAGCCCCTGTTATTACTGTTTTTAAAGTCTGGTTCATTTTTTTCTACTTGTCCTAAACTTTGAGGCTGGTAAGCACAATGGAATTTCCAATCAATCTGCAAGGCTTGGGTCAGTTTTTGAGTTATCTGGGCTATGAAAACTGGGCCATTGTCAGACCCCATGGAGAAAGGGAGACCAAACTGGCGGATGATTTTATATAAGAGCTTTTTAACTACTATTAAGGCTAATTCAGACTTAGTAGGAAAAGCTTTGACCCATTCAGTGAAAGTATCTATCATTACTAGTAACTACTTGTACCCTGGAAGTCCATGTTTTCCCATTTCTGTGAAGTCCATTTCCCAATGTTCCCCAGGCATGGTTCCACAGGTAATGAGCGGTTTCTATTGGTTGCTATCATTTTGGGTTCACTAGTTGACACTGGGGGCATCTGAGGCTCACAGACTGGGTAAGCTTTGATAATTGGGGAATAAAGAAATGGTCTTGAAAGAGGGCAGCGAGCTCTGATCCTCCCAGATGAGTGGACTGATGAGCTTGTTGGATGAGTTCACATCCTAATGCCTTAGGGAGGAGGACTCGCTTGTCAGAGGTTGGTACCAGCCCCCAGGCATACTAGGTTTAGCTTGGAGTTCAGCTGCCAGATGCAAATCCTTCTGAGTGTAAATGGGCTCTGACAAAGTTGGTGGGATCAGCAGCAATGTCGGGCTGTCTCTATCCCCACTGATGTTAAGGCCACCTTTCGGGCGGTGGCGTCTGCCAGATTGTTTCCTATTATAACAGGATCATCTCCCACTTGATGGGCTTTGCTGTGGATGATAGTCACTCTCCTTGGCATCCAAATGGCGGCCAACAAATCTAAAATTTGGGGGGCATTTCTGATCTTTTGACTCTCAGAAGTCAGAAGGCCCCGCTCTTGATAGATAGCCCCGTGAATGTGGGCTGTGGCAAATGCATACCTGCTGTCAGTATAAATGTTTATGTCTTTACCTTCAGACAACTTTAGGACCTCAGTGAAGGCAATGAGTTCAACTTGTTGGGCAGATATCCCTGGCTCTAAATCTTGTTCCCAGAGAACCTGAGATTCTGTGGTAACAGCTGCTCCCACAATTCGCTTACTTTGGTGGATGAAACTGCTTCCATCAGAGAAATAAGATGAGGCTCCAGGTAATAGCTCATCCATCAGGTCTGGTGGAAGCCCCATGAGGTGGTCTATGACCTCAATGCAGTTATGGACTGGGAAGGAGGGGTCGTCATCAGGTAACAAAGTTGCAGGGTTTTTTTTTTAATTTTATTTAAGAGGAAAAAGAGAAAAACACAAAACAAAACAAAGCGGTGTAAGGTTACACATAATACAGAACTACAAAAAAAAAAAAAACATAACAGTAAGAAATCACCTGTTAATAGATTACATATTATCATCTTGGAAATAGTTGCTCAACTCACAGTATCAAAGAATACAAAGTAGACATTCAAACAGAGAGACTGCAAACAGCTGTGTTCAATGATCCAAAAACATTAATATAGTCAGCTATTTAACACCCCTAAACACACTTGCTGTTATATCCATTAGAGCTCTTTTTTTTTTCCTCCCTCTCTTTTTTACAACAAAATTTACACATTTTGGATTTTATTACTCCTTAGTTCTTATTACTTTTTTGGGGGGGGGAGAGAATAAAGTCAAATATGGCAAAACAAAGCTGTCAGTCAAAACCAAGGATAGACATAGCACATGATGTAGAACAGAGTACAAGGTTATCAACAATGGTTATCAACGTTGTCTCTTGTTTCCTTAAAAAGAATTGTCTGTCTCATTAGATATTATAAAGTTGGACAAAACAGTAGAGAACAAGACCAATAAAACTGAGGCATTGTAAACATTACAGGACTTCCAAAGGAGACGATAGTCAAACCAGAATAGGCATCTTAGTGAATCTTATTGCCTTCAAAGTAGTTGCCTATACTCTCAAACTTGATACTATCACACGGAATGGAACAGAGTCTAATCAGTCAAAACAAGATCGTGGGAGTATTACAGGACTTCAAAACAAGTTAATAGGAAATCAAAAAGAGTTACTATTATATATCCTAATTGTTTTAAATTTTTCCCCTTAATTAAAATAAATATAAGAAATAACTAAATAATTTTTTTAAAGAATAAGGGAGAGATTGAGTTAAAACAGGACATAACAATATAACAATAGAGGTCAAAGCATGACTGTTTCAGCAACCTCGTGCTTCACCACCGAATAACCCGATTTAATAGTAGTTACAATAGTGTCTGTCTTTTTCCTTGAAATATTTGGATAAAACTTCATATACTATAGCTTCAAATATTTCCATATCAAGAAGCCCAGAATAAAGCCTTTCTAATTAATAAGTGAAAATTATATAAGGCTTCAAGGCCACATAATGGGGAATCATGATTACCACATATTTTTATATATTTGAATCATTACTTACATTAGGGAAACTATTCGGTATTCATACATGTGAGATTGATTTATTTCACTTATGAGTATGGTCTCAAGCTGCGCCCATTTATTGATAAATATCTCAATGTGATCCTTCTTTATAGCTGAATAATACTCCATTGTATAGAAATACCACAGCTTTTTTATCCATTCCTCAGTTGATGGACACTTGGGTTGTTTCCAAGATCTGGCGATTACAAATTGTGCTGCTATAAACATAGGTGCACATATATCACTGTGGTATGATGCTTTCAGTTCTTCTGGGAATATGCCTAGAAGTGGAATAGCTGGAATAAATGGGATTTCCAATCCCAACTTTTTGAGAAATCTCCAGACAGACCTCCACAAAGGCTGTACCAATCTACACTCCCACCAACAGTGCAGGAGAGTTCCTTTTTCCCCACAGCCTCTCCAGCATTTGTTGTTGGTTTTCTTGATCCTGGCCATTCTTTCAGGAGTGAGATGGTATCTCAGTGTGGTTTTAATTTGCATTTCTCTAATGACCAATGATGATGAGCATTTTTTCATGTATTTATTTGCCATTTGCATTTCTTCATCTGAGAATTGCGTATTCATCTCAGATGCCCATTTTTGGATTGGATCTTTGAATTTTGGAGGTATGAGTTTTTTTAATTCTTTATATGTTTTAGACAAGAGTCCCTTGTCTGAGAGAGAGTTCAGTAAAATCTTTTCCCAGTTTGTGGGTTTTCTTTTCACTATGCTGGAGATTTCTTTTGACATGCAGAAACTTTTTAATAAGAAGTGGTCCCAGTTATTGATTCTGGGAAGTATTTCCCGGGCGGTTTGAGTCCTGTTCATGAATTCTCTACCTACTCCTATGTCTCCAAGGTTTCTACCCAATTTGTCTTCCAATAGATTTAGTGTTTCTGTTTTAATATTCAGATCTTTGACCCATTTAGATTTTAATTTAGTACATGGTGATAGACATGGGTCTAGCTTTAGTTTTCGGCAAATGGAGAGCCAGTTTTTCCAGCACCATTTATTAAAGAGACTGTCATTCTTCCAGTGAACCTGCTTGGCTCCTTTATCAAAGATAAGGTGGTTGAGTGTGTTTGTAGTTATGGTTGTATCTTCTAATCTATTCCATTGATCTTCAGCTCTGTTTTGATTCCAATACCATGTTGATTTTACTACTGTTGCTTTGTAGTATAATTTCAAGTCAGGGATTGTGATGCCTCCTGCTTTGTCTTTGCTGCTTAGAATTGCCTTTGCGATTCTAGGTCTCTTCTGGTTCCAATGAAATTTAGGAATGATTTCTCTAGATCTATAAGGTATGTTGATGGTATTTCTATTGGGATTGCATTGAATCTGTATAACAGTTTTGGGAGAATGGCCATCTTCACAATGTTTGTTCTTCCTATCCATGAGCAAGAGATGTCTTTCCATTTTCTGAGATCATCTTCAATTTCCTTTTTCAGTGTATTATAGTTTTCACTGTATAAGTCTTTCACTTCTTTCGTAAGAGTAATTCCTAAATATTTCATTTTTTTGCTTGCTAATGTGAATAGTCCAGTTTCTCTTATTTCCCTCTCTGTGATTTTGTTGTTTGTGTATAAGAATGCTATTGATTTCTGAGTATTGATTTTGTATCCAGCCACATTACTGAATTTATTTATTGTATCTAAGAGTCTTTCAATGGAGTTTAGGGGGTCTTCTATGTAGAGTATCATGTCATCTGCAAACAATGATAACTTAACTTCTTCTTTTCCTATCTTTACCCCTTTTATTTCTCTTTCTTGCCTAATTGCTCTGGCTAGTACTTCCAGTACTACATTAAATAGGAGTGGTGATAAAGGACATCCTTGTCTTGTGCCTGATTTTAAAGTAAAGGCTTTCAATTTTTGGCCATTTAGTATGATGCTGGCTGTTGGTTTGTCATAAATGGCCTTTATTATATTGAGGTAAAGACCATCTATTCCAATTTTCTGTAAAGTTTTTATCATGAATAAATGTTGGACCTTATCGAAGGCTTTTTCTGCATCTATAGAAATGATCATGTGATTCTTATTTTTGGCTTTATTGATATGGTGGATTACATTTATTGATTTGCGTATGTTGAACCATCCTTGCATTCCTGGGATGAATCCCACTTGGTCATGGTGTATAATCTTCTTGATGATTTGCTGGATCCTATTTGCCAATATTTTATTGAGGATTTTTGCATCTGTGTTCATTAGGGAGATCGGTCTATAGTTCTCTTTTTTAGTTGGGTCTTTCTCAGGTTTTGGTACTAGAGTAATATTTGCTTCCAGGAATGACTTAGGAAGGATTGCTTCCCTTTCAATTTCATTGAATAGTTTGAGGAGTGTCGGCATTAGGTCTTCTTTGTATTTCTTGTAGAATTCTGCAGTGAATCCATCTGGGCCTGGGCTCTTCTTGGTGGGTAAGGACTTAATTACATTTTCAATTTCAGTAACAGAGATTGGGTTATTCAACAGTTTTACATCCTCTTGATCTAGCTTTGGCACTTCATATACTTCTAAGAATCTGTCTATTTCTTCTGTGTTATCAAACTTTTGAGAGTAGAGGTTTTTGAAATAGGTGTTGATGATCTTCTGTATTTCTATTGGGTCTGTAGTGATTTCTCCTTTTTCATTTCTTATTGCATGAATTTGAGCTGTTTCTTCCCTTTTAAAAATAAGGTTGGCTAGGGGCTTATCGATTTTATTTATTCTTTCAAAGAACCAACTCTTTGATTCGTTGATTCTTTGGATTGTTTTCTTAGTCTCTATTGCATTGATTTTTGCTCTGATTTTTATAATTTCCTCTCTTCTTTTGGCTTTGGGCTTGACTTGCTCTTCTTTTTCTAGCTGTTTGAGGTGTAGCATCAAGTTATTTATTTGTATTCATTCTGTTTTCCTGATGTGGGAACTCAGTGCAATAAATTTTCCTCTCAGGACGGCTTTCATTGCATCCCACAGATTCCAGTAAGTTGTATCTGCATTTTTATTTTCTTTTAGATATTGTTTAATTTCTTCTTTAATTTCTTCTGTGACCCACTGATTACTCAAGAGTGTGTTATTCAGTTTCCATGTGTTTGTGGGATTTTTGCAGTATCTTTTATCATTAATTTCTAATTTCAGAGCGCTATGATCCGATAACATGCAAGGGATGATTTCAGCTCTTTTGCACTTGTTTAAATATGTTCTGTGAGCTAATATATGGTCTATTTTAGAAAATGATCCATGTACTGCTGAGAAGAATGTGTATTCTGATGTTGTTGGGTGGAACATTCTGTATATGTCTATCAAACCCATTTGTTCACAGGTATGATTCAGTTCTGTTATTTCTTTGCTCATTTTCTGTCTGGTTGATCTGTCCCTTGGTGTCAATGGCATATTAAGGTCTCCTGTTACAATTGTGTTACTGATAATTTGAGTTTTCATTTCTGTTAATAATTGTTTTATATAACTGGGTGCTCTGGAGTTTGGTGCGTATATATTTAAGATAGTTATCTCTTCCTCTTGGAGTTTTCCCCTTACGAGTATGTAGTGACCTTCTTTATCCTTTATGGTCATTGTTGGTTTAAAGTTCACGTTGTCTGCAAACAGAATGGCTACTCCTGCCTTTTTTTGGATTCCTGCTGCATGAAGAATTGTTTTCCATCCTTTGACTTTCAGTCTGTGAGTATCCTTCTGGGTTAGATGGGTTTCCTGTAAACAGCATATGGTTGGATTTTGTTTCTTGATCCATTCTGCTAGTCTGTTTCTTTTGATTGGTGCATTAAGACCATTTACATTAATGGTTATTACTGTTAAATGCTGGTTAATTGTAGGAATGTTATCTCTCTGCTGTTGCATCTTTATCTTTCTGTTCTGTTTAATTATTTGCTTTGCTTAGTGGTTTTTTCCTTTGTGTATCTAAACTGTCTTTCAATATTTTTTGCAGGGTTGGTTTGGTGTTCATGAAGTTCTTCAGCTGTTCTTTGTCATGGAAGTATCGTATTTCACCATCTATTTTTTTTTTGTCTTTTTTCGTTTTTATCGGTACCAGGGATCGAACTCACGACTGCCTGCTTGCAAGGCAGGCGCTTATGCCGCTGAACTAAATCCCCAGCCCTCACCATCTATTTTGAATGATAGTTTTGCAGGATATATCAGTCTTGGTTGGAAATCATTTTGCTTTAGGATCTGGAATACTTCACTCCATGCTCTTCTTGACTTTATTGTTTGTGATGAGAAGTCTGCTGTGATTCTGATAGGTTTTCCTTTATAAGTGATCTGTCTTTTCTCTCTGACAGCTTTTAATAATCTAGTCTTGTGTTGGATTTCTGGGATGGTGATTATTATATGTCTGGGTGTAGTTTTATTTTGGTTATGACTATTTGGAGTTCTATATGCTTCACTGATCCTGATGTCAGTTTCTGATCTCATGCTTGGGAAATTTTCAGCTATTACTTCTCTAAATATCCTCTTGATATCCTTTATGTTGTCTCCTTCTTTTTCATTAATCCCTATCATTCTTATGTTATTCTTCTTTGCATCGTCTTGCAGTTGTTGAATTGTTGTTTCCTGATTCCTTGTTATTTTTAAAAGATCTTTCCTTTCCTGTTCACTAGCTGCAATCCTGTCTTCAAGGTCTGAAATTCTATCTTCACTTTCATTAAGGCGGTTTTTACAACTTTCAGTGGAGTTTTTTATTTCCTGTATATCTCTGTGCATCTGCATTATGTATTCTGTTTGTTTCTTATATTGCTCATCTAGGGATTCTATCTTTTTGTTTAGTTCCTCCAATTTTTTATCTGTGTTTTCTTTAGATATATTTAGAATCTCTTTCATTTCTTTTATCATTTCTTCTTTTATCTGGGAGATTATTTCGAGTTTGAATTTCTTTAAAGCTTCCTGGAGTTGCTTGTCAATTTCAGTAGCTATTGTGTCTGATATATGAGGTGGATGGGATATATTTTCTTTTAAATACATTCCTCCTAGGGTTTCCTGAGATGGGCTGGAGGTTTGAGGTTGTAATTTGGTCTTTCGTTTTGTCACTTTCCTATATTTCTGTGTTTCAAGTGTTATTTGAAAGCTTCCTCAGGATCTATTGAAAATCCCCTTCTATGTTTGCAGCTACTGAGACTCTGGCACCACGCTACCCCAAGCCATTGGGCCTGCAGAACCAATGGCCCTCCTCTGCTTGTTCAGAACTCTGCAGTTCCAGACAAGCTGGGCCTCAGGGACACTGTGGGCCCACCTGCCCCTTGGAAGCTCCACAGCTCTTCAATCGCAGCAGGGTTAGGGTACTCACCACAGGCCACGGTGCCTCAGGAGCCTGTGATCCCTCCCTGCTTGCAGAGATATCCACAGTCCTCCAGACAAAGGAAGGCGCGGCAGCAAAACAGGCTGGCCTCGGGGGATAGTGTGGGCCCGCCCACCCATCGGAAGCTCAGCAGACCTCCAAGTGCAGCCAGGATGGGGAGGCGGATGTAGTGGTCTCTAACCCGCTGCTCCACTTCACTGCACCCGGAAGCCTGGGGGGTCCGGAACAGTCTGAGATTTGGGCAGAGTGTGCTGAGCACTCACCACAGGCCGAGGTGCCTCAGGAACCTGCGATCCCTCCCTGCTTGCAGAGATATTCAGTCCTCCAGACAAAGGAAGGGGATTCTGCAGGCACTCCAGATCCGCCCAGCTCCTCCTCTGCACACCGATGGCTAGGCGTGGCTGGGCTCGGGGGATAGTGTGGGCCCGCCCACCCGTCGGGAGCTCAGCAGACCTCCAAGTGTAGCTGGAATCGGGAGGCGGATGTAGTGGCCTCTAACCCACTGCTCCACTTCACTGCACCCGGAAGCCTGGGGGGTCCGGAACAGTCTGAGATTTGGGCAGAGTGTGCTAAGCACTCACCACAGGCCGAGGTGCCTCAGGAACCTGCCATCCCTCCCTGCTTGCAGAGATATTCAGTCCTCCAGACAAAGGAAGGGGCTTCTGCAGGCACTCCAGATCCGCCCAGCTCCTCCTCTGCACACCGATGGCTAGCAAAGTTGCAGGGTTTAAAGCTGCTGTCTCTTTGAAACTGGTGGTTGCTGAGTCAAGGAGTAAGGCCTGATAGTGCATTACTCATGAGTTGGACAACCATCGATCTGGTGGTGCCTTGATAATGGTTTCCAATGAATGTGGGGAGATAACCAAGAGTCTCTGTCCAGATAAGTTTTTGTGCCTCCTTTACTACGAGGGCCACTGAGGCAATCACCTGCAGGCGAGGTGGCCATCCTGCTGCCACATTGTCATTCCAAGGATCTTGGGTGGCTCCCCTCAAAGAGTCATAGAGGGGTTGAGCTATTTCAGCAAAGTTGATGATTCAAAGCCTGCAGTAGCCTGCAGTAGCCTGCAGCTCCCAGAAACTCCCGTACTTGTTTCTTGTTAATGGGTCTGGGATCTTCTGGCTGGCCTGTATATGCTGAGGGGAGAGAGAGTATGCTTTCCCTCATGAATTTGGCAGCCCAAGTAGGTCACATGCTTTTGGCACAGTTGGGCATTTTTTTGGTCTTTTCCTTTTTTATCGGTACCAGGGATCGAACTCACGACTGCCTGCTTGCAAGGCAGGTGCTTATGCCGCTGAGCTAAATCCCCAGCCCCCACAGTTGGGCATTTTTAACCCAACTTGTCTAGGGCCCACAGGAGGGCTTAGGTAGCATTCACATGAGCATTCATATGAGTCTGTTGCCAGCAAGATATCATCAACATATTGCAGGAGAGTTACATCTGGGTGGTCCTCTCTGAGGCCCATAGGATCTCTAGCTAAAGCATCATCAAAAAGGGTTTTTAAATCCCTGTGGCAAGCATGTCCAAGTTAATTGCTCTGACACCCCTGAAGAGGGGTCTGTCCATTCAAAGGCAAAGATGAGTTGACTTACTAGAGTGACAGGCAAGGTAAAGAAAGTGTTCTTGGGGAGGAGAGAACATGGCGGACAGACAACAGCAACTACTGAACGCTCTCTAAAGGCTCGGCTCAGAGGCCAGGAATGATGCGGACTAAGGAGATACGAACCAGTAGAGATATGCTCTGCTGACTCAGGAACGAACTGGGCTGAGAGAATCCAACTTGGAATACAGTCCTGGCGCTAAAATAGGAACAGAAAAATCTCGGTGTGGAGGCTCGACTCCGCGCCATTGGAAACCGCGGTTTGGATTTCCCGCCGCCTGGCGGCCGGCTACCTCCACAGCGGCTCGGCAAGGAGAGACGCGACTGCCGAGCTCTGGGAACGGGAGTCTCCGAACGGAGTCGGAAACGCGACGGATAGGGAGGAAGGCTGACTGGTGGCGAGGTGAGCGAGGAACTGACTCCCTACCGCAGTTTGACTCCAGCGGAGGTTTTTCTGGGCGCGGGCAGTCCTGTAAGAGCAGGGCGCGGTGGCAACTGCAGCCGCACATTTCCCTCTCGGACGGGATTGGTGAAAGGTGCCTGGCCGGAGGGACGCTGCTCGCGGACTCCCTAGGCTGGCCTAACCCAGATCCCAGAGCCTGACGGTGGCCCGGAGGAGCGACCGACTCCCGCGTAGGCTGCCTCCTCCGCAACTCCCTGGGGCGCAGCGGTGGGCGGGAACAACTAGCCAGCGCAATTTGATCAAGCTGTGGCTGACAGGCAGGGAAGCCGGGCCTCCTGTGTAAGATTACATTTTATGGGGCTGGGGATTTAGCTCAGCGGCATAAGCGCCTGCCTTGCAGGCAGGCAGTCGTGAGTTCGATCCCTGGTACCGATAAAAAGGAAAAAGACCAAAAAAAAAAAAAAAAAAAAAAAAAGATTACATTTTATAAGGAACAGAAAATATGGGGAAGGGAAGCAACAAAAAAGGCTCCTCGGCCCCCAATCCTGAGAATCAGGCAATAGTGGACACTGCACCAATATACATTAAGCGCCATTTAGAGAGCCTCATAGACCAATTCAGGAATGAAGTTATCAATGACCTGAAGCTAGAAGTATGCAGAATAGTTAGAGAAATGCTAAGCACCACCCAGGAAAAAGCAGATGGTGGAATGGAAGAACAGAAAAAGAGGGGAGAATTGCTTGATGGAGAAAACAGAGAAAGCATTGAGTATGTGAAGCAGGTGCAAAGGGACTATCAAGAAATTAAGAAGTCTACCCAAGACTGGCATAACAGCTTGAAAGAAACTAAGGACAGACTATCTGAATTGGAGGGCAGACTTGAAACAAGGGAGAATGAAATGAAAAACTTCTTAAAAATAACAAAGAAACACACAGCAATAATACAAAGACAAGAAGATGATAAGAGGAGCCATAACTTAAGGATTAAGAACGTAAAAGAAGAAGTAGGGACACAAACAAGTGAACTACAAAAGCTACTCACAGAAATAATCCAGGAGAATTTTCCTAATTTAGCAAAAGGTAAAGATACTCAAATGTATGAGGCATACAGGACCCCAGCTACCTACAACCCTAACAGAGAAACACCCAGGCATATAATAATAAAAATTCCAGAAATTCAATACAAGAACAGAATATTAAAAGCTGTAAGAGACAAGAAACAGATCACTTACAAGGGAAGACCCATCAGAATTACAGCAGATTTCTCTTCACAAACCATCAAATCACGAAGAGCATGGGGAGAAATAATTCAAGCTTTGAAAGATAATAATCTACAGCCAAGATTGAGATATCCTGCACAACTGTCCCTGGAAATTGATGGAAAAACGAGGTGCTTCCAGGATAAAGAGGAACTGGGGGAATTTGCAACCACCAATTCAACCCTACAGAAAGTATTGCAGGATATTCTAAAAAAAGAAAAATACAAAGAACCCAGAAATAGGGGCGGGGAGGCCACAACGAATGGAGCAGAGAACAAAATGAAGAAGACAAACTGACAGCTACTGACAGAAAAAGAGCTCAACAGAAATGAGACAGAAGATTGGATGATAGGAACAGCTTTTTTTGGAGAAAATGACATCTTAATAGGTAATGCTGATTTAGTACCATCTTGTTTTGAAGTCTCATCTAGCTTTTGTTCTTCTGTCTCCAATGGTCTAAACAGGTTGTATCTTATTGGATTTTGTTATGTACGATAGTATAAGAAAAAACCTTTTAAAGACAAGGAGATTATACAGAGACCATTGTTCATTTTCTGTTAGTCGATTCTAAATACTCTATAATGCTGTCATTCTCTTAAATGGATTTACATTGTTTTGATATACTTAATGCTACAGTATATGAAGTTGTACTCAAGGACTTCAGGGAGGGAGTCAATATGGTAACTATTTTTGGGTCAGGATTAGCTGGTGGTGAAACACTATTCTGCTTAAATGGTTATGTTTTGATCTGCCCTGTTTCGCTGTTATGCCCTCCTTTTTCTCAATCTCCACTCCATTATTTACTTTTTTATTTTTATCCATTTAATTAAAGGGAAAAATATAGCAGGATATAATATAGTAACCCACTTTGACTTTCTATTATCTCGATTTGAAGCCCTGTATTACTCTCACCATCTTGTTTTTGACTGAGGTTCCTATATTCTGTTTTGCTGGGTAGTATCAGGTTCGAAAGTTTAGGCATCAGCTGAGAAGATAATGAGATTCATTATAACGCCCATTCTCGTTGACTTTTATCTACTTTTGAAGACCTACAATATCTCCAATGTTTTGGTTTTGTCGGTTTTATTCTTTACGGTTTTGTTCAATTGTATTACAACTAATGATATAGGCAATTCTATTAGAAATAGCGGGAGGCATTATGGTAACCATTGTTGATCACCTTGTATTATGTTTTTATATTATCTATTATGTCCACCCTTTTGACTTGACCGATTCTGTTCTGTTATGTCACATTTGGTTTTACTCTCTTCCAAAAAAGCAACAAGAACCGTGGGAGCAATGAAACCCAAAATGTGTAATAGTCACTGTACAAAAGAGAGGAAAAGAAAGTGCTCTAAACTATATAACTGCATGTATATTTAAATGTATAAGATAGAAAATGATAGCACAGAGTTTTATTGGATCATTGAACAGAACTGTTTGCAGTATCATTGTTGGAATGTCCACTCTACAAGCTTTAATTTTGTGACCTAAACAATTATTTCTAAGATGGCAATATGTAATCCATTAACTAGTGATTTCCTACTGCGCATTTTTTTATTCTGTAAATCTGTATAACTTGTACCCCTTCACTGTTTTTTTTTCTTTCTTTTCTTTTCTCCTTAAATAAAAAAAAAAAGTGTTCTTTAAGTCCAACACCGAGTACCAGGTCCACTCAGGCTCAGCAAGCTCAGTAGAGGGTAGGAGTTGGGCACAGTGGGGTGGAGAGTCACAACTCTATTGTTTACTTCTCTGAGATCCTGTGTTGGTCAGTAGTTCTGGGTTCCAGGCTTCTGGAAAGGCAACAAGGGGGTATTCCATGGGGAGGTACAAGGTTTCAATATGCCATGTTCCTTTAATCTCAATATATGCTTGGCTATGCCTTCACAGGCCTGCAAACTGATGGGGATTGCTTAAGCTGAATAGGGATAGCCTGAGGTGTAAGTTCAATTACCAGAGGGACTTGGTTCCCCGCCAAGCTGGGAGGGTTATGCTCTGCCCAAACCCCAGGAATTTCCTATTAGTGACGTAATAGCTCATCACCATTAGAAACTTTAGGACTTCCCAATAACAGGTGTCCTTTACCTTTAGTGTATAGGGCAAAGACTTTGGTGCCAGTAACTTCAGGTGAACCATTGTTCATTTGCACTGCTAGGGTGGCTGATTTAAAACTAAGATGAACTGGGGCTGGGGATTTAGCTCAGTGGCATAAGCGTCCGCCTTGCAAGTAGGCAGTCGTGAGTTCAATCCCCAGTACCGATAAAAAGGAAAAAGAAAAAAAAAAACAAACAAACTCAGATGAACTTTTAGCTTATGCAAAAAGTCTTGGCCCAACAAGGGACTGGGGCACTCTGGAACCCACTCTGGGAAATAGTCTTTTGCTCTGGTATGGCAAGCTGAGCTTGAAGTTTCTGATAAGTCTTTGCAGTCCCTGTAGCTCCCAGTACTCTTAGCCTTTTTCCTGTAGAGTTGGGTAAGAACAAAGTGGGCTGCTCTAGGGTCCACCAAGAAATCAACTGGTTGCACCCCCCCCACATGTAGGGTTAGCCTGGGCTTGGGGGGACAGAAGACTCCTTCAATCATGAGTCAGTAGAGTCTTTGCATCTTTTTCCAGTTTAGCTTTTAGCTTGGGACAGTCCTTTCACCAGTGCCCCTTCTCTTTGCAATAGGCACCTTGATTTTTATTCAGCAGCAGACAGTACTTCACATCAGGCTTGGAGACTTTATTGGCTAGCACCTCCAACACCTTTGTCAGTGTCTGGTCTTTAGTATCCTCACAGTTGTCAAATACCTTTTGAGCAATCTCTAACAACTGGCTAAGGGGCGTTCCCTCAAATCCCTCAAGCTTTGTAGTTTGTGCTTAATATCTGGGGCCGACTGGGTTACAAAGGCAATATTTATGGCCCTTGCCTTCTCAGGTGCTACTGGATCTATGGGTGTATAAATGTGATAGGCCTCTTGTAATCTTTCCAGAAACCTGAGGGAGACTCATTAGCCAGTTGTCTTACCTCTGAAACACTGCACAAATTAGTGGATTTTCTGGCAGCGCCCTTAAGGGCTTCGAAGAACAACTGGCAATACCAATCGAGAGCCTCCTTACCTGTGGGCATATTAGGGTTCCAATTGGGGCAGGATAAAGGGAAGATATGGTTCAGGAGTTTGGGATCAGAGGATGGGTTTCCATCTGGATTGCGCACTGCTTTTCGTCCCAGGGTGCAAATGTGCTCTCTCTCCTCCACAGTAAACAGTACCTATAACAGCTGCTGACAGTCATCCCAAGTGGGACAATGAAAAAGATAGACTCCAGAAGAGAAATGAGGCCTTGGGGATCCTTAGAAAAAGGTGGGTTCTGCTGTTTCCAATTGTAGAGGTCAGAGGCGGAGAACGGGACAAAGGTAAACAACAGTGCAGAGGGGTCTTTGGAGTTAGGGATTTCATGCAAAGGGAGAAGAGTGGGGACTGCCAATGAGGAATCGAGCAACTCTGAATGATGGTGGCTCCCAGTTCAGATGGGCCTGGGACTGGGAGGACTAGAGGGGAAGCTTTGGTTCCAGAGCCGAGGACATCGGAGCAGGGAGCCTATAGGGTGGCGGCAAAGGTTCTTCTTCTTTGGCAGGCAGGATCTGGCTTGGCACAGGTTTCGATTTTGATTTTTAAGATGCCAAGAGAGGAGGGTTTCCAGGCTGTCGCTTAGAAGCCTTAAGAAACTTTTTTAGCCGGGGCGGGGGGGGCATAGATAAGATCAATCCAAACCTGAATGTAGACAATTTGGTCCAGGTGGGTTGGGGGACAGAAGACATACTGTCAAACGGCCTGTGCTGTGGATTGATTGAAACTTCCCACCCGGGGCCAGTTTGGGACCCTGGAGGGCCCCTCCAATTCATAGAAGATATGGAGCCTTCCAGGGTGTGCTGGTTTCCTGTACCCTCTAGCTCAGTCCTTGAAACCTTTAAAATAATTAAGAATCAGGGCCAAGGGGAACAAAGACACCAATGAGGGTATTTGGCCCGTGGTTGTTAGTAAATAGTCAAGGACAAAAACACAGGACAAGGTGCCATAGAAAATGAGATAGACAGTAAACACAGACGCAAGGGTCTTTCCATCTGCAGCCAGGCGACCTAAAGGGAAACAATTTTGATTATCTCTTTAAATCCAAATGGCACATAGGGCCCAGAACACTGAAACAAAGACAAATTCAAAATCTTAGGAAACCAAATGGGCGAATTTGCCCCAAGTTACAAATGGAGGGCGTCCCACTCCAGTAGGGAAGGAGCACCAGGCTCGTCTGCTCTTACAAATGTGCACACCCAAGCAAATGTACTTACAAGCAAATGTACTTACAGTTTGAGCTCTTCTGGCAAAAAATGAATTTGAGGGGGGGTCCTGAGGGATAATGGATGAGCCCCCAAATGTTGTAACTCAAAAACGAGGCGTCATCCAAAAACAAAAAGAAGCGCTTTATTTAAGCTGGTACCCAGCAGCACAGGCATGGTGGGATGATCTGCAATGTGGGCAGGTTTTTGAAGAGTTTATAAAAGGAAAAAACACAAGGAGGTGGGCTTGTGCGAACAGGTAGTTAACCATTGGCAATGTTTTACAATCAGTGATCAGCTGATTCTGGGAACATGTGTTTTACAATCTGTGGTCGACCAATTCCAGGAACATGTGTCTTTCTCAGAAAAGGGCAATTTTATGGGAAACAGAAGTCCAAAGGTCAGGGTAACAAGGCATACAGAACAGGACGGCGGCGCTTTGGTTAGGTTACAACAGAAATTAGACAGTTTCTATAATTAAACAATAATGGCAATACAATATACTGGATCTTATGACTTGCATGAAAGCAGTCCTACAAGGGAAATTTATAGCAGTGAATTTCCATTTCAGAAAAACAAAGGGAGATCAGAAAACAACCTTGGGCCAGGGATTTAGCTCAGCAGCATAAGCACTGGCCTGGCAAACTCGAGGCTGTGAGTTCAATCCCCAGTATTCAAACAAACAAACAAAAAACCAACCTCATGTTGAACCTCAGTCTTCTAGAAAAAGAAGAGCATGTCAAGCCCAAAGATCATACAAAGAAGGAAACTGTAAAGATCAGAAGAAAAAGTAATACACTGGAGACTAAGAAAACAATACAAATGATCAATGAACTGAAGAGTTGGTTCTTTGAATGATTAAATAAAGTCAAGTAAACCTTAGCTAATCTGATTAAAAATAGCAAAGAAAAGACTCAAATTTAAAAAAAAAATGCTCAGAGTTACAGATGTGGTGGCACACACCTGTAACTCCAGCACAAGGGAGGCTGAGGCAGGAGAATCACAGTGAATTCAAGACCAACCTGGGCTACAAAGTGAGTTCAAGAACAGCCTGACCTGCATAATGAAACTCTGGTTCAAAAAGACCAAAATACAGTACCTTACAATACAATACAAATAAGGAGTCAGGAGTTTAGCATAGTGGCATAAATGTCTGCCTGGCAAGTGCAAGGTCATGAGTTTGATCCTTGGTACAAAAAAAAAAAAAGACTCAAATCCATGTAATGAAGAATGAAAAGGGTAAACTCACAAAAGATCTTGCAGAAATCCAGAAGATCAATACCTACTTCAAGAATCTGTATGTAATTAGATGGAAAACAAGAAATGGACAGATTCCTAGATACATATGAATTACCAAAGTTGAATTAAGGAGATGCACAAATAAAAAAATTTCAAGGACACGGAGAAGAGGAAAAAAAAGAAGATGCAAAAATTCTAAATAAATCAATATCAGTCAGTGAAATTGAAGATAAAATTAAAAACCTACTGCTGGCTTGGCATGTTGGTGTATGCCTGTAATCCCAGCACTCAGGAGGCTGAGGCAGGAGGATCATTGCGAGTTCGAGACCAGCCTAGGATTCAGAGTGAGCTCAAGGCCATTCTGAACTGCATAGAGAGACCCTGTCTCAAAAAGACAAAAAAAAAAAAAAAAAAAAAAAACAAAGAGTAAAAATTAAAAAAAATAAATGCAGGACTGGGGATTTAGCTCAGTGGCTTAAGCGCCTGCCTGGCAAGCACGAGGTCATGAGTTCGATCCCTGGCACCAAAAAAAAAAGAAAAAAGAAAAAAGAAAAAAGAAAAATAAATGCAAGAGTGCAAGAGATCTGTCCACAACACTAGAGACCCAAAGAATCTAGCTGAAGGCCTGAAACCCCTGGCAGTGTCCTCCACAAGGCCAATTGGAGGTCTAGAGCCCACGTCAATGTCTCCTGCAAGTCTGTATGGAGGATCTGCACTGGGAAGATCCAAAGGTCAGCAGTGGAAGCTAAAAAGTCTGCACCAGCGGGGTGAAGGTCTGGGCCAGCAGGCTGGGGGGTCTGCACTGGAGCTGGGAGGAAAGCTCAAGCTAAGCACTAGAGCTCCCCTGAAAAGAACTTCAGCCATCCTCAGAAACAACAAGGTCCCAAGCCTCCGAGGATACCAGATGAGTTCTTATCAGGATGCTAGTGTAACAAGATTCTCCAGGAGCATCCACAGCACCATCTTCCCCATCAGTTCTCCTTCTCTGCTGTTGGCAACGATCCTCAAGTGGGCCTTCCACACCCAGCACCACGCTGATTCAGTTCAGCTGGGTGTTACGAGGTGACCGTTAATTAATACACCACACCTGCCAACAAAGAAAAGCCCAGGCCCTAATTGATTCACTGCTAAATCCTACAAGGAATTTAGAGAAGACCTAATGCTGCTATTTCTCAATCCCTTTCACGAAATTGAAAGGGAAACAATACTTCCAAATTCATTCCTGGAAGCAAGCATTACCCTGATACCAAAATCAGAGAAGGATTCAACCAAAAAGGAGGATTGCAGGCTAATCGAACACAAACAAAATATCTTCAATAAGATACTGGCAAGCAGACTGCAGCAAATCATCAAGAAGATTGTACACCACGATTGAGCAAGTAGGGCTCATCCCAGGGATGCAGGGATGCTTCCATATACGCAAATCAATAAATGTAACATCATATTAACAGAACCAAAGACAAACACCATATGATCATTTCAATAGATGCGTGTGGAGGGGCTGGGGATTTAGCTCAGTGGCTTAAGTGCTTGCCTGGTAAGTGCAAGGTTGTGGGTTCAATCCCAGGTACAAAAAAAAGAAAGAAAAAGATGCATGTGGGGACCCTCTCAGACTGCTTCAAAACTCAGGAGCATCTAAGGACACTTGGAAATGTGACCCTGACTGTCTAGTGCAGGTGCACAGTGGGACACAGTTGTGTAACTGTAACAGCACAGGAACAGCACTGGTTCTGCACTATACAAGAATATAATATGAGATTACAACGTGTATAAGGATTATAAAAGGACACAGGCAGCTCTCTTGCATGCTCTTTCTGGCTCTCTGCTCGTTCCACGCTACCTGTGGCTGCTGATGTCTTGCACATGTGTGTGCTTTAACCTTGGGACCGCACCTGTGAAAATTTTCCTTGCTCTCCAAGTGGGCTGGCAGTGCAGAAAAATCTGACAAAGTCCAGCACCCATTCATGATAAAACCCTACCAAAAATTGGAATAGACGGTCTTATCTCAATCTGATAAAGGCCATTTATGAGGAGCCAACAGCCAACATCATACTACAGGGACAAAACTGAAAGTTTTACTCTAAAATCAGGAACAAGAGGAGGACGTCTGCTGTCACCACTCTTGTTAAACACAGTTCTGAAAACTTTAGCCAGAGCAATTGGACAAGAGAAAAAAATGAAAAGGATAAGGAAGGAAAGGAAGAAGTTAAATCGTCATTACTGGTGGATGACATGGTCTCTACATAGAAGACCCCAAAAACTCCACCAGAAGACTTATAGATTTAATAACCAAGGGCTGGGGATTTAGCTCAGCGGCATAAGCGCCTGCCTTGCAAGCGGACAGTCGTGAGTTTGATCCCCGGTACCGATAAAAAGTAAAAAGACAAAAAAAAAAAAAGTATTTAATAACCAAATTGCAAGGGGGCCAGGGATACAGCTCAGTGGCACAAGTGCCTGTCTGGAGAGTTCAAGGTCGTAAATTGGACCTCCAGTACCTAAAACAAACAAAAACCCAAATTGAGCCATGTAGCTGGATACAAAGTTGACACAGGATATAATTTGGTTTTTTCCCCATTCTCCTGTGCTCCCTTCAATCCCTCTTCCCTCCCCATTTACAAAAGCTTTGTTTCCATTTTTTCCCCTTTCCCCTTCCTTTTTCTCCTCTGTGCTTTCCCTACTTCATTTATATACTTTGGTTCTTACTGACACTTTTGGTTTCTCACACCATCAAGTATTGTAATTTTCTTTTCTTTTCTTGTGGTACTGGGGATCAAACTCACAACCTCACCTTTGCCAGGCAGGTGCTTATGCCGCTGAGCTAAAACCCCAGGCTCAGTTGTGTATAGGAAAGCTATTGATTTTTATGTTTTATTTGTTTACTTATTTACTTATTTTGGTACCGGGGATCAAGCTCACAACCTCGAGATTGCCAGGGCAGGCACTTAAGCCACCACTAGGCTAAACCCCAGCATGGCTATTGAATCAAGTTATATCCTGTACAGGTACAAATTCCCTATGATGAATGCAATTATTTAATTTTTTTTGTCTTTTTTTTTATCAGTACTGGGGATCGAACTCACGACTGCCTGCTTGCAAGGCAGGTGCTTATGCCGCTGAGCTAAATCTCCAGCCCGATGAATGCGATTATTATGTATACCTAAAACATACCAACAGGCTTAACTCATTAAAAAATAAAACTACAGTAATCTGAAAAAAGAGATTGAAGAGGATATCAGGAAGTGGAATACCTGTTCTTCAGTAGGAAGAACTAATATAGTGAAAATTGTTATACAGATGTAATGCAAGCCAGATCACCATTATCATACCTCACAGAAATAGAGAAAACAATCCTAAAATTCACTTGAAACCAAAAGAGACATAGAATAGCAAAATCAACTCTGAGGAACAAAGGCAAGACGGGAGGTATCACAATCTCTGACTTGAAATTATGCTACAAAGCTATCGTGATCAAAACATCATGGTACTGGCAAAACACACAAAAAACCAAAAAACAAATCTGAAGATTAATGGAATAGATTAGAAGATGCAGAAACAGCTCCAAATACAATCAACCACTTTATCTTTGACAAATGAGTCAAACACCTTCACTGGAAGGATACTCATTTTAATAAATGGTGCTGGAAAAACATGTCAAAAAACTAGACTCATATTTTTACCATGCATTAAACTAAATTAAAATGGATCAAAGATCTAAAATTTGTTTTTCTTAAGTTGTTTTTTTGTTTTTTTGCGATAGGGTCTTGCTATGCAGTTCAGGCTGGCTTTGGGCTCACCAGGAAGCCTGCTATCAAATTTGCAATGATACTCCTGCCTCAGCCTTCCAAGTGCTGGTATTACAGGGATGCACTACCACACCTGGCTAAAAATCTAAAATTTAAAATAGAACCATTAAATGTGCTGGAAAATAGAAGAGATAGAGGGCTAGGGATTTAGCTCAATGCCATAATTTGAGGTTATAAATTCAATCCCTGGTACACACACACATAAAAAAAAAAAAAAAAGAAAAAAAAGAAAAAAAGAAAAAAGAATAAATAGAAGTCTTTTTTTTTTTTTTTTTGGATACTAGGAATCAGACTCATGACCTCATGCTTGCCAGGCAGGCACCATGCCACTGAGCCATGAATAGATGGAACTCTTGAACACATTGGTATAGAGAAAGACTTTATGAACAAAACCCTGATCCCACAGGAAATATCACAAAGAATCAGCATCTGTGATCTCATCTTATTAAAAAGTTTTTGCATAGCAAAAGAAATCACTGAACGAGTGAAGAGACAACCCACATATGGGAAAAACTTTTGCCAGCTGTTCCTCAGACAAAGGACTAATATCTAGATATAAAAACCTCAAAAAGAAATTAGCTCCTCCAAATATTTTTTATTTTTAGTTTTTAAAAGTTTTCAATTTTTAAAAGGGGTAAAATTAAACACAACAAAATAGAACAAAATAGGACATAAGAAAGCAATGTATGAGATGTAAATTTCAAAGCTAGACGACCTGAGATCTTCACTGTCTATCACATTGTCTCTCATTTTCTTCCAAATAGTTGTCCACGTCTCCCCATACAGAGAATTCATACAAAGCAATGGAGTAAAACGGATCCAAACAGAATGAGGAAGGTGTTTTAGGTCTTCCAAACCAGTCAACAGGGAAGTCACTAATGGCCACGGAGAGTCTCTCGTTCTCTTCAAAATAGCTGTCCATACTTTCATGTATATTGAAGTTCAACAAAACAGGCAGCGGGGAAGGGGGTGCTTGGTTTCCTGGTGCTCCAGGTCCCAGCATGCTGCAGGTCCCAGTAAACACCACTGGTGGCTGCTTTCCTGGGCCACCAGATCCTGCCAAATTCACCGCTGCTCACCCAGGGCGAGGGTGGGGTTGCTCTAAACTGTTTCTTTCTAATGAAATGAACATTGCACTGCCCAAGTTCTGAAATGGCCAACCGACCATAGAAAGACATCTCTTTAGGCTCCTCCTTGAAACCAACAGTGTCAGAAAGCGGCTGGCCTTGATTCAGGGCCAGGTCCTCCAAATTTAAAAAAAAAAAACCTTTTTGTACCAAGGATTGAACTCAGGACCTTGCACTTGCCAAGCAGGCCCTTATGCCGCTGAGCTAACCACCCCGCTTGATCCCCCAAATTTAAGGAAGGACCTGATTCAAAAATGGGTATCTAAAATGAACATATATTTGTCAGATGAAGAAATAGAAATGACAAATAAATATAAGGAAAAATGTTAAATATCACCAGTCATTCCATAGATGCAAATTAAAATAATGCTGAGCCATGCATTGTGATGACACAGGTCCATAATCCCAGCACTTGGGAGGCTGAGGCAAGAGGATCATATGAGTTCCAGGCTAGGTTGGGTTACATAGTGAGCTTAAGGTCAGCCTGAACTACATAGCAAGACCCTGTCTCGAAACAAAGCATAATTTTAAAAAACATTAATTCGGAGATTCATCTCATCCAGAAACAATGACTATTATCAAGAAATCAACCCATAACAAATCCATGGTAGGGCTGTAGGGAATAAAGAACCCTTCTCTACTGTTGAGGGGCTTGTAGGCTGGCGCAGTCACTGTGACAATCAGTGTGGAGATTCCTCAAAAAACTAGGACTAGAGGTCCCATTCTACCTGGCTATTCCCCTTCTTAGTATGTGCCAAGACCTAGTGCAGCCCCTGAGGTTCTTGGGGTGAAGGACCATGAGAGGATGAGAAAAATAAAGAAAAGACAAAGCTGGGGTCAGGGGGAGCCCTTACTCTCCTGAGGTGAGGAAAGGTACTGCTCAACCCTGTAGCAAGTTTGTTTACATACTGGGAAGGATGACGTCAATTTCAGCCCCTCCCAGCAACCCACTGCTTGGATTGTCTAGGAGCTTGCTGTTTTTCTGGGCTGTAGCAACTTTTTCAGGTGGCTGACCTGGGGCTCTGTGTTTTCTGGTAGCATCATATCTGGATCATGTGCTAGGTCAATTTCCAGCTTCCACAGCTCCCAACAGGTATGTTCCCAAAAGAATTAAAAGCATCATAGCGCAGGGATATACACATACCCGTGTTTATAGTGGCACAGTTTGTAATAGCTAAATCTTGGAAGCAACCCAAATGGCCATCAACCAATGAATCAATAAAGAAGATGTGAGTTTTTAAAATTATATTTTAAGGCTGGGGATTTAGCTCAGCGGCATAAGCCCCTGCCTTGCAAATGTGTGGTTGTGAGTTCGATCCCTGATACCAATTAAAAAAAGAAAAAGAAATAAAAATATATTTTAAGAAAATGGAGTACTACTCTGCCAGAAAGGATAAGCCTAAAACATTCCTAGGTAAATGGATGCACCTTGAGACCATACTCATAAGTGAAAGAAATCATATACACATGTCCAAATATTGCATGGTTTTATGGTGTGAGAAACCAAAAGTGTAAATAAGGACCAAAATGTATCATAGATATAGGGAAATGGGAAGAAAATGTTTAAATGAAGGGGTTGAAGGGAAGGGAGGGAAATGGGGAAAAAAAAGAGGAATCAAGATATGTCATATACAGATACAAATTCACTGATGAATGTTACATTATGTACATCTACAGTGTATCAATAAAATTAAAAAGAAAAAACCCACTTAACTCTCTAAAAATTAAAAATAAATAAATAAATAAAGTTAATCCTGTCATGGTGGCACAAGCCTGTAATCCTAGCACTCTAGAGGCTGAGGCAGAAGGATTGCTGCAAATCCGAAGCCAGCCTGGACTACAAAGTGAGTTCAAAGCCACTTTTGAAGGGCACAGTGAAACCACCTAAAAATAAATAAATAAATAAACCGACCTCTGTATGGAGAATTTGTTTCTCCTATTCTGATCCTTTCTGGTGTTAAACAGTTTATTTCTCTTCTCAACAGCATCCTTAGACAAGAACGTGAGGAATGTGTCTGTCTCAAGTATTTCCCCTTCTCTCTCAAACTACCGACCTGCAAGCCACATGGTTGCAAGCCACAGGCCTGTCCTGGCCCACGTGACCTTTCAGGGTCACCTCCCTCTCTCCCTATTGGAGAAAACTTCCCACCTTCTTAGGAGAGCAGCCGGCCCAGCTCCTGGCCACCAAGGTCCCATCCAGGGCAATGGACATGCTCTGAGCGCTTCCGTCCCGAGGGTTAGACTAAGGAAGGACCGCAGGGGTTTATTTAGAACTTCTCTGCCCGCTAAGCGAGTTTCCAAACTGCGCTGCGATTCTTCCTTTCCCCTTCACCTCTCCCTTAAGTCTAGCTGGCCTTGAACTCAGTGATTCTCCTGCCTCAGCCTTTTGAGTTGCAGGCATTACAGGCGTGCGCCACCACGCCCGGTAACCTCACCATCTTTAAAATTACAAAAAAATTCATAGATGCCTGGCAAGCGCGAGGTTGTGAGTTCGATCCCCGGTACCAAAACAAAAAACAAATTCATAAGAGAAATGTGCAATGACCCAAGTTAATGTTCCCAGTAAAGTTATATGAAAAAGTAATTTGTCAAACGGCATTTTATTTTATCTCTGCATAGAATCATACAGTAATACAACAAAATAGGGACCATTCATTGATGAGATTATTGGTGAGTTTTACTCTCCTGTCTGGGTACTCTGCGGTTTTTATTGCACTTTAAGAACCTGGAGTTTTTGTTTTGTGGTCACTGGCATTAAAGAGCTTTTTGGTACGGGGAATCGAACTCAGGACCTCGCGCTTGCTAGGCAGTCGTTGTGCCGCTGAATATGCCCGGTCCTAAAGTCATTTTTAAGATTACATTTCCAAACAAAACAAAACTACAAGTCCAGCAGACCTCGCGCCGGGACTTTGAAGCCCGCCTTCTCCCCAAGGCGCTGACCTTCGGGACTTGTAGTCCAGAGGCGAAAGCGAGGAGGGATGCGCACTACCGGCATAGATGACAGAGGAAGAAACCACCGCCGCTTTGACCAATGGACAACACTTACTGGGCCTGAGTAGCGGGCAAGCAACCAATAGTGAGCCGCTCCGCCTGAGTGATGTGAGTGACAGCCTACGGGCGCCCCATGGGGTGGAGCGGCGCGCGGTGGCCCGTAGTGTGAACCATGGGAGGCAGCTGGTGGTGGGCTCGGGTCGCTCGCCTGGCCCGACTTCGCTTCCGGGGCTCGCTGCTGCCTCCACAGCGGCCCCGGAGCGGGGGCGCGCGGGGATCCTTCGCCCCAGGTCACGGTCCCCGCGCCGGAGCTTCGCCGCCCGCAGTGTCCGAGCTGGACCGCGCGGACGCCTGGCTCCTCCGGAAGGCTCACGAGACAGGTCCGTGGCAGGGGCTGGGGTCGAGCCGGGTGGGAGCGGGGACTCCGCAACCGAGCGTGCCGAGCGCGTATGCGGGCCGCGAGGCTGCAGCCGCTGCTGGAGGCAGGGCCCGGGCACCGGGGCGACGGGGGCTTCCGTATCCGCGCAGAGACGCTGACTGCAGGGGTGCAGGCTGTGCGCACAGGACAGGGGTTTGTGCGAAAGGCGGTGGGGTCCGGGCCAGCGGGGCGCAGTGGGGAGCAGGGCAGGCGATTCGGCTAGGAAGACGACTGGCAGAATTGCGCATGCACGATGAGGGGACTTCTCCTGGGCAGCTAACGGTAAGGGGTTCCCCGCTACAGGGACCCGCTTGGGTGGCCGAGAGGACCACTCCGGCCACAGTAGAATGCAGCTCCCAGTAGAAGATGGGGAGCTCTGGATTGGAGGAGGGCGCAGCCAATAGGAGCGAGACTCTCTGCTGATTGGAAGAAGAGGCTTCTGGGGGAGGAGCCTCGGGTGGGAGGGCTGACAGATCGGAACCCATAGGGCGGTGGGATTAAGGATAGAGTAGGGGATTTGAACTGGAGAACATGTAGGCGCTTTTAAGTTGGTCCTATACTGTAGGAGACAGTGGCGTTTGAAGGAGATCAAGGCGGATGCCTGAGAGAGGCCTGCGTGGGGGCTGTGTCCCAAGGGTCTGAGAAAAAAGGAGGCTGGGGCTACACTTGGGGAGACGGCTTGGCCGAGATGGCCCCCGTGGAGCCTTTCTACTTGGAGAGAGAGGGTTCTTCACTTTTGGCTCTAGATCGCCCTCTAGGTTCCACAGAGTCATGTTGAATCTTTGGTGTTGGAGAATTGAGGGGGAAGTTCGGAGATGAAGATGAGATTATGGGGCCTTTGGTGGGGGCTTCCTGGAAGAGATGGGGATTTGGAGTGGGTTGGCCTGTTGGCTGGACAGTACGGAGAAAAGGAAAAGCCCCTCAGGTTGACTGGGCAAAGGGGGTTTTTGGGGGCAGTGCTTGGGCTGACGCCCATCTTCCTCTTTCTGCAGCCTTCCTGTCCTGGTTCCGCAATGGCCTCCTGGCTTCAGGCATCGGGGTTATCTCCTTCATGCAAAGTGACATGGGACGGGAAGCTGCCTATGGTGAGTGCTGACCCCTTCAAGGGACTGAGGGTGCTCTGGGCCCGAATTTAAGTGTGGACCCTAAGCATCATCCTCTGGCTGCCACTAGTGGCCCAGGACATGGGTCTAATGCTACCTCTTAGAGATCCGGTGTCCAGAGCCAGGGGGTGGAGGGTGCTGGCTCCAGACCCCCCCCCCCAAGACATTGACACCCTGATGGCTGTGCCTGCCCCATTGGGTTTGTTCCCTGGCCTCTCTGCCGGAGCTGATGACCCCTCCAACCCCCTTTTCCCTCTCCCTCTCTGCAGGCTTCTTCCTGCTGGGTGGCCTGTGCGTGGTGTGGGGCAGCGCCTCCTACGCTGTGGGACTGGCCTCGCTGCGTGGGCCCATGCAACTATCGCTGGGGGGCGCAGCCGCTGGTGTGAGTGCAGTCCTGGCTGCCAGCCTATTGTGGGCCTGCGCCGTGGGCCTCTACATGGGCCAGCTTGAGCTCGACGTAGAACTGGTGCCCGATGATGATGGGGCAGCCACCACCGAAGGTCCCGATGAAGCCAGCCGGCCTCCATCAGAGTGAGCAGCAGGGCTGTGAGGACAGATCGGCCCGAGGACTGGGACATTAAACACTGAGCTGCCCGAGCTCCAGACTCCAGACTCAGAGTGGTGGCTCCTGTTCCTTGGGGAAGGCGCGATTGGAGAACAGGGCCTGGAGGGGGCGATGGAGAGCATCGAGGAGGAGGGGGAGGGGAGGGAAGAAGAGCGCGAGCGGAGCGGGACGGAGGAGGGAGGAGATGGAGGATGGGGGGGGGGCCCGCGGTCCTCAGTCCCCCTTCTGCTGTGCTCTGGGGCCTGCAAGCCCGAGCCCAGAACAGGGCAGGCCCAGTGTGGGGCAGAAGGCGCTGGGCAGGCGTGGGCACACAAGGCCCAGCTCAGCGGGCGCGTAGCGGATGGCACCAGGTGCGCAGAGGTCGCGTACCACCGGCGGCAGGAAGCCCGCAGGCAGCAGAGCGGGTGGCAGTGACGGTGGCAGGGACAGCGGTGGGTCTCGAGGAGGTTCAGGGCCCCATGGCCGCAGTGCACCCCGGATGACGGACGTGAACCCGGGTCGCATTGCTCGAGGCTGCTCGGTGGCTTCCTCATCCCCGCTGTCCTTTGAGCCCCTGGCTTCCTGCGATCGAGGCTCCACTTTGATGTGCTTAGCCCGGACTTGGGGGTCATCATCCTGGTCTGGAGGAGCAGCCTGCTTCCCTTCTGCCGGAGGTCCCCCGTCTGAAAGAAAGAAATCACGATGGACTGGTGGGTGTCCCGGGCCTCAGTTTCCCTGACTGCAGCTGTGCTCAGTGGGTAGACTCAGGGTTGTCAGCACTTGGCAGTGGCTGGGGACATTCTTGATTATCAAAGGCAGTGGAAGCTGCCACTGATATCAGAGCAGGATGCGCAGGACTGGGCCCCACAGCCCAGAACCCTCAGCCTGAACTGTCAGGCAGGCAGGGATTAAGAAATCCTGTGTAAGGCAAGGTCAAATTGGCTTTTTACTCATGGTGATCCTCCTGCTTCAGCCTCCAAGTGCTGGGATTACAGGTGTGCACCATCACATCCAACAATGCACTTTTAATATTCACATGCATGGCCACATGGGCTGGTGACTTCACAGCTGGACAGAGCTCCCAAGGGCCATCTGGGCTTACCAAGGACAGTGGGGGCAGGGAGGTGATCTTACCAGTGGGCTCTGACCCGGGACTGGACACGTCCTCACAGATGGTGCTGGCTGGAAGCTGGAAGGTGTCCAGAGGTGTCTGGCTACCTTCAGCATGGCTGGTGAGAAGAGGATAAGGTTGAGAGCTATGGGTTCCTGGCCACCCGACTCTGGTGACCCTCCTGTCCCACACGACACCAGCAGGAAGCACAACTCCCTCACTGAGGGCAGGCACCCCTCACCCAGATGCTGTTCTAGCCCAGCTTGGCTGTCTCTCCTGAGGCCATAGCCACTGGCCACGTGGATGCCACCACCTGAGTTTCTCCAAGATGCCCCATGCTTGCCTGACCTCAGCATCTTCCTTCTAAAACTACTGTCCCTCTCCCAGGCAAATCCAGAGACCTGGGCAGAAGATCCCCTTGTCCCTTTCCTGTAGCCTTGGAGTCTGGCATTTCCCCAAGACCTGCCCTGGCCTCCTCCCTGGCCCCCTTCTCTACAGCAGCAAGGAGACTCCAAAAATCATGACTCCGACTCTAAAGCCTTCCATGGCTCCCCAGTTCTCCTGAGACAAAAGGCCCAACAGCCATCTGCAAGCTTTTTTCTCTGAGCACTTAACCTCCAGCCCTTTTTGCTCCTGTTCCTCCTGTGAACAGCTCAGGGTGTTGGTTTTTTGACTCTGCTGGGCCCCCTGCTGGCAGTACCCTTTCCACACTGGGCTCCATCTTGCTGATCCTCCTGCCTCAGCCTCCCAAACAGCTTCAGCTTCTCTCCATGAGTTGTTTCACTCTGGGCCTACATGGCAAGAGCATCCCATAGCTCCCCAGTACCCCAGAGTTGAGTCTAGACCGTTGTGCTGGACTGGAGACTGCTGTGACCCTGTCCTGCCTCTCTCCCTGCAGTGACTGTCATTACCCCCTGCACCTCTAAGCCTCTGCTCTCACTTCCTGCTCCCTTCCCATCTACGTGTCCTGCCCCTGGAGGGCACCCACCCCAAGAGGGGCACAGCACGGCCTGTGACTGTCACCTGAGCACGTGGCTGACCCAGAGCACGTGGTGCTCCCCAGGGCTCTTTCCGCTCCCAGCCACAGTGGCCACGGACTGCAGCCACACGAAGCCGCCCGTACGCTGCAGCCAGCGGTAGTAACCAGTCATCACCTGGCCTTTGTCTAGCACTGGGCCCAGACATGGCGGGAGAGACAGGAAGGGATGGGGTGAGATGGAGGAGAGGAGAGGCCAGGGAGGGTGAGGCCAGCAGAAAGGGCGGTCAGGGGGAGAGGCCGGCGGCAGGCAGCAAGGGAGAGGTGAGGAGAGCCAGATGCGCAGGGAAGGAGACGGAGAGCAAGTCAGAGGAAGCAGAACTAGGTGGCAATGGGGCTCGTGGAGTCTGAAGGGTGGGTCGCTGAGACCCCACAGCCCGCCCCCATGCTGAGCCAGGGCTCAGTGTCCTCTAGCATCTTCCGGTGCTGACCAGGCCCCTCGAGCTGTAGGTGCAGCAGGAAGGACCATGGCCAGCTTGGAAGAAGGACTTCCTGGGGCCAGGGCAGCAGAGATGAGTGTCAGGGATGGGCCTCACGGTCCAGGTGGCTTTGGCGGATCCTGGTGGCATCCTGTCCATGGACAAACTGATAGCAGCTGCGGCCCACCAGCTCTGAGGGCCCCAGGTCCATGTGGTCACTGACTCTGGAGGTGACGGGCGAGAGGGGAGGAGCCTGAATTGGTTTCAGAGCACAAGGCCTTGCTCCACAATGCTGGGCATCATAGCGTCCCTGGGAGGGTGGCTGTGAGCATGTCCAGGGCCCAAGGCCAGGACTAGTTCGCCAAGTGCCCAGTGCCTGGTGCAGGCGAAGCAGCAGGGAAGAGAGAGGAGAGACGGGTTGCGAAGGGTGGGGCTCTGCAGACTCAGAGACCCCAGCATGACATGGCCCTGGTGGGCCGCGCAAGGCTGGGAAGCCTGGCTGTCACTCCCCTCGCCTCTGTACCGGCTCCGCCTCCTCAGCTTGCAGAACCTGGGACCCACGCTGGCCCTGACTTCCCATAGAATGAGGCTCTCCCGGGCACCCCCCCACACACACCTGCCTCAGCCCCCAGCCCCGGTACCTGCTCTCACAAGCAAGGATGGTGAGACCCAGGCTGAGGCGGAAGACGATCATGTGTCCATGGAGAGGCAGCTCTGCCAGAGGGGCTGGGGGCAACGTATGGCCCAGGGCCACAAGGCCCAGCGCACGGGCGCGCAGGCGCCCTGTCACGTGGATGACCTGCTGAGAGGCTGAAATTGGTGGAGGAGCAAGGGAGGCGGTGGGGGTGTCTGATGGGGAAGGCGGGGCAACGGGCTGGTGGGCTGGCTAGGGAAGCCAGGGGCCGTGGTGGCATGGTTGGAGGAGGGGCAAGGTGGGCCAGGTTCCATCCATCACCCACAGTTGGGGGCACAGAGGCTAGCGTGTGGCCCCCAGTTCCCTAAATTACAGCACCCAATGAAATCACCAGTCTGGTTCCCTTGGTTACACTCCAGGATAGGACAGAGTTGGCAGGAACTCTCTAGCAGCCAGGCACCCACCTTGTACCCCGAGGCCTTGACATGTAGCCCCCTCTTGGTGAGGGTGGATTTCATGCGGACAAAGAAGGAGCGTTCCTGGACCTGGGCGAAAGGGGGCGCCTCGGCAGGGCTGGCATCTGGGGTGAGAGAAGTGGTTATATGCCCCAAAGAGGAGATGCCGCCCACCTTCTCCCCACGATGTTTCTAAGCCAGGAACCCCAGAGGTTCTAACACTCGATGCATGCACTAACTCCTGGGCTTCGGGACCTGTTTGGGGACAGCCCAGTCTCCCTACTAAGACTTGGGCTCCCAGGGTAGTGGTGGGCTCCCATTGTGGTCACCACCTCGTGTCTCCAGCATCAGGCTTGTGACAGAGCAGGGGCCCCGGGAAGAGCAACAGATCAAACTCCCAAATCTAGATGATTCTGCGCCCTCATCTTGTGGTGTCATAGCTGCTCACAGAGGACCCCGTGCCCCACACTGTCACAGGCAGCTGCAGGCTTCTGGACACCTCCCTAGCCACTGCTGAAATGCTAAGCAAATCCAGTGCAGGGAGGCCCTGTCTACAGGACAGAGAGCCTCAAAGGCCCCAACACTGAACTAGAAGGCGTCCCATCCCCAGGAGGGTGGAAATTCCCACTGCAGATAAGGACTGGGGGTGCAGGTGCTGGAGTCAGGTAAATGGGCTATGGCTGTGGGACCTGGATGATTTGCTTGGCTTCTCCGTGCTGCGCCCTAAAACGGAGTGGACTTGAGCTGTGGGTTTGAGGTCAGGATCCAGTGCAAGTGTGGACATCCGGGAAGCCTAAGCACCCCACCTATTCAGCAGCCAGAGAGGTCTTTCTAAAGTTCATGTCTTGGGGGCGCCTGGCATTTTAGGGAGCTCGGGCGATTTTAGGGAACTGATTCTTACTGATTCTGGTTTGTTGTACAAAGCTTCGCTTATGCACAACTCAAGGAAAGGTTTTTGTTTTTTTTTTTACAAAGCAGGCTTAGCTCTATGCAAAGTAACTGGCACCCCCAGTCACACTCAGGCTTCATAATTTGGGGGACCCTTAGAATCACCGGTCTCCAGGCAGGAGGATTGCTGAGTTTGAGACCAGATTGTGCTACAAAGTGAGTTCAAGGCCAGCCTGAGCTGTAAGTGAAACTGTTTCAAAAAGAAAAAATAAAAAAGCATTACCAATCTCAGAGGTATCCGCCAGCGAGGAAGAAGAGGAGGAAGAAGAGGAGACAGAAGGCGGGGTGGGAGGGCCGGAGGTCGGGGCCCGCAGCCCCAGTTGCTCCAGCACCTCAGAGTGGTCCCCGGGGTGGATGTAGTCGAAGACGCTGCTGCCTGTCAGCTCCACCTGTCGGCGACAGAAGGGAGTGCAGGGGCGGCTGAGGTGCAACCCAGAATCAATGCCCTTTCTGCTAGTTTTGGTTTTTGTCTTTTTTTGTTTTTGGTCTTTTTTCTTTTTATCGGTACCGGGGATCAAACTCACGACTGCCTGCTTGCAAGGCCGGCGCTTATGCCGCTGAGCTAAATCCCCAGCCTCCCCTTTTTTAAAAAATTGAAACAATTTTTGGGGGGCTGGGGGTTTAGCTCAGTGGCATAAGCACCGGCCTTGAAAGCAGGCAGTCGTGAGTTCGATCCCCGGTACCACTAAAAAGGAAACAAAAACAATAACAACAATATTTTGATTTTTATCTTTTGTTTTTGGTATGAGGGCTGAACTCAGACCCTTCGCATAGTTCTCTATGCACATCCTTGCCCCTATAAACCGCTTTCCTTCCCTTTTCTCTTGGTCCAGATCCCCCTCCTTAGCTGGGCATGATAGCGCACACCTGTGATCCCAGCACTTGAACAATTGAGGCAGGAGGGTCTGGAACCCAGCCTGGGCAATTAGCGACTTAGTAGACCTTGTCTTAAATAGACAAGCACATAGATGGATGGATGGATGGATGGATGGATGGATGGATGGATGGGTGGATGGGTGGGTGGATGGGTGGGTGGTCTGGGAAATGCATAACTCAGGTGAACGTCCTGGGTCCAATCCCAGTACCGAAAGAAAACAAAATTTGTAAACTTTTAAAAAAGAACAAGTGTTGGCAAATATCTTGCATCTTGCCATCCAGTCATTGTTGAACTTATTTTTCAGCTTATTGCTTTCCCCAAACTGACCCAGTACAACCTCCTTCTCCATGACAAGCCACCAGGGTGTCACGTGGGATTCCAGGGAATAGATTTTGGGAACCACAGATCCATTTTTTTCCTTCCATGCTGGGACGGGGACCAGGAGAGAGCAAGGTGTGCACCGCCTGGGCGGGCACAGCAGCCGCGGGGGACCTTACCTGTGAGAGACCCAGGTAGATAGAAACGGTTTCGGAGATGTACAGGAATTTTCCTTCCTGGTTCAAGGCGAACACGAAGCCGTCCAGGGACTGCAGTCGGGGAAAACGGGGCAGGAATAGGGAGGATTCCACCCGCAGTGGAAGACCGGGTCTGAAGTCTGGGTCTCCCCTGGGGGTGCAGTAAACCAGGGTGGCAGGCGACAGGGGGCACAGCGTCCGCGCGCTGCGCATGGGTGCAAGAAGAGGCTGCGATTCCGAGAGTGGCCACCGGGTGGCAGCAGAGAATGGCGACGGAGCCTCACCTGCAGGATGTGTCCTCCCAGGTGCTGCTCGAAGATCTCGGAGACCAGAGCTGCGGGGCCCCGGCGGCCGGGGGCTGCGGGCGGAGGGAAGGGTGCGCGGAGCTGGTTGGTCTGGCGGACCCAGCCGCGGGCGATCCTGACGAGCCGTCCCACAAACCTCCCGAGTTCCTCCCGGCCTGTGGCTACCTTGGGGTACTTTGGGGCACCCAGGGTCACAGGGTTCAGTAGAGATGGGCTGGGATGTGGGGAGGGCATGCGAAGTGTGGGGTCCAGTGACAGGGTAACAAAGACGCATACACAGAGGAGGGCATAGAGAGGGATCCTCACAAGCTGCCTGAACCCTACTGTCCCTGTCCTGTGCTGGGCAGTGCTGGGGGCACAGCAGTGATCAGCACAACTCAGCTGCCCCTGCCTGGCTCGATGCCCGGGTAGATGATCACCAAGCAACGAACAAACACAAATGGAGACTGTTGCTGGGGTCCTGTAGGTTAGATGGCGTTAAAGAGCCTGAGAGCCTGCAACCTGTAATTCAGCCGTTGGGAGGCTGAGGCAAGAGGATCGCTGTGAGTTTGAGACCAACCTGGGCTACACAGTGAGATCAAGGCCAGCGTGAGCTACATAGCAAGACCCTCAAAGGCAAAACAACTACATAACTACACAAAGAGCTGAGGAAGTGAGTCTGTGTGGAGGATGGGTTCAATCCAGTACTCCCCTCCCCCCACAAAAAAAGGAAAAACAGCAAACAGTGGTAAAGAAGTGAAACAAACATTTTTTCCAAGGAAGATGTGCAAGCCGCCGATAAGCACACAGATAGATGCTCAGTCTCACTAGTCCCTAGGGAAATGCAAATCCTAGCTACAGTGAGACGCCACCTAACTCCCACCATGATGGCCATGAATGGAAAATAAAGAGATAAAGTAAGTGCTGGTGGCGGAGAAATGCATCCTCTCTGGCTGCTGGAGAGGGCGGTGGGCGGGACCAAGGCGGTGCGGAGAGCGGGCTCTCCAGGCACCCAGTAGACGCGGGGTTGTCACAGGAGCCTGCGACCCTTCTGCTAGATGTGTAAGCAGAAGCAACGCACCAGATTCAGGCTTGAAACAAACGCAGGCCCATGCACATCTACACCCAAAAGGTGGAAATGAAGCCCAGTGGCCCCACTGTCCAGTGGACGGGTCGTGGATCGCTGGGGTGGGAGCGGGGCTCAGCATGCAGGAGGCCTAGGTTCCAGCACCAGCCCCACCAAGGAAGGTTGAAGGTGGGCCCAGTGGCATGAGCTGTCATTTCAGCACTCTGGGCAGCTGAGGCAGGAAGACCTCAAGGCACAGGGTTCAGTCCCCAGCATTGAAGAAAAAAAAGCAGCAGCACTGGCACATATGTGGTACATGAACCACAGTGGGAAGGAGGTGCAGCTGCTTGGCAGGCCTGGGGACTCTTCCTGGGAGTGACAGAAATGCCCTGGAATAGAGGGCTGTGATGGACCCCACTGAATGCCACTGGTGTGCACTTTTTTTTTTTTTTTTTTTGCCTTTTTCCTTTTTATCGGTACCGGGGATCGAACTCACGACTGCCTGCATGCAAGGCAGGCGCTTATGCCGCTGAGCTAAATCCCCAGCCCCTGGTGTGCACATTTTAAAATGGTAAATCTTCACCAACCATGGCTGCACATCATCATGCCAGCACTTGGGAGGCTGAGGCAAGAGGGCTGCTATGAGTTTGAGGCCAACCTGAGTGACATAAGGGAGTTCAAGCCTGGACTGCATAGCAAGACTTTGTCTCACAAAAAGAGCAAAATGGCCAGTTTTGTTCGTTGTGTGGTTCCAAGATTGACCCGGGACTCTGCATTGAGCTACACACTCAGCCCTTTATTTTTATTCTTTTTTTGAGACAAGATCTTGCTAAGTCACTAAATTACCCAGGGGCTCAAAATTGGGCTCCTCCTGCCTCGGCCTCCCAGGATGCTGGCATTATAGGCCTGCACCAATATGAGTAGCTTAAAGTGGCCAATCTTACCTCAGTTATTTTTTTTAAAGATAGGGATAGAGACATAAACAGAGAAACAGGGGCAGAGAGGGAAAGGATGCGGAGACAGAGATTACAAAGGAGACGGAGGCAGGCGGTGCAGCCCCCAGCCTGTCAGGAGATTGGCAGAGACAAGGGGGTCTTGGAGCCCAACCACAACTGGGACCCCCCAGTACCCCTACCCTGCAGAGGATGGACCCCCCCTTCCCAGGGAGATCCGGTGCTCTGGTGAGGCCAGAAAAGGACTCAGGCTTCAGGGTCCTCAGTGCCTGCTTCCTGCTGGGCTGAGGGTGCAGGCTGAGGTCAAGCTCCTGTGCTGCCCTGCCCAGCCCTGTCTGTGCCTCTGTTTGCTCCACTGTGAAGTGGGTTTGCAAGGAGCACCCAGTCAGCTCAGCAGACAGAGGGGCCCAGGTGTGCAGCCTGGGGACTGGGTTTAGCACGTGCTGTTGTCTCCACCATAGCCTCAAAGCCCTAGGCCGCCCCTCTGGCATCCCCTTCCTCCAGGCTCTCCAGGCCTCTCCTCAAGAGAGCTGCGGGAACAATAACTGAGGGGCTGAGGGGGACCCCTCCCCCGAGATGCAGCTCCAGCCGCCCGGTGACAGGCGGGAACAATGCTGCCTGCTAATTGTCGCAATTTTCCCCTGTCATTTTTGCTAATTCTTTCATTTTCCCTCTTCTAGGATCAGCCCGGGTCAGACTGAGCTGCCGCAATTAATGGCATTAATGGGCTCGGCAGGCTGGGGCGCTGGGGCCTGCTGCTCCCACGCGTGGTCCCGTCCCCCCGTGACAGGGACCCGGCTCTGCCTGCGATTACGAACAGCTGCAGTCTTCCTGACCAGGCTTCTGCCTCAACTTCCAGCCCCCCCACCCCATCCTCCAAATTCACCCCACCTGGATCCGCCTCCTTCTGCAAGTCCCAGCCCCAAAGGTCACACAAGCACCCTGAGGACCCGCCCAGTGCAGGGAGGTGGGGAGGGATATCCCCCTGAGGTGGCCTCCGCTGTCCCCAGCCCCATCTGTGACCCAGGCAGGAAGCAGTGAGATCAGAAGGCACTTCCCTAGCAGACAGTGGGCACCTAATCCTTGACACCACTGTGAATGACGCTGGCCCTGCACCCCCCACCCCACCTGCGGGGCCCTTACCTCTAGCACAGGAGCTACATTGGCAAGCCCAGGGACCTGGGTGTCCTCATCCCCACCTCTACCAGCTCTTGCCACGACCCAGCCTGGTCTGCCCCTCCCTGGTCAGAACTCGGTAGGGTCACCACCAGTCCTTGACAGGTTGTCCTTGCTGACCTCCACCACCAACCTCTACAGGCTCCAGGTGGCAGCTGCACCAAGCAAGTGGGCCTGGTGGCCCTAGGGCCTTTGCATGGACAGTGCCCTGTCACTCACCCCTGGAATGGAATCTCAGCTCACAGGTCACTTCCTCTAAGAGTGGTGCCCAAGCTGTGATCTAAGATGTCACCTGACCTGTGTCCACACTCACCCAGCAGCTATGTACAGAGCCCAGGCACAGTTGGAGGCTCATAAGTGATGAATGGGAGAGGAGAGACTCCAGCAGTGTCAGCAAGCAGGAGAGGCACTGGGGTGGGGTGGTGGGGTGCTATGGAGGCAGGCAGGGCCTTTTGGGGAGAAGCCTGCTGAGCAAAGCAACCCTGGTGCTGGGCGGAGCAAGTGCAAAGGCCCTGTGGTAGAGATATGCTTGTCAAAACAGGTGCTGGAGAAAGCAAAAGACTCGGGGGCTGGGGATTTAGCTCAGCAGCATAAGCGCCTGCCTTGCAAGCAGGTAGTCATGAGTTCAATCCCTGATACCGATAAAAATGAAAAAGACCAAAAAAAAAAAAAAAAGACTGGCTGATGTGGGGAGGGCAGAAGGTCCATCCTGGGGGACAGGGACACTGACTGTTGCCAACAAATGGTGTGAACATTGTTGTGGAAGATGTGCGGGGAGGGGAGACAAGAAACTGCCCAGGAGATGGAGTCTTACTCCTTGCCAAGTTGGAGGCCCATGGCTAGACTTGAACAATTATTGTCCAGCCAGAGGGACCAGAGACCTAGGCTTGGGCGCAGCCTTGCAAGCCAAGGACTGTGTGTCCTAGGCAGAAAGCTTCCTCTGGCTGGGTCGCAGCTTTCTGTGTCTGTGATGGGAACCATAAGGGACCTACCCTCTGGGGTTTCTGCAGATCCAGTGGTGCTTTGTGTGAAGTGCTGGGCCTAGCATCTGGAAAACGCACTCTACCTATTTTATTTTAATTTTTCAGTACTAGGAATGAACCAGAACCCTCACACTGAGCTATATACCCAACTCCTTTTAATTTTCATATTTTGGGGCAGAGTCTTGCTAAATCATAAGCTGCCCAGGCTGGACTGGAACATACAATACTGCCACCTCAGCGTCCCGAACTGCTGGGATTCCAGGTGTGCACTGACACCCCGGTCTATACTATCGCTCTTATGGCTGAGGAGGACACTAGGGATCCTGTCTTTTCAGATGCTTGGTGTCTTTTTGAGGACCCCGCAGGGTCACCTCCCTCGGTTTCCTGGCCGTCCTGGCCACCACACGGGGCTGGCTGAAGGTGGCCGCATGTCACCCCTGTGCTGTGACCTCACCAGCAGCCTCTGGGTGCCCAGCCAGGTAAGGGGGGCTCCGGCAGCGCCCCTCCCCAGCTCGGGACAATAGACAAGATGTTTATCCCCCGCGGCGCACGTGTTGCTGGGAATGGCAGTAATCAGCCGCGCTAATGCGGCATTCTCTGCGCGCCAGTCATTTCGCCTAATTACCGCCTGCGAGGCCGATTATTTAAATTTAAATGGTGATTTATTGCGGGCTTAATCAATGCTATTTTCTCTCCCCCCTCCTCCCCTGGGGCCAGGGCACGAGGGGAACTGGAGCCCCTCCAACCCCACCCCGGGGACACCCTTTCCCTGCGCTGGGCACAGCCTGGGACGCAGCGTGCCCTGCCCCGGTCGCCGGCGACACCTTTCGCAGGGAGACACCAAGTAGAAGCGATAACGGTGACAATGGCACCCGCGGGTGTCAGGGATCCAGTCTGAGCGACGAAGACACCAGAGCTCCCCGCCACCCTGCCACCGCCTGTCTTTCGACACACTACCGGGGCCACGATCCCGCCGGCCACTAGCAGGGCCGCCTCTCCGGGGCCGGGACCCCGAGCGATGCCATCGGACGGCGCCAGACGCAATCGCGGGCCAGGCAGCACCTGCGACCGGACACAGGTGACTCGGCTCCGAGCTGGCCAAGGTCGCCTGTGCTCGGTCCCCTGGGGGAAGTCAGGGAACCGGCGCGTGGCCAAGGCCGCGCAGGCCCCGGAGCCTTCCCAAAGCCCCCACTCCCTGCTTTACCTCTCCCGCTCCCCCAAACGGGAACTCCACACTCCCTGCCACCCCTCTGAGGCCCCGCAGTCCTGGGAGCGGGGTCTCTCGCCCGTTAGACAGTGGACCCGGCGTGGGAACATACGCCTGTCTTCCCAGCACGCGGGAAGCTGAGGCAGGACAGCTGTGAGGGTTTATTTGATTTTTTTTGAGACAAGGTCTCACTGTGCAGTTCAGCTGGCCTTGAATTCACTGTGAGCTCAGGTTGGCCTTGAATTTGCGGTAGTCCTGCCTCAGCCTCCCCGAGTGCTGGGGAAGGGATGACAGGCGCGCACCACCACATCGAATCGCTGTGAGTTTGAGGCCAGCTTGGATTGTACAGAGTTCCAATCTCAGACAATCAAAACTCAAGCCCAAATCCCAATCCCGTTAGTGGGAGGGAGGCCTGGCTCCTCCGTGAAACTTTTCCTTTCGTAATAATAACGGTTCACCTTCCCCAATAAAATAAAAGCATTCCTCGTGGCGTGATCCCTGTTGCTGGATCCTACTTAGCCTCAAACTGACAAAATCGCCCTACTCGCGTGCCCATTTCACAGATGAGTAAACCGAGGCCTGGAAAGCTGCTGCCACCCATGACGCACAACTCCCGCAGCTAACAGGGTGGGGAGTGGCGCCGCGCATGCGTACTCACCGAGCCCGGCCGGGGCCCCCAGGACCCGCAGCCCCCAAGGCGGCGCCCCGAGCGCGGCGAAGCGGCGCAGGCGGAGGTAGGTGACGCTGAGGCGCACGATGGACGCCTTATCCAGCTGGCTGGAGATGGCGCCCGGCAGCGGGAGCAGCTTGGACAGCTCGAAGAACTCCAGGTTTTCCTTCCCGCGCCGCGAGCGCGCCGCGTTGCGAGACTTTTCCTTGCGCTGCGCCTGCAGGCTGGGCGGGTGGCACGGAGGAGGCGTCGCGGGCGGGCAGAGCGACTGGCCCTCTGGATGGGGCAGACCTTAGGGCCGTGGTGGGGACAGAACCTGGGGTGTGAGTTTGACTTCCTTGGGTTAGGAATGGGGAATAATTTGTGTTGTTGAGTTAGGGTCTTCGCGCTGTCTCGCAGTATGATCTCCGACTCGCGGCGATTCTCCTGCCTCAGCCACCGGATGGCTGGGATGACGGGCGTGCGCCCCCACGACCCGCTTGCAGAATCGCTGGTGGAATCCCGTGAGAGGGGACCGGCATCTGGACAGGTCAGGGTGGGAAATCCCAGCCGAGGGGCGGGACAGGAGGCTGGGGGGAGGGGTGCCCAAGCCGCGGGGTCTCCGCTTTAGGGGCGGGGCCGTGCTCACCAGGGTCCAGGCGGGGCCTTGACCATCAGGCCGGGCAGAAAGTCCCATGGGACGCTGGCGCCGCGGCCCACCCCACACTTGACCTCGCTACCGGGGCACGGGGTCGCCATCTCCGGAATCGGGTCAGGCGGGATCGAGGACGCGCGACTCGGGCTGCTGGGAGGAGTCGGGGCGGCGCTTAGTGCCCCGGGAAGACCTTTTAGGGAAACTGAGGCCCCTGTGGAGCCCAGGAGTCCAGTGAAGAGCCGGACTGGTTGTGCCTCAGTTTCCCCTTCCATGGCTGGGCACCGACACACTCCTGGCTCTGGCGAGGACGTGGCCAGCGCCGACCCCGCCCTCGCGCCCGCCTGCCGGCCGCCAGCGCCCGCCGCACGCCCGCGCCGGGCCGGTTCCCGCATACCAATGGGCGCACGCGGCGCGCATACGGATCGCACCGCGCTGCGTGCCAGGCATCGCCAAGCCAGCTGGCGGCGGGCGGGTGCCTCGGGGCCCAGCGGCCCAGTCCCGCATTCCCGAGCCCCCTGATCTCTGACCCCCAGACCTGCGGGGTACCTCCTTCCCAAGCGGGACTCAAAAGGTTGGAAACAGCGGAGCGCAGGGGCCCCCCCGCCCTGCTTGGGGAACCCCCCACCCCCAGTCCCTTGGGGGGTGCCACGTGTCCTGGCCCCCAAATTTCGGCCACCAATTTCCTCCCTGCAGATCCTAGCATGTGCCCCAGCCTCCGACGCCTCGGCCCGCGGCGCCCCCCATTTACACCCCACACCTGGAGAAGGGCGCCCTGTACCCGAGCACCAGGTCGCCTAGAACCAGGGATTGGATCAGGTGGTGCTCCCTGCTTCCTGCCCCCTCACCCCAAGCCTCTCAGCCAGGGTTCCACATGGATGCCCCATTGCCTGGAGTCTGGGTTCCTTGGCGCCCCTTTGCCAGCTTGGGGATCCAAGCGTCCTCACACTTTAGCCCCCAGGACGCACAGCTGCAGCTCCCCACTCCTCCAGCACCCAGGGGTCCCTGCGCCTTCTGCTGAGCCTCCAGGCGTCCCCTCCCGCGGGACCCGGCCCCCTAGCTACCTGTTCGAAGCGCAGGCTCGGGGCCGACCGGGCGGCGCAGGGGGCCGCGCCATAGACCCCGGGCGGCGAGCGGCTCTCGGCGTTAGCCGCCCGGCAGACTTGGAGACCGAGGACAGCGCCGGGGCGTGGCCTGGGGCCCCGCCCACCGAGACTCCGCCCCTGCTCGCGCCTTAGGGGGTCGTGGCCACCAAGCGGAGTACTGCAGATCTGGGGTCTGAATCCCTCATCCCACGGCGGCATCAGGGGTCAGGAGAGGCTTGTGGTCGGAGCTCTGGAGCTGCGACACCGCAGAAGCACTAGGGAGGAATCTGGAACCCGGCTCTCCCGGGAGCTCCGCGCCCCTGCAGTCCCGGACGAGGGAGAGGGGCGCCCGGCACCGGACCCCCGCGCGGCGCCCCCTGCAGGGTTGCAGGTCCATCCAGGCCTTGAGTCCCTTGCTCTCCAGAAGAGGACTCGGGCTCAGCACCGCCTCCCCGCTGAGGCCAGCGCCGGGTTTGGAGGCCAGAGTTTGGCGCGGGGGCGGTTTCCAACGCAGGTCTCAGGGGCTCCAGAACCAGGGTTGAGGGGTCTCCTTTCCATGCCCCTCCGAGGGACTGAATCCCGCCTTCAGGCTGCTAGGCACCTGGCGCAGGGCCCAGGGTCTCGCCAGCAAACGCCCCTGTGAAACCCCAATGTGGAAACAGAAATGGAGAGGTCTAGGAGGGGGAGGCTCCCGAAGAGCGTGGGCAGCACCCCTGGTTGGATCGAGGGGGAAACCGAGTCACACATGAACACCCTGTGCACAGTCAGGGTTTATGTCCCAGAGTCCTTTGCTCCTCAGTAAGGTATGCCTGGGCTCCTTCTGGATCTGTTTTAGAGCTGGGGAAGCAGACACCAGAGGCCACAGAGCCTGGTGACAGTGGTGTGGCCAGCACGGTCCCCGAGTGTCCCCAGAGAGAGTCAGTGTCAGGGGAGGGACTC